>NW_022279591.1:3718500-4027500 GCF_009193385.2 Nasonia vitripennis | reverse complement strand
TCCTTTTTTCCTGTTCTAATTACCGGTTGTGTTATCGGATGGTATTTTTAATATACTGACCATGCTTTATAGAAGAAATTCGTATTCTTATGAAACAGATCAATTTTTCAGATTCGTCAATTGCATAATCTAAATAAAACTAGTCAGTTGCATTCGAATACTTTTATTGATCTACTGCAGCAAAAAATAATGTTGTATTTTAATGACCATTGATTTGTGTATAAAACATTTTAGGGATTGTAATGATACCCTGTTAAAAATATTGACACCAAATTTTACATCAAATTTTATGTAATAATTAAGAACTTTTACAAGTACAATTTTACATAAATCAATTAAATTTTAAAACTTTACGTAAAATTTTAAATAAAATTGTACGTAAAGATCAGTATGTAAAATTTTATGTGAAATATTGCGTAAAGTTTTACAATTTTATTCGTGTATGTGAAATTTCATATCTAATAGTTTAAAATCTTTACATAAAATTTGATGTAAAATTTGATGTAAATATATTTGACAGGGATAATAACATATAATAGTACATTATACAACTAGGGGCGAAAGCTGGCTTTTTCAAGCGAGTCTGAAAAAGCCAATTCGCCTCTTGCTGTGTACCGTGTTTTTCATACTCAGGGCCTTAATAGCGCTCTTTTTAGCCTGCCTAAAAAAGCAAAAGTTTGGAATTTTAAAAAATTTTAAAAATTTTTTAAATTTGGAAATTTTTGATGATTTGACAGATTTGAAAATTTAAAAAATTTGAAAAATTTGAAAAATTTGAAAAATTTGAAAAATTTGAAAAATTTGAAAAATTTGAAAAATTTGAAAAATTTGAAAAATTTGAAAAATTTGAAAAATTTGAAAAATTTGAAAAATTTGAAAAATTTAAAATATTTTGAAAATTAAACCTTTGCAGTCGAAAGTGCTGTCTACTTTTGCTCCTAGCGCGGAAGTGCTCACATTTCGTAATTTACTTTCGCCCTAGAGAAAAAACACTTTCGCCTTAAGATATATGTATATGGGTGTGTTTGCGTATGTTTATTTATACATATACACACAAAAACACTAAAAAGGCCTTTCGCCCAAGCTTGACAAACTCGACTTCCGCTCTTTTTCGTAGGCGGAAAGCGTGTTTTAGATGCACGTGTTATGAACCTTTTTCCGGGACCTTTTTCGCAATAGCATTATTCCAGCTAAGGAAACAGACTAAACTATTCCTGATAAATGCTGCAGTACGGGATAATACTTATTCAATATTTATTTGTTTCTGTTCCTTTTTGTGTGTAACGGGCCTAATCTTCAGTCACGACAGTGGCAACACTTCCATCTGTCTAGCAGCCACGGCTATACCAGAGCCGGAATGGCTGTTCGACACTGCAACGTACGACATGTTGTATGACACTTATGACGGTTTATGTCGTGTTGTTAAGGCCTACAGTTTGGGACTTGCTAAACGAGGACAACGCCACTGTGTGCTCTCTCTGAGATAGATGTGTTCTTATCTAAATAGTTCTTAATTCTGTTACTACGGTTAAATGAGAATTATATTTATGGAGCAAATTATATTATTCTGTGCGTTAAAAGTATAAGCTAATGTATTTTAGCAAATTAATAATTTTCTGATTTCCCGTTAAAGCCATGGAGTCATGCTAGCAAATTGTGTAAGGAGTGAAGTTGCCTTTGATTACTAATGGTGTTCTATAGTTACATTTATGTAGTTTATGATTCGGATCGTTTGTCCAATTTTAATATTGAATGTTACACTCCATATTTAGTTAGTATTTTAAATTTTTTTTTGACTTTTCAATTTTAAATTGTATTGCATATATTGTTTATGCATAATAATATTGTTTAATAGTTATTATTTTTCTCTAATTATTAGTGATATATGTGGGTGTATGTATATAATAAGTTGAATTTCACAAGTGTTTCATGTATGTGTATCCTGCCTTCAATAAAGTAGTTCAATAGAATTATTAGATAAGTGATTTATTATAAATTAAAAACAAAAATTATTGTTTGAAACTTCTCCAATTGAGCATTTATTTTGTGGAATTTATTTTATTGTTGCAGGTTCTTCGATGTTTATGATGTTTGTAGCAAATGAATTTTTCTATCAGCCTCTTGACTAGTAAAGCATATCATTTTTAATTTATTAAAATTATTATTTATCTTGTATATAAATGATTTTGTTGCATTTTATTGCAAAGTATAATGTCATTAATATTTCATTATAGTCAAAAATTGCATAAAAATTTGTTTACGGTTAAAATCATAATTAAAATATTGTTCTTATTTTAATTTTTATTATTATTATTATTAATTTTTCAATGTAATAATGATTGTAATTTATGATTGTTGTAATTTGCTATGTATAATCTAGTTACAATTAAATTAATGTATACAATGCATAAATTACAATTTAGTCAAAGTATCTTGTTCAATATTTGTTTAAGAAGTCGATTGTGATGCAGTAACCATATATTATTGACTTAATGATTTACATTTTTATAATTTATATGTATTTTTATAATTATGAGGCATAGTGAGAGGCATTACGTTCAAAGCAAGCAAGATTAAAGATGTATCTTTTTAGACTTTGTGTTTATATGCGGTAGTTGTATATGTATCTTATACACATCTACACATATGTAAGTGTTTAGTGGACGCAAGAGTATAATAAAAAATTCACCAATTCAAGATTTTAAGTAACATGCAAATATTAAATGTATATACATATATACATACATGGTGATAAAAGCAATACGAGTGACTTGCTGTTGTCAGCCATAGCAGGGCAGCACAAATTATGTGTACATGACAAAGTAGTGGTTGACAAAGACAAGCCTTTACCGTTCACAGGCTTACAGGATACGGGCTGTGCAATAATATATTGTAATGATGCGTGTTCTTTTAAAAAAAGGAGTGATAAGAAAGTAACAGAATTACAAGATTCACGAAGACAGAAGAAAGAGAAGGTTTAGTCAGAAGAGAGGTAAAAGGAAGTAGGAGAAAAAACTCTAAAAATTTAGTGTATGGTGCAGAGTTTAAGTGAAAAAGTTGATTGAACCAAGTATGACATGTAATATAAGGTTTCTTAAAAAATTTAGGCCAGGCTTAGTGTAGAATATAGTGTATTCAATATATATAGTGAGTTTGAATGCAAAAAGTTCGTTTAAGAAAGTATAGAGTGTAATATAAGATTATCATGAAAATTTAGTCTATGTGTTGTGCAGAATATCGTATATTCAGTATTTATAGTGAGTTTGAGTGAAAAAAGTTGATTCAAGCAAGTATGACATGTAATATAAGGTTTTTTAAGAAATTTAGGCTAGGTAATAGTATATTGTGTACCAAGGGCGTAACGTGGGCTTTTTTAGGCCGAGTATGGATTTTGCAGTACGAGCCGCAGACGAGTACTGCAAAATCCACGAGGCCAAAAAGCCCACTTAGCCCTTGGTGCACACCATATTTTATGTAACGCGCGGACGTATTTTCGCGTTTTTTCGTACGTGTTAAGAGGGACTGATGTGACTATTTTTTGACACGGCAACCGTGCTCTTGTCTTGTTCAAACATTATATAAAATAAATAAATAATGCAAATTTATCAAAATCAACTTTTTTTTTTAAATTACAAAAAAAAATGTTGTGGGCAATAAAGACTTTTTAGCGGGCAATAAAGGCCATTATTGCCCGCTGTTTGAATATGCGGGCAATAAAGGTTTTTATTGCCCGCTAAAATAACTTTTTTGCCCGCCGGTCAAAAAAGAGTCACTTTAGTCCCTATTAATAGGTACGAAAAACGCAAAAATCGTTCGCGTGTTACATAAAATATTTTATATTCAGTATACATAGAGAGTGTAAGTGCAAAAAATTCATTCAAGAAAGTATGAAGTGTAATATAAGGTTATGCGGAGGGATAAAATATCAAACATACGCATATATAGATATACATATGCTCAGTGATGGCTTAGAATATAGTATTGTTAAGTCACAATTCCGACCTATAATTGATTATTGAATTTTTACTTACTTGGGTTTAACTGCTTGGGCTGGAAACTCTGCTGCTGTGCTGTAGTCAGGCTTATACAGGATGGATATATTCAATAGAAAAACACTTGTAGTTGATTGACTTTCACGATTTATTCAAGATAAAGTTTTATAGGTGTCGGGATCGCGACTTAAGCACGGATAACTCTTGTCGACGGATAGGAGCGTCGTACAAGAGCCCAGATCGAGTGCATAATTACAACTGGTTGCTCGGTGTATACAGGGGATACTCATTAACCTCGCTGATCTACTTATTAATCTGAGTCGTCAGTTTTCGGCTTCGTAACGATTCCGCTGATATTGCTTAAATGCAATACGTCGCAGGACATTACACCCCCACAACTAGCCGATTGCCCATTGGTACAATGGCAACTTTATTGTAATATTACATAAAACTAAAATTAACTAGCGGCTTAGAAATAATTTTGATCCTTAAAATTCTAACATATTTTAAAAATAATTTTTTTTTTCACTTAAATATTCCAACTTATTTACTTAAAAATTTCAAGAATAGTTTTCTTTTATTAATTATTATTGTTTAAAATCAATAAATGTTTTCATTTTTACTGTTTTATATTTAAATTACTAAATATGCTGGAAATTTACATATTTAAAAATCTTATAGATATCATTTTACATTCATTAAAAACATCAGTTGATTTTAATACAAATTTACTTTCATTCAAATTTAATATAATCGGAGTTTTAATATTAGTCTCAAATATCTATAAACTAACAATTTTCCTAAAAAATATAAATTTTGTATACCTATGTTGTTGTATACGTAGAATAACATTATAGGGATTTTATATAATAGATTTCTTTGATAGTGGTGTTAATGAAAATAAAGATATACTAGCCTTAGATTGTGTCTGAATTTTCGGTATTGTGATTTTACTTGTATAGGTATTTGCATGTGGTGGGCGTGAAGGAATAGGTGGTGGCATTGGGGCGGATATTGGAGAAGTAATCTTTATTTCTTGTAATTCTGTCTCTTCATAAACTCTGTTCTTCTTTTTATTCGTATGAATCTGCTCTTTTATGCTGCTTGTATTTTCCAGTGTTGTCAATAAATGCGTTACTGAGCTGAAAATGGCTCCACATAGATGTATTGACCATCCAAAAATCGTGTGTAACGTGTAGCCTCTAATAATGGTATCGATGATCAGTTTTCCAATATGCAGGATTATAAGTATCATGATAAACACAGATAAAAATGACCCACATGTGATCAGTTTTTCAATAAGCATGTGCCATGTACTTTCGGCTAAATTTCTTATTGTATTTTCCGAAAATATGTTTTCAGATGTTTTCTCTCCTGCCATTTCTCTGGCAATCACATTTAAAAGTGATGCCTTCTCTATTGGAAACATTAACTGCTGTTGTAATTGGTCCAACTCCTCTTGAGAATATACTCCACTCGTTGCTAATGTTTTGACAGACTCAAATGTCCATCCAATATTTGTGTTTGGTTTCAAAATATGAGGTGATACTATTTCAGTTGGTGTTGGTGTGAATTTTATCCATTCCTCCGAAATTCTGTAGTATGTAGGTACTACTGAGTTTCAATTTATTTGAACTCCCTTCTTCACCAGAATATTCGTTTTTGGCGTTAAGAACCAGGTTTCATTTCTTGATAAAACTGGCAATTGATTGTAGCATTCCTTTAGATGCAAAATTTTTACTGTTTTTGGTACACATTTTATTAAATGTACCACTTCTCCTGCAATTCATGCTATGTATCCAGGTTTTTTCATAATACTATAGGTAAATTCATCCGGGGAAAGAGAGGCTATGGCTAAGGAATTTTGGATTACCTTTCTTTCAATTTCACATTTTTCCGTTATTAAATTAAAATATAAATTATTTAGCTGCTTCCCTAAATGCTTTTCTACATATACAAATTTCGAATTAACATATGTAAATAAATCTAAGTTTACGCTATTTATATTACTAACTTTATCGTTTTGAAAATGATACGCATTTAAATAACTACTCTTTTCTATGATTAGTAATTTTGGATGTTCTGTACGTATAAATTCTCTATTACAACGCATAATTTTATCCTTAATAGCTAAAGCGAACGTTACTTCATTTGAATTTAGTGCGTAAACAATTTCATGATTAGTATCGCTAAAATATTTTGTTGCTATCCCTTTGAAAAGAATATCAAGAGTTTCTAAAACATTCCCCTTGCGGTAAAACTTCCCAAAACGTGTGTCCTCCAATGAATTTTTTAATGTTTCGCTAGACGAAAGTCTAGCTGGATAACCAAAAATTAGTTCATGTGGTGTGAACTTATGGCTCGTATGAACACTCGTGTTATAATAAAACTGTGCGAACTCTAACAACTCATCCCATTCGATTTTCTTTGATGTAAAATTTTTTATATATTCGCACAGAGGGTGATGAGCTCTCTCTAAAGAACCATTCGATTGGGGTAAAAATGCCGTAGTTTCAATCTTTGTAAACTTAAATCTACGCGCTACTTGTTTTAATAGTTTACTTGTAAAATTTGCCCCTCTATCGGTTAGTACGAGCTTTGGTGATCCAAAAATACATATAAATTTCTTAACTAACGCATCAGCTACGGATTCCGCCGTTTGATCTGACATAGATGCTATAATTATAAATTTAGTAAGTTGATCCTGTATTGAAAGTATATATTTATTATTATTTTTAGTAACATTAAACGGATCTACTACATCCATACAGATTTTATCGAAAGTTTTTAAGGGTGTATCCGTAATTACCATAGGTTGTTTAATTTTTATTCTTTTTAGCTTATTTCTCTGGCAATCCCCGCATGCATTTACTCTGTTTTGAATATCTACCGTAAAATTTTCCCAATAATACTTATCTTTTATTCTATTATATGTCCTATTTATACCCGAATGTCCTCCTATTTTAGTAGAGTGAAGCATTTCAAATATTTTATCTCTTTGCTTTTCCTCTACATAAACTATATTATTTAGACAGATCACAACTTTTATATTTGTACCTTCAAATATAGTTTTCAAAATTTCCTCAATTTCCTCCCAACTTATATTATTTATTATTAGATCTTTTGAAATGCTAAATATTAAATAATTTTTTTGCAAAAATATTGTTTTTAATAACTGAAATAACTTAATGATATTAGTTTTAACAGTAACTACTGATTCGGCTGTATTTAAACATAAAACAAACATTTTATTTTTACCCTTATTTAATATTTCAATTTCATTATCACTTAAGTTTTTATTCCAATGAATATTTTCCTTTTTTAATAATTCCCCTATATTGTCTTCTAATGACTTTCCTTTATTATTAACTATATGAATAATATTATCATTGCGAAATTGTATCGTAATCTTGGAATATACTATATTTTTCTGCTTATCGTGTGGTTTTTCCTCCTCTGGTACACTTTTCTTTCTAGACTTTTGTACCTTGGCCCTTTTGCGTTTTATATCTGTAACTTCTTATTATGAAGTTTTGATCTTTGTTCATTAATCATTTTTATCTTTTCGTCATTCGTCAAATCTTGCGACGTCTGATTTTCTTCTCGCCTTTTCTGGGCTCTTATTACTACGCATATATCCATTTTCGCTACAGGATTCCTTGATAATGCATCTGCATTTGTATTTTATTTTCCAGCTTTATACACAATTTCATAATCATAATCTGCTAGTTTTCATTTTTATCTCTGAACCCTTTCGTTATTATCCGCAGATTTCAACCATAATGGTCTATGGTCAGTTACAATTATAAATTTATTTCCATAAATATAATTTTTAAACGTTTTTATAGCATACATAATACCCAGAGCTTCTTTTTCATAGAATGCATCTTTAAGTTCCGCAGGCTGCAGTACTCTTGATGCATAAGCTATTGGTATGTCTTTACCTATCTCCCCTTGAGAAATTACACAACCTAACGCATATGGCCAAATGCAGTTTGTTGCTCCAATCCCCACGCAAATGGCCTATCCTTTTGTAGTAATATGGTTAGTGGCTTGATAATTTCTGCTAAATTTGTCTGCTAAATAAACCTTCCATAATAATTTACAAAACCTAAAAACTGTCTAACCTTTTTAACGTTATTGAGAATTGGGAATTTCTTTACTGCTTGTATTTTGTTTTCATCTGGTTTTATACCTGCTTCACTAATAACATGCCCTAAAAAACACACTTCTGTCTTGCTAAATTCATATTTTTCCGGCTCTAATTTAAGTCCTGCTTCTATCAATGCTTGAGCTATTAGACCGAATCTATCCTCTAATTCTTCAATCGTGTCACCGAAAATAATGATGTCGTCAATATAATTAAAACATATTTTATCGATATATCTGGCTAAAATTTTATTTATAACCCGCTGAAAAGTACGGGCTGAGTTTTTAAGACCGAACGGTAGGACGACAAATTCAAATCTTCCTAATGGATGTAAACTAAATGCAGTTTTGTGAATATCCGAAGGTCTCATCTTTACTTGATGAAAGCCAGATTTTAAATCTAATACATCAAAATATTTCCTCTTTCTAATTAAGTCTAAAATTTCATTAATATTGGGAAGTAAATATGGATCGGCTATAGTCACCTCATTCAAGGCTCTATAATCTGTCACCAATCTATATCTTTTCTCTCCTGGGATTAGCTTCTTCCGGACTACTGACGCTGGCGCATTGAACGCACTTTTTGTTTCTCTGATTGCTCTCATTTCTTTGAAAGCTATTCCCTTAGATTTGTGTGCTAATGGATACTGCTTTACGTATACTGGCTTGTCAGAAGTTAAGTTGATTTCATATTATTCTACGTTACATGTACCTAATTTGTCGCCCTCTATCCAAAAAAACATCCGGATATTGGTTTATCATTCGCTCGATTCTTTCGTCGTTTCTTTTACCTCCGTTTTTTAATTGCAATTATTCCTTTCGCAATATTTCCTTCCGACTCGGTTTTCTGGTTTTATTTTCTTGATTTTTATTTAAAATTTGTTTCTATATTTAGAATTAATTTCCTATCAATATTAAGTTCTTCTACTACTTGAGCCCCTTCTGGTATATAATCGATGTCTATTGAAACGTATTGATATTTTTTTTCTCCAAAAATTATTTTTTTATCTGCTTTAGATAGTTTTACATTATTTTCTTTCATAATAGTTCATATTTCCTTATAATTCAGCCTTTTGGTTTGGGTTGACTCTTCTTCAGGCGTTACTTGCTCTTGTAATGTTACGTCGTACGACGTATGCTTACTATTAGTAATATTTCTTTATGATTTGAACAATTCGATATGGTCTAAATTAAATAAAAACTGCTGAATCTCAATTTTCCAATGCGTCAGTGTCGCTTATGAGTTGAGTTCGCAAAATGCAAAATAATCACTTTTGTAATACGATTTCGATTTACTTTGCGAAACAAATGACCGAATTTTGGAAGGATGCGAAGTTTTAAATAAGCCTTGTACGATTTTCATCGACAGTTTTTCGTCGTCAGTCACGAGCTCCGTATCGCGCCGGTCCGACAATCGGTGACAATTATTTTAAAACTTAAAGCCGCCTAGCCGCAATTATATATTTCTTACAAAGTCTAAATATACAGATTTTATAAACTACAAGTCTTAGCTCTTTTAAATTAAGTGAGAATATTAGTTTACATTGAAACGAGATTTATTATTTACTTTCGGTTTACCGTAAAAGAGATCTTGTGAGTTATATTCATTTACGAGAAAATCCAAACTACCCAGTACGAGTCTACAGCTGCAATCTACTCAACTAGTACCAGGTTCAACGTAAAGGTAAGTTTCACATTTATTTTACTATCAGTAAGAGTGTTAGGCGCGAATGAACAATTTCTTACAGCCTCGCCACTACACATATCATTACGTTCCTATCTATTCAATTTATGTAACAGTAATACTGTATTTACGTCAAGTATAAAATTTTCTATATTTTTATCATCATTTTTCAAAAAATTTTTCAAAAAGTTCCTAGGCTTGTTTTCATTTATCTTTTTTTGTTGTAAACTTTGTAATTCTGATTTGTCATTTATTTCATGGATTTCCGATATTGTGTTTAAAATGGCGAAAACATCATTATTAAATATGTTTTCTGTGACACTATCATTTTCTAGTAATGGTTCTGCCTCATTTATCTCAGTATTCTGTTTTTCATGTAATTGTTCATTTTGCTTTAACTCATCCTCTATGTTACTGATTTTGCTAGTCCTACTCTCTTCACAAATCTCTTGATTTGCTTCATCTTGCATTCTGATTTTATCAATATTATTCTCATGATCCGTTTCTTTTAAAATATTTTGTTGTTCTATATTATATGCATCATTGTCGCGAATAATTTTTTTTTAAATTATATTCAGAGTTTATTGTTGGCTTAACTTCATTCCGGTTTTTGTAATCGGACCTCTCTGTAATTTTAATTTTACATTATTGACCTGTAAGTACCCTTCATCTAAACGTAGTTTACTTCCTCTTAACAATTTAATTCCCAGTATTCCATCATATGGAATCACAAAATCATTAGGTGCTACGTGAAAATCAAAATTTTTACCATTTATCGGTAGTTCTACTATACCTAATGATTTTATAGAATTATTTGCGATGCCGGATAATAATATTTTTTTATCTAGCAGTTGTGTTCCTATAGAAATTTGATTTTGTTTTATTATATTTATTTGTGCTCCTATCGACAAGTAAATTGCATAAATTTTTAGAATAGGGATTTATTATCTCAACATATTCTAATAAATCATTCAATTTTAAATGATATATTTCTAGTTTGATTTCTTTATCTGTATTGCTGAATGGATTTGTGTTGTAACTTCTCGGCCACTCGGTCTGAGAAGGCTTTATTCGTTTCCCGACTCCACGCTCGGCTGGTTTTGTAATTGGAAACATTCTTCTGTCATATGGTTTGTATTTTTGCAGAGACTGCAAAATTTGCTAACACGCATTTCCAATGATTTTACTTCGGTACAATTTTTTATGTTATGACCGCTTTTGTTACAATATGTACAGTTTTCCTCTCTTCTAGCAATATTTTCTAAATTCTTCAATTTTCTACACTTATATACAGGGAGGCCACGCATTTCGCAATAATCACACTTTGTTTGGCTATTATTTGTATTTTGAAAATTAGTATTTTGATTGTTATAGTTGCTATATTTTCTAAAGTTATTAAAACTTTGCTGTTTATTACCTATTTGATGACAGTTTTTAGCTAAGTGGCCTTTTTCATCACAGACTTGACATTGAATATTCGTTTGAAATGATTTTGTCTTGTGTTGCGCTACTAATATTTTAACTTGTTCACATTCTATGGCTTCATGGTCTTCTGCATTACAAATTGAGCACATTATAAATCTGTTATTTGCAATCGGACTTCTTACGAACGGGCAGTATTTTACTGGATGTCCAAGTTGATTACATCGTTTGCATGTAACCTCTGGGCATGCTTTTATCGTACGGCCCGCGCTATTGCAAACTTCACATGAATTGCTAACATCTGCCTTTTTTGTACAGGCAGTTGGATCATGACCACTTTCCTGATACTTCCAACACAATTCATATTCTATTGAGTCACTGTATGGTCCATAACCTGGCAAAATAGACAATGATTGCCTTTAATTTTATTCTGCAGATGTTCGACAAATGCTCCTTGTTTTTACAATATACACAGCCCGAATTATGACAGAATAATGCTTCATGCCCATAACTGTCACAGATTTGACACGCGTATACAGTAGCATTACTTGTATTGTGATTATGTGAATTGCTATATATATATATATATATATATATATATATATATATATATATATATATATATATATATATATATATATATATATTATTTATTTTATGGCATAAAATTCCTCTTTTATTGAATTTCGATTCTATTTCTATAGCTTTTATAATGGCTTCTGTTAAATTGGTTACTGCTCCCAATTCTATTCTGATTTCTTGCTTTAATCCTTCCTTAAAACCTTGAAAAGCATCATTATTTATTTTAGTTTCAAACGCGGCCTTTTCTGTTGCTGTGAGACCTTGTACTTCTTTGCTGTCCTTAATCTTCAGCACTAACTCTTGCAATCTATTGGCAAAACTAAGAACCGATTCGTCCGGTTTTTGCAAAATTTCTTCAATTTGCCCATACAGAGAGTGCATATTCTCAGTAGATGGGTATATCTGTCGTATTGCTTTTATGAAATCTTCAATAGTATTGATTGTTGCATTCAACATTGCCTTGTAAGTTCCTCCTTTTAATTTAATTTTCAAAGTTGGAATTAAATTAGTTTGATCTGCTGCTGATAACATATTCTTGGCATGTTTCAATTTTTCGATGTATTCATTTACCGAAATATTTTTTCCACCAAATTATGGCACCAAATTAGCTACATATTTTAACGATAAGCGTAGCTGATTCTCCGTCATGTTGATATCGTTGGCACGATTGCCGTCAAGAAGATTATCAAAATCAAAAGTAAAATTAAACTTCGAATTACTTGGGTTTCCAATTAAGCTAGGCTGGTCACTAATCCCTTCTATATCTATTAACGATATCTCCTCAACTCCTTGTACAAATTTGTTATTATTAACCGTTCTGTCTAGGCCTATTGGAATCGCTGTGGCTGGTATTATAGGTGAAAATGTTGAATGATCTGGCTTTTCTACTATCTCGAATTCTTTTTGTTTTGCAGGTGTTAGCGGTATACTTAGGCTTAGATGGTTTTTATTAAGGTGCTTGATTTGCTTTTTGATTGCTCCTGTAGTTCGCCCTGGTGTTGTACCTTCCTGCTTCAAGTCCTTATTTTCTTTCAAAATTTCTTGAATTTCTAGATTCGGTTTACTTTGCTGATCTGTATCGGGTGTTACTATTTGTTGGCTATCTTCTAGCTTTTTATTATTTATATCAGATAATAGTACTTGCTGACTATCTTTTGTCCATCCGCTGTTTGTCGGCGGCGATCGAATTATTTTCTTACTTTTTGTTAATGGGTTTTGGATATTAGGGATTACTATGTCCTTTGTTAATGCTGGATTTTCACAAACAGCGTTTCTAGTTAATCTTGGCCTCTGAGTGTCGTTTCTATTTACTTCTTTCTTATTATAACTCATTTGATAATCTCATTTTTGTTACCATTTTATTTATTACAAAATCGTATTTAGTCCGAATTTTAGAATTTCAAATCGCTTACAAACAATTCAAACGAAATTTTACTGTCCTACTTATATTTTAACACACGACCGACTTTCTAGGTATGCGCGTAAATAATTTCTTCACATATGTTTTGAATATTCTCGATTGACCTAGTGACACAAGCGCTACCAATTTGAAGCGCTTCTTTCAATCGCCTTGCTGACACTGCAACGTCAACACTTTAACTTACTTTTGGGGTATGAATATTTATATATGTAATTTATATGTAACTTTTCTGTTAAGATTCTATAATTCGATTTGTATCGGAACCAATGTTAAGTAACAATTCCGACCTATAATAGATTGTCGAATTTTTACTTACTTGGGTTTAATTGCTTGGGCTGGAAACTCTGCTGCTGCGCTGTAGTCAGGCTTATACAGGATGCATATATTCAATAGAAAAATACTTGTAGTTGATTGACTTTCACGATTTATTCAAGATAAAGTTTTATAGGTATCGGGGTCGCGACTTAAGCACGGATAACTCTTGTCGACGGATAGGAGCGTCGTACAAGAGTCCAGATCGAGTGCATAATTACAACTGGTCGCTCGGCGTATACAGGGGATACTCATTAACCTCGCTGATCTACTTATTAATCTGAGTCGTCAGTTTTCGGCTTCGTAACGATTCCGCTGATATTGCTTAAATGCAATACGTCGCAGGACGTCACAGTATATTGAACATATATAGTCATTCTACAAGCATTTCATAGAAGCAATTGCGAAAAGTTTAGTTTTTCAAGAATTTAGTATGGGTATAGTGAAGAATTGTTAGTTTCTACCTTTATTGGTCTACAAAAGTATTGCCGGAGTGGTGGATAAATAAAGACACTGTGAGGTTAATAATAATTGTAAATATATTGTTGAAAGTAAGTGGCATAAGCCACGAGTCTGCAGTACATCCGTTCAGCTCGGAGTCACGCAAGAGAGAGAGTATAGTACAGTATCGCATAGTCTGACTCCACGGAGCCGAGTATACAGTATAGTAGAGTATATACGCGAGGCATGCGCACTATGCTCGTGTTTGCTCGAGCTTGTCTCGTTGCAAGAAATCGTCGCCAACCAGTAGATGGCGCGGCGAGTACCTTTTTTATGTATTACGACTGTACAAATTCACATATTACAACAAGTATGTCTAGAAAGTTGCATATACATGGTGATAATGTAGAATATAGTATATTTAATATACATAGTGAATTTGACTGAATAAAGTTGTTTTGAGCAAGTATGTTGTATAATATAAGGTCACTTCTTATCAACATCAGGTCCTGTGCACGGACGGAAAGTCAATTTTTGTAGTATGAGGTTCCGCTACTAGAAAGACTTTTTTCAATTGGGTATTTAGAATTTTTAAATACTGTGAATTTGTTCAGAATTTAATTTTCTACAAAATAGCTAAAATACTTTTCTGAAAAAACCTTTTTATAAAAAATGGATCAAAAAGAATTGAAAAAAAAAAACACATTCTTGGTCAAATTCAATAGGCGTTCGCCCTGGGTATAAGACGTTTCTTCGAAACTCTTTATACGGGGCGAGTGCCTAAAAAATGACAAAAAAGAAAAAACCGCTGCCAATTCATTGGCACGTAGCTTCCTCCAACGAAATTTATTGTTCCAATAAATAAAATATTGTTCTAAAATACAGTATGTAAATGCTATTTTAAATATTTCAAAGCTTAATTATTTTGCTGTAGGAGGAATTTTCTTATAGCAAAAGATATATAATAATCAGAAAAATCCGATCAAAATCTCTCAAAATCGCGAAAAAGAAGAGATTGATGAAAGGATAACTCAGTAAAAATAAAGTTATCGTATTAAGAGAATAAGATTGTAATCTAAAAAAACGTACGTATAATTTTACTATAAAAAACAAATATATATTGTGTCGTATAATTCTACTCTCAAAATATGTTGCATAGGGACAATTCATAGGGAGGGACTGTAACGACGTGCAACGACACCCCTATAAGAGGAAGAAAAAGTTTTGAGAAAAATCAGTTTTTACATTTTAGCTCTTTATTTGAGAACCGCTCGACGAAATCGTTTAAAATTTTAACAGAAAAAAGCTTTTTTTGGCGAATCAGCAAATAAAATTTTGAAGCATTTGACTGCATTGTTTTAGAGATATAAGGAATCAAAAAATTTTCAAAAAAAATTGAAACCTTGATATCTTAAGAACCATAGGGGTTTGAAAGCTGCGCAATGAACTTAGCCAAGACACATAAAATATCTACTTTTTCCCAAAATCACAAGTGCAATAAAGCCTTTTACTTCCGTAATCGAGGCACAAAAAAACTCATTTTTTCCAGCTGTCGATTTTTTACTGAAAAAATAAGTAGTCAAATAATTTGAAATTTTAATGGGATATAGTTCGACGCGTGATCCATCGACATGATTTTTTTCGTGAAGTTATGATGTATAGTTTCAGAGATATGAATTAAAAAAAAAATCACCTTTTTCATTTTATCTGCCGAACAAAGCGGTCGATCCCGAGGACCAAACGGGGAAAAGTAGGTAATTTTATTCTCTTTCAAATGCATATTAGCTGAATTGTTTGTAACGATGGGATGATTGAAAAAAGTGCAAAATAGTGTTTTTCAAAAATCAAAAATTGGCCATAAAGAAAATAGAAAAAAAAAAATGTTTTTCCCAAATTCAGAATCCAAAAATATACATGCATGTCAAATTTTAATGATATTGACGGAGTAGTTCCAGAAATATTACGGTATACATACACACACACACACACACACACATCCATACGGACATTTTCTAAAAACACGTGATTTGAACTTCTAACACACCAAAAAGTATTTTCTAGAAGTTTTGACGAAACTCAAAATTTTACTGTTACAAAGCTTCCTCTAGGAGGAAGCAAAATGAAATGAGAAATAATACTTTCGGTAGATTAAATGTAGTTTCTCCTAAAGATCATGAACAGTTTCATTTTAACGATATAAATTATAGTACTGTAACGGGTGATGACGGGGTCCTGTCCCAAAGACAACGACTGACCTTGCTCTAGTAAACTTTATTGCAGGTTGTGTGCTCCGCTCGTGAGCTCTGCCGCCGATCAACTGCCCGCTCTGCCGTCGACGCGGCTCGTCGACGGTTAGCGGTCGCACGCGCGAAGGTGCAACCCGATGCACCTTTGGCCGTGCGAACTCTCCGTGTCCGCCGTTCTCTGATGACGGTGCATTGCCTGTGCCGTCGGCAGCGGCGACCCGAGCCGTCACCGGAGAGCCTGGAGCTCGTCCGTGACACGCCCGGACCACGCTAACCGACGCCCTCGTCGCCTGAAAAAAAAACAGGCTATCCAGGAACGACGCACCAGAGGTTGCGCGTATGCTTGAGTGTGTATATGTTTTAAGTGTTACAAAAAAAATTCTGTTTTATGTGTGTCTGTAGTATCTGAGTGTATGTCTGTGTTATGAGCCCGGGTGTTTTACTACCCTGGCAGCCACTGCTATCTTACATTTCTTTCGAGCGGAGCTTTTACAAAAGATTATAAAATGTTTATTATGAATATTTGGTGGTTACCGATAGGATTACATGATTATTAGAATGTCTTTATGAAGTACAAAAATTATTTGCTTATTCTGGTACATATATGTGAAAATTAACCTAGATACAGTATTCATTTTCAGCTTGATTATCGCTGAGCGGTCTGTTCTAAATAAGCACCTCAAGTTTCTTATATACTATATCAACCTAACTATAAATGGTTATATATCATAAGAGTTATATTATCAAAAGTATAAAATTGAAAAAAAGGACTTAATTGTAATCGATTATGTATTAGAGCGTTGTCTATGATGGTACGCAGCTTGGCTTATTCGTAATTGATAGTCATAGTTATAGTTAAAAATAGTGCGGATAAAAATTTTCTTTTTATTCTTGATTCGGCTCGGTGCGTTTTCTCTCTCGTGAATACCTGTTTATCTGCTCTAGCATAAGGAAAGACTCTTGCTGTTTGACAAAGCGATTTATCGCTCCATTCGAACGCCGCCGATAGTAATTATGATAGCTATAAATATTATGGCTGATGTTATGGACCACCCGAAAATTGAAGTTGTGCTGCCCAGATTTTCGAGCTCGAAGGCGGTCGCCTTCCTGTGCGCGATTTCGCGTGCTTTACTTACAATCTCGTGTAATCTCGCCCCTGCTTTTAGATTTTCTAATTTGACCCCGTGCAAGCTTTTTACCCGATCCGCTACCTCGGATGCGATTGCGTTTTTGAATTTCGCTTCGGCAATTTCTGATTCGTTTAATAGCTTAATTATTTCGGACACGTTAAACTCTATAGTTTCGAATTTTGATTGATTTAAGTTAGTCGAAAAAGCGCGGGACGCAGTTAAGCGAGCGTTTCCTGTATGCGCTGCGCATCCGGGCTGCAGTTCGAGTATGCCTGCACCACTTATTTTCACTGTTACGTGTTCGGATCGCAGGCATTGGATGAAGATATCTTCTGGTAATTTGGCGGAAAATATCCACGAGTTCGCTTTATGCAGTCTCAACCAGAAGGTATCTCTCAACTGCCTGAATCTAATGTCGCACATTTCGGGATTAGAGGCTTGTCGACCCGACGCGATCTTTACTTCGCAAGCGGCATTGCTTCTTATTTCCCGCACTGGCTCTGGATTTACTGCGATCATTAGCTTGTCGAGCCTCCGAAGGCTTGTCACCTCGTCCGGTAGTAAGGGCATGTAAGTGCGATTTGATTCACTAACCGCGAAGTAGTTGTACTCTGGCCAAATGTACGCTGCCACATAAGGAATATTAAAAACTTTTTGGGTTGCCGGTAGCGGCGACGCTTTGAACAAATTATATCTTTGATATAAAACACATTCTTGGTCAAATTCAATAGGCATTCGCCCTGGGTATAAGACGTTTCTTCGAAACTCTTTATACGGGGCGAGTGCCTAAAAAATGACTGAATATATCTTTGAATGTCGAGTAACGGTATAGCTATCTGATAGATTAAAAATCCGTCTGATAACAAAACAGTTAATTTGGAATTTTTCATAATAGGAATGATTGCAAACTCTTCCTCTGGCAGCGGAAATTTGGCATTGGTTACAGAGTTCGCGAGGGTTCTGGCTGCGTCTCGAATTGTATCTGGGGGCACAATGCGCAGATGCACCATTCCTTTCGCTGCGAATAAAATTGCATCCGTCAGGACTTCCGAGTCCAGGCTAAACTGTCTAACAAGGAAAGGTACCCAACCCGAACTCACCGATTTTGATGATTTTCATATATGTTGTAGAACATAAAAAAATAAGAGACACGTATTTTTTTTATCGGCTAATTTTCACTTTTAAGGGGTAAAAACCTCCCCTAAAGTTAACCCCCAAAAAGCGTTTTTTTTTTTAAATATCTCGGCTTAAAATTAATATTTTTCAATGAAATAAATTGGAGGTTATTTCTTACAAAAAGAGCAAGTATTTCATGGTGATTTGAAGAGTAAGAGTAGCATCCCCTATTTTTTAGGGGTTGAAAACATATATTTTTTGGCATAATTTTATAATAAAAATGTTTAAACCGACTAAAAAAAATTGGAAAAAATGTTTAAACATCTTTAATAACAAAATTTAGTTGACGTCTTTCGGTGTTTTCATAAATATTACCCCTAAGGGGGTAAACCACCCCTAACACAAAATAACTGTAAATATGTAATTCAATACATAATATTTCGTAGAAAGTTTGTATATAGAGGTCTTCGAGGTCGCTGATTACAAATCTGCTATCAGATTTTGAAATTTCAAAATGGCGGAACCAATACGACGGAAAAATCGAAAAAAAATTTTATATAATAAAAAAGTTTTAAACGACTAAAAAAATTGGAAAAAATTTGTAAACATCTATAATAAACAAATTAAGTTTTTCGATTTTTTCATAGATACTACCCTTTAGGGGGTAAACCATCCCTAACACAAAATAACTATAAGTATACTTCAATCCATAATATTTTGTAGAAGGTTTGTATATAAGGGTTTTCGAGATCGCTCTTTGCAAATCTGATATCAGATTTTGAAAATTCAAAATGGCGGAACCAATGTGGTGGACGAAAATGTCGAAAAAAAATTTTAACTTTCATAAAAACTTGTTATAAATGTGTGATCTTTGTAGCCTGTACATGTGAACTAAAGAGCCTTAAACCCTAAACCCCTAAAGAACAAATAGGCTAAATGGTTGTGCTTTTTAACCAAACCACCTCAAATTCCTAAATTTGCAAACAAGAAAATTCTGTGTGTGAAGCAGTTTTATAATTTCCGTAGAAATTGTTATCAGAATGTTATTGAAATTCCTTTATTGTAAATTCAACTTATAATGTATTTTTGTTTATAATATTAGAGTATAATAATAATCTACAATCTTTTATCTTTTGCCATAGTGCATTTTTTGTATTGAGCATAAAATATATTATTTTACGATGTTTTTACAATAATGGTAGTCCTCATAAAAGTGTTTAAAGCACAATGCTTTTTTGCACCAACCACATCGTACAATTGCAATGTTTGTGCACCCTTCTATTTCACAATGTGTTGCACAAGACTTTCCAAAACTGAAATCTATAGGATTATCAAATTTATCTGGTTTTTCATTGACGTAACCGCTTTTATACCAGGAATATTTAAACAAATCTATATATCTCGGTGAATACAGTTGGTTGTGAACCAATGATTGAAGTTTAATTATATTATTTCTCACATGTAAATTCATATCATGATCCATTAACATTACATTATCAGAAAATGTTCGGACAAAGTTTTTCCAAATACGGAATCCATAGACATCAAGTGGTTGTATTTTTCCTGTGGTTCCAGTTGGAATTTTTTTATGTTAATAATTTTATTTTGTGGCATTGTTTCTTCTATAACTTTGTCACAATGACCACTCCAAGAATCAAGTAATAGTATTGAGTGATGGCCTACATAGGGATAAAATATTTTTTCCAACCAGATTTTGAAGTGATCTGCAATTAAACGACTTACTAATTAACTGATCAACGATATTACAATGTAAAAATTGTTATTAGTTCCCTTACTTGTTGTTAATTTTCCAGATTTGGATGCTTCCATGTACACGTTTTCTGGTCTAAATATGTTTTGTTCTACAATAGGGCCAAACTTGCCACTTGGTTCCTTTAAAATAAGAAATAGCGGTGACAACAGTTGTCCAGTAGCTGATATTAGTGGCTGTATAGTATAACTATGCGTTGTTGCTGAAATTGACTGTACCAGACATTGCACTTGCTTTTCTCCTTCTACTGCTAATGTTCTTCCAGAATGCATTTCTAGCTGAAATCCGCTCTGATCTGTATTATACAAATTTTCGAGTCCAATCCTTGGTATACACGATTTAACGTCATCGATAAATGCTTCAGCTTTAGCCGTAAGTTCTGCACTACTTTCTAGTGTTTTTCTTGTTATGAACTTATTTATTTTCCTAGAAACTATTCGGTGTGCTTGCTTAAATTTGAGTAACCAATGTTTAGAAGCTTTGAATCTAATATCATCAAAACCAATTTCTTTTTTAGCTTGTAAGGCCCATCGAATTATATCTTCATCATGGATAATTGAACCACTGTCGAGAGCTGCTTGAAAATTATCCAGGGTATACTGACAAATTTGTGCTACTTTTTCTCTATACATGCCACCTTTATTAATTGAATGAGCCCAACGACGTAGCTGACTAATAGATGATACTTTTTTGAATCTGTTTTGCACTGTTTTGAGACTTAAATTTTGCTTCGTTTTGCTACTTCTCCAAAATTCTACAGCTCTTTTTTTGTATTCAAAATCTAGTTCTTCATTATCTGCTGTACATTGATTTGTTGGTGCTATATCCGGATCAGGAAAATGATGTTGCACTTCACCTTCAATTATTTCCACATTATGGTCTTTATACTCTTCTTGAAAATCCAAAGAGTCATCAGTAATCATTTCTACATCGTTGAAATCATGTGTTGCATCTATTAAAATTTCTTTTATTTTTTCGGCCAACTCTGTTTCGTGATAATTCGTGACACTATCTGGTATGTTTAACGCTTGAAAGTATGCTAATAATAAGTTTAGAACGTTTAACGGATTAATTTTCATTTTTCAATCTAAAATGAAAACAAGCGGTAAAATTTATACAAGCTGTGTTTTTGCATGTAAGGCACGACTGCTACATTTCTACCAGAATAAAACGAGTGAATGTAAATTGAATCAAATCATTAATTTATGCATTGGAGAAGAATTCTCGTTCCACTTTGTGATGTTCGGAAAACTCTATTTTTGGTTTTATTCAACTTTTATTCACTTTGAAATTGAATAATGTAAATCTATGTAAAATCACTAAAGAAAATTTTCTACAACTGTATGATACCACTGACAAACAAAAAGACGTACTATTCGTACTTTCCGGCATCGAACTAGAATACCCACAAAACTCACTCACTGCCTAAAAAATAACACAGGCAGCTGAGGTAAACACTCGATGAAAACAATCTAAAAAAAGAACATACTGATTCGCACATATTGTCAACAACTTTTATGAGTGAAAGACATTTATCTGTGGAATTATCATTGAATGTACGATAACATTCATTAAACTAATGAATGCATATAAAATTCCCTTTCAATAACAACGTGTTCTTTAATTGCAAATGAAGTTCGAGTATTAATATTCTTTTATGTATTTTTACCAATAACAAAAATTATCATAGTAATATAATAATAATAATAATAAGAAGAAGAATAAGCATAATTGCAATAGCAATAATAACAGTAATACTGATAATAGCAATGATAATGAAAAATAATAATAATAATTAGAATAATATTTATTATTAAATTTAGATTTTTTGATAAATTCATTAAATCGTATCAAATAGTATTATTATGGAATTCCAGACTGTAAATATTTTACTATAGATACAATAATCATTACTTCGAGAATTCATCTAAAAAACGTTTGGCTTACGAAATAATTGTAACAATGAAAAACTCCCAAGTTTGACAACATTAAATTTTATTACAAAACGCAAACGAGTTTGATAAACTAATTTTATTAACCTGTGTTTTTTCATTTGCAAAAAAAGTGTGGACTTTTTGAATTTATAAAATTATATAATTATGCAATTTATGAAATACTTTATAATTTATGAAATTACTTTTGAAATTATGCTAATTAATAAAAGCAGAAAAATAAATAATCTTTGATTGAAACATAAAACGAGACGTTATTTGTTACATACAAAATGATAGAATAAAATATCGGTAATACGTCTATACTCGTGTCTACGGTAAAGCATAGGCCTTCGGCTTGTCTGGAGGTTAGGTGTTTGGAGTCGTTTGGTTAAAATGCACAACCATTTAGCCTATTTGTTTTCTAGGGGTTTAGGGTTTAAGGCTCTTTAGTTCACATGTACAGGCTACAAAGATCACACATTTGTAAACAAGTTTTTTTGAAAGTTAAAATTTTTTTTCGATATTTCCGTCCACCATATTGGATCCGCCATTTTGAATTTTCAAAATCTGATAACAGATTTGTAATCAGCGACCTCGAAAACCTCTATATACAAACCTTCTACAAAATATTATGGATTGAAGTATACTTATAGTTATTTTGTGTTAGGGGTGGTTTACCCCCATAAGGGGAAGTATCTATGAAAAAACCGAAAAACTTAATTTGTTTATTATAGATCTTTACAAATTTTTTCCAAATTTTTTAGTCGTTTAAAACTTTTTTATTATATAAAATTTTTTTTCGATATTTCCGTCCGCCATATTGGATCCGCCATTTTGAATTTTCAAAATCTGATAACAGATTTGTAATCAGCGACCTCGAAAACCTCTATATACAAACTTTCTACGAAATATTATGTATTGAATTACATATTTACAGTTATTTTGTGTTAGGGGTGGTTTACCCCCTTAGGGGTAATATTTATGAAAACACCGAAAGACGTCAACTAAATTTTGTTATTAAGGATGTTTAAACATTTTTTCCAATTTTTTTTAGTCGGTTTAAACATTTTTATTATAAAATTATGCCAAAAAATATATGTTTTCAACCCCTAAAAAATAGGGGATGCTACCCTTACTCTTCAAATCACCATGAAATACTTGCTCTTTTTGTAAGAAATAACCTCCAATTTGTTTCATTGAAAAATATTAATTTTAAGCCGAGATATTTAAAAAAAACGCTTTTTGGGGGTTAACTTTAGGGGAGGTTTTTACCCCTTAAAAGTGAAAATTAGCCGATAAAAAGAAATACGTGTCTCTTATTTTTTTATGTTCTACAACATATATGAAAATCATCAAAATCGGTGAGTTCGGGTTGGGTACCTTTCCTTGTAAGTGTATACCTCATTTCTGCCATTGCGTTTAGAGCCCCAATTCTTTAAAAATAGGAGCGATCTTGTCTTCTAAAACTTCTATGATAGCTTCTAATTTGCCTACTCTATCGCCTAGATCAGATAGCTCGCGTTCGACGACCTCCGTCTGCTCAGCTAATAGCGCCGCTGTTTGGCGCGTATCGTCGGCTATGAGTTTAATCGACGCCTGAATTTCTCTCTTGTCGTCTTCAACTACGGTCCCGTATAAAAACTTATGGATGGAACCGACGAAGGGGAGTAGAGATCGGCGGGCGCGATGTTGCTCTCCGTCTGCCGCGTTGACGAGCAGCAGATCTAGGACGCGTTTCGCTTGTCACGTAACTGATGTCGCTTCCTTGATTAAACTTGAATTTTGGCACCGTTGGTACGGCACCACTTGTAAGACGTTCGAAGCTGCATTCACCAAGACTGTGCTTGCTTGGAAGTATGGACGCAAATCCGCCTTGCGAATGATCTTCCAGTCTGTGCTGGACGTCGCTAGCGGCGCGATCTTTTCTGTGATCGAGCCTAAATTTCCTTTCAATAAGTAGATTGGCTGGTTGCGGTTCCTTTCGGCACTGCTGTCGTTTTCCATATGGGCGTGGGTACTGATCGCTCTGAAAAACGAACGATGTTTTTGACCGATCTTATTTGGAAAAATAAATGTGCCGCTTGGCTCGCCGGGCTGTTTTTATGGTTTCTCCATTGTTTTTTTTATTTGGGTCTTTAAACAATTTTTGCGTGGCACCGCGCACGCCCACAAAAAACAGTAAAAAAACGACTATTCCTCGGGCTGTTCGTCGAAGCTTTCCGACTTAGCCGCGAGTTCACTCGGCCGGTGAATTTGATCAGTGTGTACGGTTTTTACTACTTGACCGTTTCGGATTTTTACGTTGTTTGTTGCTGGGTTGACTTTGATTACCTCGAAGGGGCCCTGGTATTCGGTGGCAAATTTACCCTTTTTTTGGTTCTTTTAACAAGAATACCAATTCACCCTCCCGGAAATGTTTTATGTTTAGCTTTCGGTCGTAATAATGTTTTGACCTGTACTTTGACTGAAGAAGGTTCATCGCCGCCATAGTTTGGAGTAAGGTCAAATTCGACGTCATATTATCTATATATTCGTTGTAGAATAATACATCTCCAGCACGAGGAAAGCTCGATGGAGTACGCAGCTTAAATCCAAAGAGCAACTCGTGCGGCAAGTAGCGAGTACTTTCATGCTCGGTAGAGTTGTATGCGTGCTGGCACAATGCAGTCCACTCATCCCACCTGTCGATTTTCTTTACGTATTTACGTAAGTATTCGGTGAGAGTGCGGTGCATCCGCTCTATGGACCCATTTGACTGCGGATGGTATGCCGTCGTGCTGAATTTTTCTATACCGAAAATTGCAGCAAGTTTTTCCAATACTTTATTTTGGAAATGGGTCCCCTGATCAGTTACGATGGCGACTGGCGGCCCAAACACGCATATAACCTTTTCAGTCAATACTCGCGCTAATTCGTTCGTGTTAGTGAACCGTGTTGGAGTAAGGATTATGTATTTAGTAAGCATATACTGAATTGATAAAATATATTTATTTCCCCTGTCCGATGCCTCCAGGGGCCCGTAAAAATCCATGGCAATCTGGTCAAAAGGCATGGCCGTAGTATTGCTAATTAGCATTGGCAACCTGGTTTTTATTCGTACTGGCTTGTTAGTCATGCAAGTCGGATAGCGGGCGACAAATTTCTTTATATCTTGCCGCATGTTTTTCCAATAAAAGTCGTTGGCGACCTTCCCGCACGTCTTACTCACGCCGTGATGGCCGCCCATAGCTGCCTCATGGTATTGCTTGATTACTTTATAGCGCAAGTTCACCGGTGGTACTGGTAAGTTATCTTTAAGTACGGCGACTATTTCATCGTTTGCGAATATATTATCGAATAACTTGATGCATTTGTCCCATTCGGCCTTAGTTAGCATTTCGAGATCGCGGATTATATCGAAGCTGATAATGTTTTTTGCCTTTAGCACGTTTTTGATCGTGCGTAAGCATTTACGGATTTTCGCTTTTGGCGGTCGGATGTCTATGTGTGCTTTGATGTATACGCCTACTAGAACCAATCCTTGACACGATGTTACGTTTATTTCTCCGACTTTAAATCCTTTATTTAGCAATTCATCGCTATTCAATAGCCCCTTCCGATGAGAGATCTCTGGACTTCAGTCCCTAAATAGTCGTCCACCGAGACCAAATACACCATGTTCTCGCTATACCGATATGGATGTACGTTGTAGGATTTTAAGTGTACGAACGGCGGTATCACTTGCCGGTTGGCTATCGCCCATGGTGGTTTCTCGCGCGGTGGTCTCACTTTTGCGACGACTCATTGCTTAAGTTTGTTGCTGCTGTCGAGTGCGTGCTTGATCACGGCAGCCGCAATCGCGTCGGTGCTCCCATCGCCCCTGTTATTAGCGCTGATGTCGCATGCCGAGGCAGCTGCTGCACTTGGCTGCAGCTGACGGTGTGGGCTCTGCCTGGTCGGCGACTCATTGGGCTCTTGTGCAGGATAACTCGTCCTCGGTTGGGCTTCGCTGAGGACTGTCAGCGGGAGATGGACACGCGCTACTTAGTTGAACGCCGTGATTGTTCGGACTTACTCCTGGTGATGGTTCGACAGGCGTTTGATTAGCAATTGATTCTTGATCGCTTCCGCAGCGTTCGCCCTTTTCGCTATTTTCGGGCTCGCGAGTTTTGCTTCGATTGTATATCACCCATCCTTTAGGTTTTCGGTTTCATTTTCTTCCGAGCACTGGGGAGTGTGGCATCTCCACATCGCTGTCGCTCGAAGGCGAAGGCACGCGTCGTATCTCGGGTAACTTGGCAGTACGTTGCCGAGCCTTCACGCGGTCGTATGATAGATTTAAATGTGCCACGTCGGTAGCGCCGTCTACTACGATATAGCAGAAAATACATTTGCTCTGTGTTACATCGTAATGTATGCACACGTTTATTTTAAAGGCATGCGCGAAGAGGAACGCGCAGTCGATGTTTCCGTATTCGGACTCAGAGCGCAAAATCCTTTCAGTTTCGGCCGGCTCTCCACAGGCGTGAAGCATTGGCTCGAGGAGGAGCTTCCTTAACTCAGTCGCTGATAGATGCAATTTTGCTAATTTTATTAAGGAGAAGAACAGGCAATTACCGGCGGGAGAGTTTGGAATGTCGTCCGAGCGCACCAACTCGACCAGTGGTTCTGCACAACGGTTTTTACGTATATATGTTTGTATCAATACGTTCCCTGAGCTGGCCGAGGAGTTCTCGTCCGATGGTTCCGGCTTTCTTTAATAATTCCTAGGTATCCCTTCGAAGCTTTCGGCTGGGCCGATACCCTCGTAATCTGAGAGTGTACTGGAACTCGCGGTACCGATGGCTTGGGATTTGAGCTGCTCGGTAGGAGTCGGACTTTTCTCTTTTCCAGGGCCGAGTTTTTTTTATCGAGAGCTGCTGGGCCAGCGTTCAGCTTATCTTTGATGTTATTAAAGTTTTCTGAGCAGCCCCCGGTTCTTGGCTCACTGCAACTCGGAGCGACGGTTGATTTTACATTTTGTTGGGTTTCTGCTGCCGTTGGATTTTTTGTAGGCTGATTATTAGTTGCCGCTTCGTTCACAGCTTTTTCTTTTTGACGCTCGTCGCCTGGGGAACGTGGCGAGCGTCTATCTAGTTTAAATACCTATTAAGTACCTATCGCGATTACCGGACGTGCACCTATCCCGCTTTGGTCAATCGCGCTTTTTATCCTCGTTATCGCCGCGCTTGCGCCGTCTCTCGTTATTTGTGTCCCCGTGCTTTCGATATTTATCGTCGCCGTCTCTTTCGTTACCGCAGCTGCTGTCGCTATCGCTCCGCCGACGACGACCGTTGTTGCTGTTGCCGCCGTGTCGGCTGTACTCGTCGGACTCGCTAGACGCACTCGCGCTTCGACTGCGCTGGGCTCGCGTGTTTATCTCGCTTACCCTGCCTGGCCGGCGGCTGTGCTCCTCCAGGTTGTTAATCGCCCGCTGCGCATCGCATTTGCCATCCGCGAGGGCTTGGGTGTAAAAATATACTTCGCGACAGTCACTGCGGGTCGGACTTCTGTGCGAGCTAATCCGTGATTTGGGTTTCGACGCGTACTTTATTACGGTTTCCCATTTTTTGGGCCTTTTCACCATTTTTTTAGCCTCTTTGTTAAAATTTAGCTGGACCTTGTCTTTGTCTGCAGAACCATCAGATGAAAAATCATTCATATAAACGATGAATCTTTCACAAAATGTTGTCGAACAAGAGACGGTGAGAGCACTTGTGAAGTCATACACGCACGTGTAGAAGCATAGCGCTGCGACGGGCATACGGCACTTTTATATGTAGCGAGCTACGAAAATCTCGTAGCCAATCACAGCGCGCAGTCCGCCCAGCAAGCTACAAAAGTCGCTCTTTCCAGAGTGAATCTGAGCCGGGAACTGCGTACTTTTGACCAAGGAATAAAGAAAAATAATTTACATGGTTTTCGCCGGGGTCGCTAAACGCTCACTTTGCCGGGATCTCCTGCTTACCTCTTGAGAATATTGATGATTGCGAATGAGGAGGGTTATTGCTTTAAATCCATCACTTTTGATGACGTTATCCTTGCAGTTTCGCACTTCTCCTCGCAGGCAAAGGGGAAGGATGAATTTCCCTAACAAGTGATCGCCAAGGCTCTTCCAGCTATTGAATAATTTTTAGTAAAAATTTTCAATTCCTCCTTTTCACAAGGGTTTTTTTTGGGAGCTTGAATCCGGTCACAGCTGATTGCTCTCAAAAAGAATACCGCACCATAAGCCCTGTCAGACTTTCCTCCTATTTCTCTGCTCTGCTTGCTCTCTGATATTCTCGAGAAAATTTTCCATGCCCAGATCACGGTGTATATTAATAAAAACAAACTTTCTGATCCTTTCCAGGCTGGCTTTACCTGCAAAATCTAGACTTGATATTAATTTTCTCAAAGGTCTCCGGCAGCACGGTAAGCGGAGACCTAATGAGAAATTGTCCTGGTGTCAGAGCAACTGTATCCGTGCGAGGGCAGAGCGGTCGTGAATTCAAACACGCTTCAATCTGCGACGTCACCGCGATGTCCTCAATGGTTAGCATTATGTCCCACATGACACGCCTTTGATAGATTTGGTAGATTCTTTGACAAAGTCCGCCTTAAGCAGTGAATCGGCGATATGCAGCAAGGAACGCAGCTGTAGACAAGTCTGAAACAACCTCGACATGTACTGTGCGGACCACCATGCAAACGAAGATGGCAATACATCCCTTAGTGGACTTGGCACCTTTACCCTTTGAAAACAGTACAGGAAACGGCCTAGCGAAATCCAAACCTGTGTAAGCAAATGGCCGTTATGGAGCATGTTCCTTCTGTTGACGATTTTCTGCGGACTCTTGAAAGTCTTGAATACACCAAACATTTCAACTTCAGGAAGATAACGGAATCGGACGTGTTGGTTACAGTATCCCACTTGGACTCCCATGCCAGGGGCAACGATGGTATCCCACAGATTTTCATTTCCTAAGCATTGCCAGTACTTATTCCCTTACTTTGTTGCATCCTCAACCTGTCTTTGAGCGAGTCACGCTTCCTCTCAGCCTGGAAGAAGTCGCTTGTGTGTGCACTTAACAGTCAACTCTCCGATCTCCCTTCTCAGTTTCTTGTTTAAGGGGCTGAAGTGGCCGGTGCACAAATAGCTCTGTGGATATCTCGAGTCAAGACTTCTGCTCGATGAACTGCAGACTGGTTTTCGCACCAGCCACAGTACTCAGTCCAGCTTAATAAAGTTAACTGATGATTTCAGGCTTGAAATTATCCAAAAAAAGGTTACTGTTCTTCGCCTCTTTGACTTGAAGCACTGTAGCTTTCTTATGCTGTATTTTACCCGCAATATGATTCGGCACTGTCCACGTGTTTTCCTCGGCGTAGCCACCGAATCTTCCCGCAGCTCAGCCGTGATATAGTTTAGAGTAGGAGGGGTCCTTGGTCCGTAGAGGAGGTAGAACAGAGGGTAAAATTACGCAGAACTCAAGCGATTTATGCTGTGACTGTCTTATTTATTTATGTTCCTATATTAACGCTTACAGTATATTTTAATGGAGCAACACTCCGGCCGAGCTCGTGTATCGGGCAATGCTCTTTCGCCTGTCCCCGGATGACTCCTTCACATTCACCCGCCACGCTCACTATCTATCCGACCCTTCCCAGACATACCCCACGTATCGAAAAGACTCTGTCCGTGCCTCTGCTGCCCGCGACGGATTATCCTCGCTCGCGCCAGGAGACGGTGGACAGCCGTCTAGGAAGCGCACACTTAACACGCTTCTGACTGGCCGCGCACGATTATGCCTGCAACGAACGACCGCTGTCGCTCTCGCTTGCACCAGGTCGTCGCTGGCACACGCCGTCCGCTTAGTCCAACTAACTGATATACACTTTTTACTTAAAACTTGCCGAACTGAACGCCACTAAACGGCGATGTACTTTAGCCTTCGAAACCTCTAATTTTCAACCGCTCTTGTTCTTAATCAATCAACCGTCGACAATAGATAAACCTTGATTTTACGCCAAACAAAGAGATAAGCCAACTTATGTAAATACAAAGACACCAGGAGACAAACTTGCGAAAAACCGTAAATCTATTTCCCGATGCACGACACAAAGAAACTGTAAACTGGCACGAAAATAACACAAAACTCTCTTAGCCGAAAACCCATTAAATCGCCTCAACCAGGAGTCTCGGCGACACACCTGACCGCGAAGAAGATGTTAAGAGAAGAAAAATAACCGACCTTTATTTTGAGTGCGTTGAGGGACACGTCCGTCCCGGACCAGAGCTGGCGAGCAAGAGAGCGAGCGCTGCTCCTTGTTCGAGCTCGCAGCCCACGCCGGCGACAACGGAGACCGCTGATTGGCTTACTGGCGCGGTAGCTACCCGCGAATTCACGTGCCTTCCACTATGCCCCGTCCACGCGCACTTTTCATTTTTACTCAAACGCGTTTACACACACTCACACTAAATCAATTTCCTCGATGACTCCAGATTTCTGCTCTGCAATCATCTCCTTCTCGGGTTGATCCGGCAACGCTACGACTCCTACTCCTCTCATTCTCTCTTTTTCTCTCTCGCACCTACTGTAGTTGTCGGTGCCGCTCTCGCTCGAATATCATGAAAAGCAAAAAAGCACACACACACCTTAGAATCCGCTTATCGCGCAACACAGTTGCACTTTTCAGCCTCAGGACGCTCTGCTGCCACCCCGGCACGAGACTCGCGCTGCTTGGAATGCTGCCATCTCTTGCAACGTTACAGACTTCAGCAAAGCGTTTGACACAGTGTGTCACACCAAACTGATTAGAAAGCTATCTTCCTTCGGCTTTTCTAAGCAAGACATTCGCTGGCTTGCCTCTTACCCAACGGGAAGAGAACAGGCCTCATACCTCTGGAACTCGTTACTATCACACTTTGGTAATACACGATCCATTTTATGCTTTAAACAAATAACAAAACAACACTTTCTCAACCTCAAAAACATATTGTCATGAACACCACCTTTAACTCAGCTCGTCTGTCATTTCTATTTTATTTCTGTCGTCTCAACTCTCCTCGTCTCTCATTTCATCTCACCGCGCTTATACTGAACACGTTCTCACACACAATCCTACAACCCAATTATTTCTTCTCTATTTTATATTTCTCTGTAAATTTTATTCGTACAACAAAATGTACAGTAATAAAGACTATTTAATCTAATCTTATTTAATTTAATCTCTCTCTCTTTCGCTGTCTGTCGCGCTCACACACACAGCTATACGCTCCCACACTGGGTACAAGTATACTCGTGTGCCAGCACCTTGCTCGTTTCGCTCTTGACTCTCAGACACACACTCTCTCTCTCTCTCTCTCTATTTTTTTTTATTTTCTACATCTTTTCTGCCACAAACTTTCTGCACGGCTTCTAACCTCCAAATCTACTCGGCTCGGCTTGGCTTGGTTTCTCGCTCGCACGGCATCTCTCTTTGCTCCTAATCAACATCGAGGAGACATCTACCGCATCGAGGGAGAACTTCTAAGGCGTCTGCACGCTGTTTGAGTAAGTTATCGACGAAAATGAGTGAGAACGGCGAAAAGAGCGGGGAAGTGCCTTTTCAGCTATGCGGCACCTGTAAACAGCCTATTCAGCACAAGGAGCCGAAAAGGTGTGCTTTTTGCAAGCTCCATTACCACGTCAACTGTCTGAACGCCATCAACATCAAGACAGTCGTGGTAAATGATAGGCAGTTTCTAGCCTGTCCTCCCTGTGTAGACGCCAAGGGTGCCAAAGCGGGACTCAGGTCAACATTGGCGGCGGGGATGACTGCGACAACAGCGGCTAACAAGACCACCCCAAAACAACCGGGGACGAAGAAGACGAGATCGGCACCATCATCAGCCAATAATTCACGAAGTACTTCACCAGCTCGCTCATCACCGACCATCGAAGCTGCATTGAAGGACATTCGTGAAGCTCTCGATAACATCTGCAATGCTCATGCGGAGGCCATTCAGACACAAAACATCGTGTCGGAGAGGATCTCGAGAATTGAGCAACGTCTTAGCCCGCTGGAGAAGCGTCTAAAGGCCCTCGATGAGCTGCCTGCACTCAAGACTCGCATACTTAATGCTGAGTCCACCATCACCGAGTTGCAGGCACAAGTCCAAAATCTCTCATCGAGGTGCCCAACACTGCAGCAAGATAACAAAAACAACAACAACAGCAGCAGCGCTGCGTAAATTAGCAGCCTCCGCAGTGAGCTGGCTGAGGTCAAACGACGGCAGGAGTAGACCTCAAACAGTGTTGTTGTCATCACGGGCTTGCACTACACCCGTGAGACCTCGCTGCACCTTCTCGCGTTTGCAGTCATAAACGCACTTGACCCAACGGTCCTACGGAGAGATGTTGCATCCGTCAGGACCATGGGTAGGCTCGATGCACCCCGGAACACCGCCAGGAGTGATGGCAGACTGCCACCACTGGCCGTCACCCTCTCGTCGAGTGCACTCGCACGATCAATCGTCGTTGCCAAAGCTCGTAAACGCAAGCTCCACACCAACGAGCTGAACGCAACCGTGATGGAGGAGGCCAAAGCTCTGAGCCCCGACCACCAAGGGCTCATAAACATCAACGAGCTACTCCCCACCGACGTCCACAAGCTGCGTTCATGGGCTAGGCTGGAAGCCAAGAAGAGGCAGGGCTGTCGAACGTTCGTCAGGGACGGGAGATTATTTATGCGCTGCAAAGATGACAACGAGCGCGCCACCGTCATTACCACCGACGCCGAGCTGAATGATTTTTAGCTCGGATCCCGCCCGCCGTCAACATCGTTCTACAATGAAGCTGCCACACACACACTTCATCCCACCACATCCGCCATCAAACTCATCCGCCGTGTCTTCATCGGGTTCTAAGGTATCTCTGTCCGAAGGTCTAAGGGTCTGTCATTTTAATGCGAACTCTCTCACGGGTCACATTGAGATGATCAGGCTCTTTTTATCCACTCGCTCTTTATTCCACGTAATAGCTGTTACTGAGACCTGGCTAAGCGAGAAGGTGACATCCAGCCCTTCACTGGATGATTACCTGCTCTACAGACGAGACAGAAACAGAAACGGTGGAGGTGTGGCCCTCTATATCTATACACAAATCTCTGACGGTTATTGTTATTTCATCATCCGACGGTGAATGGTCTGGCAAGCCAGGCAAGCCTGAATACCTCTTTTGTGAAATATCGGCCAAGGGAGTTTCTCCCATCTTCGTGGGGGTTGTGTATCGTCCACCTCATGCTCCTTTTTTCCAAGGCTCTAACTTTATTGACCAACTAACAACTCACATGCACAACTACTCCACGAAGATTATAATGGGGGACTTTAACTCTGACCAACTATCCTCATCTGAAGATGCCAATTTCATCAGGGCCTTCATTGATGAGAACTCTCTTTCGTCCGTTCCCTATGGTGCCACGCACCATAAACAGGGTTCTGATACCTGGCTTGATTCATGCCTAATCGACGAAGATAGACGCACCTTTCATCAACGGACACGACCTTATCACAGCCACTCTCGACGTACAGATTCCACGCTACGTACCAAATACATACTCATACAGAAACTTTAAAGGAATCAGCGCCGAGAAGCTAAGGGACTTTCTTAGCGAATGTGACTGGTCATCTCTCACCACTTCATCACTCGACGACTGCATATTTATACTTAACGCTAACCTCACTAACGCCATCAACCACCTCGCTCCATTGCGGACTGTGACACCAGGACGACAACGTCACCCGTGGTACACTGCGGCTCTTCGTGACCTTGTATCCGAGAGCAATAGACTTTACAAGCGTTTCAGGCACTCCAGGCTCGAATCAGATCGACGCGTTTACAGATTAGCTAGAGATTATGCTCACAAACAAGTCGAGGAGGCCAGGCTGAATTATTACTATTCACGCCTGTCCACCTTGACCGATATTGCTGAGATCTGGAAAGAGCTGGAGAAACTTGAAATTTCTGTCACCAAGGCCCTCTTACCATCTAGATTTACCACAGATCAACTCAACACGCATTTCAGCGCGATCTCAAACGATCCGCTGGCTCGTGCTGTTGAGGATTATCTTGTTACCCTGGAAAGTCTTGACCTCCCGGAACATTTCGAATTCAACCCTATAACGGAATCGGACGTGTTGGCTGCGGTATCGCACTTTGACACTCAGGCCAGGGGGAGCGACGGCATCCCACAGGTTGTCATCTCAAAAGCATTGCCGGTTCTTGCTCCCTTACTAAGTCATATTTTCAACCTGTCCCTGAGCGAACCCTGCTTCCCATCTGCCTGGAAATTGTCACTTGTGCGCGCACTCAACAAAATCAGTTCACCAACAGCCCTGACTGATTACCGTCCGATTTCACTTCTCTGCTTTCTTTCCAAGGCTCTGGAGTGGCTAGTGCACAGGCAAGTCTCAGAATACCTTGAATCAAGGCTTACTAGACAACCTTCAAACAAGCTTCCGCACTGGTCACAGCACTCAGTCTGGCCTAATTAAGCTAACTGATGATGCCAGGGCTGGAATAAACAAAAAGAAAGTAACACTGCTCCTTCTCTTTGACTTTAGCAAGGCGTTTGACACTGTGTGTCACGTCAGGCTCCTGAGAAAGTTATCCACCTTCGGTTTCTCAAAGCAAGTCATCCGCTGGTTTGCCTCCTACCTCTCTGGTAGAGAGCAGGCCGTCGTTGGTGACAATAACGAACGTTCTTCTCCTCGGCGTCTCAACATCGGTGTCCCGCAGGGGTCCGTTCTGGGTCCCCTGCTGTTTGCATTGTACATCAACGACATCGGTTTCTGCCTTGATACCGATGTTTACCATCTCATCTATGCGGATGACTTGCAAATTTACAGTCAATGCCACCTCGAAGAGCTCGATTCTTTATCAAACAAGATGAGTGCCAATGCTGAGAGGATTACTGGTTGGGCTGCACAGAATAAGCTAAAACTTAATGTTGCTAAAACTAAAGCAATTGTCCTGGGCTCTCCCTACTACATAAACGCATTACCCTCAACAGCTAACACCTTTATTAACATAGGGGGTGCCCAGGTCAGCTTTGAATCTTCCGTGCGTAATCTGGGATTGGTGCTCGACTCTAAGCTTACGTGGAGGGAGCATATTACAGAAGTGTGTAAGCGTGCTCACACGCTAATGTACAGGCTTTACTTTTTCAGGAAAAGCACCAATCTCAGGTTGCGCAAGCACTTAGTGCAGGCCCTCCTGTTTCCTCTTATAGACTATTGTTCTCTCGTATACTGTGACCTGACGCAAGAACTCGACCTAAAACTTCAGAGGATCGTGAATACAGGAATTCGGTACATCTATGGTGTAAGAAGAGATGAGCACATCTCCCCATACAGGCGGGAGTTGCAGTGGCTAACCACTGCCGGACGCAGGAAGTATTTCACTGCTTGTTTCTTAAGAAAAATGTTTAACACAGCCGTACCATCATACGTACTGGCATACTTCGACTTCCGCGTGACACTCCGGACTGTTAGGGGGGAGATGATACCTCTGGATATTCCGACATTCGCGACGGAGACGCTGAGGAACTCGTTTCATATCAGCGCCTCATACCTATGGAACAACCTACCATCTCACATTCGTAACACTACATCTATCTCAGGTTTCAAGAGACTAGCTAAAGAGCACTTTTTCGAACTTGAAAATACAAACACTTGAATTTCTTGTACACATTCACGCACACGCACACACTCACACACTCTCGCATAACCCATCTTCACATTATGATACTATCACAATACACATTTTTGCTATACTACTACTCCTGCTGTATACAATTTATCGTACAACATATTGTACGTAAAATAAAACTAATTAATCTAATCTAATCTCTCGTTTATTTCCTATTATCGACTACTACGCATTCGTATACTGTGACTTAACACAAGAACTTGACTTAAAACTCCAAAGACTGACAAACACAGGCATTTGCTACAACTGTGGTGTAAAAAGGGATGAGCACATCACTTCTTACAGACGTAAGTTGCAATAGCTTACTATCGCCGGACGTAGGAGGTACTTTGCGGCATGTTTCTCAAGAAAAATTTTCAACACAGCTTCGCAATCTTACGTCCTTGCTTATTTTGACTTCCACGTCGCACTCCGTCCTGTGCGGGGTGAGGTGACACCACTAGACATCCCTACCTTCTCGACGGAGGCACTCAGGGATTCATTTCATGAAAGCGCCTCATATCTCTGGAACTCATTACCCTTACACTTACTTAACACTATATGTAAAACTAATATATACATATGCTTTTAATAATATTAATGTACAACATATTGTACAACAATAAAGAAATCTAAATCCAAATCTAAATCTAAATCTCGCTCACTCTTACTCTGTCTTACTCTCTCTATTTATACTCAGGTATAAATAAAACGTATAATAGAATTGAGTAAATATTATTGGCATAATCTAAAAGTAGATATTTGAAAAAGGATAAAAAGATGCGAAGCATGTCAAAGAAATAAGCTAAAAGGAATAAAAACCAAACAACCTATGGTTATTACTGACACATTTTTAAAAACATTTGATAAAATTGCTATGGACCGTAACAGGAATACCGGCGTCGATAACGCGGCTGCGAAGGCGCCGCGTGTCCTTCAGCAGGGGATTTAGCTTCGGCCGGCAGAGGCACGGTGATCGTTAGTTGCCGCGTACAATGCGTCTCCCCGTGCAATGCCGCTGAGTTTGCACCGTGTACAAAATGCATGGCTTGACTTCATCACCCTCGTACGCTGATGCACGATTGTACTGCATGGAAAATTCGCGGCAATAGTTTCATACGAGATTTTGCTCGCTCGCGCGCGAAGGTGAGTCTGTCGGTCGGCACGCTTTCCGCCAAGCTCGGTTTTCGGCGCCGGTCACCGATATTGTCGGCTAGTATAGTTACGCAACATACAAGCGCGCGAGATTCAAACGGTCTTGGCGCTTCTTGCAAGGCATAGAAATGGTCAATGACACTAAAAATAACAATAAATATATTTTATCTATACAAGATTAATCAACAATATTTATCATAATGATATCTCTACTTGATAAAAATGCAAAATCAGTGGCAGATGCTCTAATTAAGAAATTTATAAGCCTTTAGGTCATCTAAACTTGTACTCACGGATAAAGGAGCAAACTTTACAAATAATAAATTAATAAAAAAAACAGTCCAAACACCTCAGTTGAATGGCTGGTTAGAAAAAGCACATTATTCGCTGTTCGAATATCTAACTTACCTCTCATGAAAATTAAGTAATGAATATACCCGAATACGAGGTGCGATCAGTCGACATTTGTTACTCAAGCTAGACTCTAATACAACACCCCGGGCAGTCGATGGAGCTACCAGTAATTAAGCTACGTCTGGTCTAATTGTTAACGATTTAGATATCAAATAAATGAACAACTCACATTTCATAATCCTGAGTGCTTATTGACTTTATCCTACACACGATTGATGATCCAGAGAAGCCACCAGCAACAGAGCAGTAAAGCAGCTCAATTGACTAATCCAAATAGGCCAGATCGTGACTTAAAATTCCCATATATCAAGCTATTCAAACACTTAATGTAAGTGAAAAGAATTATTTACAATCAGATCGCGAAGGGTTGGCTATATTTTTGGCTTTAAACTGTTTTTCGAGTCAAAAGTTTTCATTACAAACCGATTCTGGTACGATTCTGCATCGTTAGACTGCAAAACGGAGCAGCGCACAACGCGTGAAGACCAAATTTTATGTAAAGTGATGAGATACTACGTAGCTGGATGGCCAGACAAACCGCCGAGTGATGATGAGTTATCTACTTATTGGAGTAAACGTGAAGCTTCATCAGTAGAACGTAACTGCCTATTATGGGGCCATAGAGTCATTAAGACCAAAATTAAGAAAAGTAGTACTTCATGAATTACATTATAGCCATTTCAGCGTCAGTGAAATAAAAGAGCTAGCTTGCTCGTTTCTCTGGTGGTCAGCTGTAGATAAAGATTTAGAAGAAATAACGCGATCCAGTATTAAAAGCTTAGAAACATAAAAGAAACCTGTAAAAGTTCCTTGGATGCAGACGTGCCGCCGCTGAGGCTACTTGCCGAACACTATTCATAATACAATATATTATTATTTTACTAATTAATCTCAGTATAACTATTATTTAAACCACCACTCCAACAGTAATGTAGTTTGTAAATTGCGTCATTCAGGCAAGTGGAGGAGAGTGCGGCAACCAAAGAAGAGAACTGGCCTCGCACACACATGTAACGAATAACATAGAAGAACCTGGTTCTCGTCCAAATTCACCAGCATGGCCGTAGCCGAGCTCTCGCAGCGACAGAAGCAGCCAGTGTCGACCCAAACGACCATGGGCACGCACGCTCGCTGATTAAACGAGTTGTTAGATGTTAATAATGAAGTATCGCCACTATTGATTCAATACGGCTCTGTTGATTCAAAAGTACAAACAAATTCAAATCCTTCTAATGTAGAAATACAGCAGAGGCAAGAAAAAGTAAAATGACAAGCAAAATCTTTGGCTAGCATCTTAACGTTATAATGTCGTTTGACCGACAAACACTGGCCTTAGAGGCAGTGATTACGAGGTTCTCCAGCTCTTTCCAGATCTCAGCGACATCAGTCAAGGTTGACATGCGTGAATAATAATAATTAAGCCTGCCTTCCTCAATCTGTCTGTGAGCGTCATCTCTAGCTAGTTTTTAAATACACAGATCCGAGTAGAGCCAAGAATCCCATAATCGCCTGTAAAGTCTATCTCTTTTCGTTACAAGATCACGGAGAGCCATAGTAAACCACGGGTGACGCTTTTGTCCTTGTATCATAGTCCGTAATGGGCCGAGATGATTAATGGCGTTTGTTAAGTTAGCGTTTAGCATTGTGATGCATTCGTCAAGTGATGACGTAGCGAGGGATGACCAGTCACATGTGCTAAGGAAGTCCCTTAGCTTCTCGGTGCTGATTCCTTCGTAGTTTCTGTAAGACTATGTATTAGGTACGTAGCGTGGAATCTGTACGTTGAGAGTAGCTGTGATAAGGTCTTGACCGTTGGTAAAGGGTGTGTCTGTCTTCCAGGATGACAGCAGGCGATCCTGCTCATCAATTAGGCAGAGGTCAAGCTAGCTATCAGAACCCTGTTTATGGTGACTGGCACCATAGAAAACCGAGAGAGAGAAAGAGTATGTGAGAGAGAAAGAGAGAGAGGCATAAACTGCGCGGCGTCAAGCCTTTCAGGGCCCACGGGTATATTTCGTAAACGTCGTGCCTTCCACAGTTTTTATCCTAAGAAGATCAGTAGGCTTCATATTGGTCGGTTCGCATCGGTTTGGGGGATGCCACCGCCATCTTGGGCCTGATAATTAATAAGTGAAATTTGAAATAAAGCCTTTGTGTTCGAAACAGGTATTAAGTTGCGTAACATTGGATAAGTTGTAGTCATTGCGTCATGTTTATGACAATAATCGTTGACGGAGAAAACAAGTGAAGTAAGATCGTCATTTGGATGAAGTCTCGAAAATTTTAATCAATATCAAATTATTACTTCTTATTGCACCGCAAGGGAAGTTGTATTCAGATAACGTTTGAAGTGGCTAATAGAATATACTACAATTATTGTGCAGCATAAACCGAGTGCGTTTATAATTTATTCAACCCTCTGCCAAAGCAGGTGTTTCACCAATTCTCTAACCTATTGTTGTTACTTTTTAAAGACCTAAGAGTGTAAAGCGGGAGATTGTTTGTGCTAGAGTAATATGATTGGTAGCGCGGCATAATTAAGCCCTTAAAAGTGGCTATATCAATAATGGCACCCAACGTGGGCCCTACACGTTAGATGGTGACAGATCTTTTTTTTTCTATTATCCTGGCGTGGAGAGGTTTGTTTCAGTTTTTGAACCACTTTTTTGGGGGGCGAGTGTTGCGAAGTAATCGACTATAATTTTGAACTTAAGCGAAGGAAGCTGAAGTGTTATAATAAGTATGGTGGCCGGCGAAGTGATCATTATTATTGTGCCACTACTATACAACGTCATAGGTTGCGCCGCGTACCTATGCTATGGTAAAAAACCACCATAGCATAGGTAGCGACTTTTTGGGAAATGTGTTAGCGTAAATGACGTCAATATAATTGATCGTAACATAAGATCCGGTAAGACGGATGAGTACCTACCGTGGATAATACTTATGAGTAGCCAAGTAGCAGCGATTTGTGGACCCGCGATCACGATGACAACGGCAAGTATGGCAGGTTTAAGAGTCTCGAATAGAATCGAGTGGCTTAGAATCATCGAACCATCGGCCACATAATGGGGTCGACCATTTAGTTAAAAAAAAATCAAGCAACCCTGGTTTTGTAGGGAGGATTGTTCCAAGCAGAGACGCCTAGCATGACCAGACAAGCTCTACCGAATGGAGCGAGGGTCGTTTGTCGCGACAACGCCTATATTTTAAAAAAGACACTAACGTTTGATAGGCGTCCCGAAAAGCATCAAGTAGAGGTAGAGAGTTTTGAATTGTAAACACATGAATTATACATATATTATACTGTATTATATATAAATATTATACATGTCCACTGATCAACAACAAAATTTTTGGAAATACTAGAGTTTTTATTTTTTATATTACAGTAAAAATGGTTAGGTGAAAGGACACATCATTAATATGTAAAAACTACAATGTGTAAAAACATGCTTAGAAAATCATTTCTGACTGTTAATGATATAAACAATGTTTAAAAATGTTGTTCCTCCACTTTTTCTGCATCAGCAGCTAAAGCTTGTTGCAAACATTCTATGCATCTTTTAGGAATAAGTGTGCCAACTATTTTGATGTTATCTTCTGAAAAAAAAGATAATATATATAAATAAGTATGAAGGAATCAAAGACATGAAAATTTTAATTTTTGCCTAAACTGTATATATATATATATGTGTTGTACCTGACTCCCAAAAAAATTTCAGCGCGATTCCTTCATTTGGCTTCGAGTTCTAGCTGGTCAAAGTTGAGGTTTTAAGCAATTTTTGCCTATTTTCAATGATTTGTAGCTCATAAGGGATGCATTTTTAACTAGAACTACCCACATACTTTTTTGTGAAATTTTCTGAATTTTTTAATAAAAATACTTTTAAAGCCTTATATATTTGTTAAGGCTACCTTATTTGCATTTTAAACCTTAAAATATACAAATCTGAATGTTTGATCAGGACTCCGACAACCTCAATACAGTAAAAAGATACCTTTTTATAGTAAAAAAGTAGCTGTAAAGTTTAAGAATGGGCCTGACCTGCTACTAGAAGTTATGTAGAAAACAAACATGATATAAATGCTAAAAAGTGGTTTTACATTCAAATTTGACACTTGTAACCGAGTACATTTCATGACTACCGATACCAACATGTGTTTGTATCAGTAGACATTAAATTTACTATATATATAAGTAAATTTAATATAGTAAATTTAATATATATATATATATATATATATATATATATATATAACACACACACACACACACATACTAGGGAGGTTCCCCCTGCACGCTCCGCTCGCCCACCTTCAATCCAATTAATTTGACATTCATCTAAATAACAAAATAAGTAATGATTATTTATACATCTATTTTTTGCACACCGCCCATGAGGTAAATAAAGAGGCGCGTTTTTTCTCTGTTTACAATAATGTCATGTTTTATTTAACTTGATTTAAAATCTAAAATTTAGATTAATTATCTCATAGAAATTTGAATATGCTTAAATTATGTATTCTATTCGTAAATATTTAATAATTTCATCACTCCTATTCAAAATTATACGAGTACATCAAAATTTCAAATAAACTCTGTATCGCCAAACAGTGTACTAAAATCCAATTTTTGTGGCCAAAAATAGCTTGACAAGCCAAATTGCAATCATTCTTAATGAAAAAAATTGCAAAATACTTGTACAATAATATCCGTTCGTGTAAAACTGCTTATAATTAATAAAAGAGTACATAACCTAAGAAAAAAAAAGAAAACATAATACTGAATAATGTAATAATCAAAATTTTGGATCTCTGAACTCTAAACTGATGAAATATAAATTTTTGATCCTTATTTTATGAACCACCAACACTTAATCGGCATTTTATAAATTTGAAGGGTCTTTAACACCTTGTAGATTATCAAACCAGTTCTGTAACTTTTTATATTTTTCTTATAGGGTATATAACGCGTTATCAAATATAAGTAGTTCTACATGAACGGAAATTATCGTAGAAGTATTTTACAATTTTTTTCATTAAGAATGATTGCGATTTGGCTTGGCGAGTGAATTCTGGCCATAAGAAGTCGATTTTGGTACACTGTGCGCCGTCGCGCGATCATGCGAAAGATTGAGATGCTAGGATGCAGTGAAATGGGATATCAGGTAGTCAATTAAGAACACATAGGATATAAGGGAAACGAGGTACTTTTTATTCCCTCCAGCGATCATTTTTTCTACATCTTCTTCTTTACCCTAGTTCTTCTTGCGGTCCCGTAGGATCTCTGCCAAGATCTTCTTGCGTGTGGCTTGCTCCGAGCATTGATGCGGCAGCTTCACACCCGGCTGGCCGTAGATGTAGCATCTCGGCTCTTCCTCCCTCTTCTTCAGGAGATACTCGGTGCGCTACTGCACCTTTATCCGCGCGCATTCTTCCTCGTGGTGAGCCTGTGTCAACGTGATTTATTATGATGATGTCAATCGCCTAATGTGAGTAGTATATGGGCTGGTATGGAGAGACTGGGCGTGGCCTAGAGTGACGTCACCAGTCCCGTGGCTGGTGCCAGTTGTTTATGTAAACAGAAGCCCATGTTTATATCAACAGTAGCTGATAAGGTTAATAAACATGATTTACGACCGCTACTGTCATAAACAGTCTGCCATCGATGGGTGACTTTTGTTTGTTTATTTATAAATAATTATAAATAATTTTTAAACAAAAGCTATATCACGCATACGATGCCAGCCCTCCCCCTTTTACTCAAGCAGATCCGAGCGCGACTCTCTCTCTCTCTCTTTCGCTGTCTACTCCATACCGGCCCCGAGCTCGAACGCACGTGCGCGACTCTCGCTATACCAGCCCGTAGCCCCCCTCTCCTTTTACTAAAAAACGCGTACGAGTCGAATGACTCAGCTTACAAGGTAATGAAATAATAAAATAACACACGAGCGCGCGCACACACACACAAACATACTTACACAGCCGCACACACACACACACTAAATTTCTACACTATAAATTATAAACAAGCGATACACCTACACTTGCGAGTGGCGCGTTGTTGGCGCAGTTGACGCGTGGGCCCTCCTCGCAGTAAACCAGGCACCAACTCTTTCGGCGGAGTAGGCATCCTATGAAAGTTGTAAGGTACGCTGCGGTTGCGGCGTGCTGTCGGTGGCGTACCTTGGACGTTGTTGTCGTCACTGTCGTTGTCGTCGCCTGCTGCTGATGATGGTGGAGGCGAAGGCGATCTCGGTGAATCCATATCCAGGATGCACGGGCAGGGCTGTCCATTGCACTTCCAGCAGCGAAAGAGAAGGCACCTCCAGCACTGTTGCCACACGTCGTGCTCCGAACTATTGGTGATGCACACTCAGCACCTCACGTTGATCGGCACAAACTGTACCGCCAGAGAAGCCTTTCGCTCGGCTTCTTGCTGTTTTTGCTGCAACAGCGCTGACATGTCCAGCATTCTTTGCTGGTAGCGCTCGAGCTGGCCGTTCAGCTTCTCCATTGCACGTTTTTTAGCTTCGATACTTGCGAGAAGCGCATCGCGTTGGGCTGCTAATTTTTTCAATTCTGCCATGATGGTGGCCACGTGTGTGCTCTCTGTAGGGACTCAGAGCGGACTGATTGGTGCAAGCCGTATCATAAACGTAAGCCGTTGGCAAAATTTTCTGCACGTAGGTAGAGGGGGACCGCACCTCTCCACTCTTTGCCTTTTAACGACGTTTGTTGTCTTAAGAATGCGAGACCGTTGGTAACGCTATACTCGGACTGGATTATTTGTATACACTTGAGCTCCAGCGTCGTGGACTTATCAGAAAAAATCTGAGACGGGTGAGAGCGAAAGAAAGGTTTTCAATGTCTCGCGAATCAGCTCCAGGAAGTATCGTGTGATCATGGACTCAGACTTTGTTTTATTATCACCAACGGATTAGTTTTCAAAACTAAGCAGAGAACGAATCATCGGATCTCCGGTAGACACTTGAGAACGAGTGTAAACTGTTTATACAGAGATTACAGGTGCCCGGTAAGAGAGATTAAAAAGGGTCGGCCGTAGTCATAAAAAACTGTTTGGTCCGTGTCACCGGATCTAGCGGTAGCGACGGTCCATTCTCTGAGACGTCCGCTATCCGCCTAAGGTTTATGACTGCTACGTGCCTAAAGCGTAAACAGCGTGTACGGTATCCGATTTATTTCTTTCGATCACTGGTGGCAGCCTAGATTTCTCAGCTATGGCTGTAATATGCGCTGTTTTAAAACAAATCCCCCTCTTTAACGGTTTTTCTGCTCTGCGATCTTCTTATTCGATGAAATCACTCCTAAGAAAAGGCATGATATTTTCATATCAGCCCTGAGCCGTTTACAAAACTCCTCCGTATGCTAGCGCAGTCATCAGTCTCTCGAAATGCGTGTCATTGAGAGAGCCAGCTTACCACGTGTCGCAGAAATGCCCAGTGCTACGAACGAAGTTCACGATGCGATCCTGCGCGTATCCAACGCGCTCAAGGGACGTCACATACCTGTGCAGAGGAATTGTACCCGCGAGTGGTACGTGCACGTTCATCGGATGTGCGAGGAGAGGCTGCGACGCGAACTGCGCTGTTTGCTGACGCATTGCGCGTACCGCTGGATCGCCGATTTTTATCAGAGATACTTTAAACATTCTAGTGTTGTGATAAAAATCGTCGGCAGTTTTTTGGTGGAACGCGGTGCACGCGATGTGTACTGTCTGACAAGGAAAGGTACCCAACCCGAACTCACCGATTTTGATGATTTTCATATATGTTGTAGAACATAAAAAAATAAGAGACACGTATTTTTTTTTATCGGCTAATTTTCACTTTTAAGGGGTAAAAACCTCCCCTAAAGTTAACCCCCAAAAAGCGTTTTTTTTAAATATCTCGGCTTAAAATTAATATTTTTCAATGAAACAAATTGGAGGTTATTTCTTACAAAAAGAGCAAGTATTTCATGGTGATTTGAAGAGTAAGGGTAGCATCCCCTATTTTTTAGGGGTTGAAAACATATATTTTTTGGCATAATTTTATAATAAAAATGTTTAAACCGACTAAAAAAAATTGGAAAAAATGTTTAAACATCCTTAATAACAAAATTTAGTTGACGTCTTTCGGTGTTTTCATAAATATTATCCCTAAGGGGGTAAACCACCCCTAACACAAAATAACTGTAAATATGTAATTCAATACATAATATTTCGTAGAAAGTTTGTATATAGAGGTTTTCGAGGTCGCTGATTACAAATCAGTTATCAGATTTTGAAAATTCAAAATGGCGAAACCAATGTGGTGGACGAAAATGTCGAAAAAAAATTTTAACTTTCAAAAAAACTTGTTTACAAATGTGTGATCTTTGTAGCCTGTACATGTGAACTAAAGAGCCTTAAACCCTAAACCCCTAAAGAACAAATAGGCTAAATGGTTGTGCTTTTTAACCAAACGACTCCAAACCCCTAACCTCCAGACAAGCCGAAGGCCTATGCTTTACCGTAGACACGAGTATAGACATATTACCGATATTTTATTCTATCATTTTGTATGTAACAAATAACGTCTCGTTTTATGTTTCAATCAAAGATTATTTATTTTTCTGCTTTTATAAATTAGCATAATTTCAAAAGTAATTTCATAAATTATAAAGTATTTCATAAATTGCATAATTATATAATTTTATAAATTCAAAAAGTCCACACTTTTTTGCAAATGAAAAAACATAGGTTAATAAAATTAGTTTATCAAACTCTTTTGCGTTTTGTAATAAAATTTAATGTTGTCAAACTTGGGAGTTTTTCATTGTTACAATTATTTCGTAAGCCAAACGTTTTTTAGATGAATTCTCGAAGTAATGATTATTGTATCTATAGTAAAATATTTACAGTCTGGAATTCCATAATAATACTATTTGATACGATTTAATGAATTTATCAAAAAATCTAAATTTAATAATAAATATTATTCTAATTATTATTATTATTTTTCATTATCATTGCTATTATCAGTATTACTGTTATTATTGCTATTGCAATTATGCTTATTCTTCTTCTTCTTATTATTATTATTATATTACTATGATATTTTTTGTTATTGGTAAAAATACATAAAAGAATATTAATACTCGAACTTCATTTGCAATTAAAGAACACGTTGTTATTGAAAGGGAATTTTATATGCATTCATTAGTTTAATGAATGTTATCGTACATTCAATGATAATTCCACAGATAAATGTCTTTCACTCATAAAAGTTGTTGACAATATGTGCGAATCAGTATGTTCTTTTTTTAGATTGTTTTCATCGAGTGTTTACCTCAGCTGCCAGTGTTATTTTTTAGGCAGTGAGTGAGTTTTGTGGGTATTCTAGTTCGATGCCGGAAAGTACAAATAGTAGGTCTTTTTGTTTGTCAGTGGTATCATACAGTTGTAGAAAATTTTCTTTAGTTATTTTATATAGATTTACATTATTCAATTTCAAAGTGAATAAAAGTTGAATAAAACCAAAAATAGAGTTTTCCGAACATCACAAAGTGGAACGAGAATTCTTCTCCAATGCATAAATTAATGATTTGATTCAATTTACATTCACTCGTTTTATTCTGGTAGAAATGTAGCAGTCGTGCCTTACATGCAAAAACACAGCTTGTATAAATTTTACCGCTTGTTTTCATTTTAGATTGAAAAATGAAAATTAATCCGTTAAACGTTCTAAACTTATTATTAGCATACTTTCAAGCGTTAAACATACCAGATAGTGTCACGAATTATCACGAAACAGAGTTGGCCGAAAAAATAAAAGAAATTTTAATAGATGCAACACATGATTTCAACGATGTAGAAATGATTACTGATGACTCTTTGGATTTTCAAGAAGAGTATAAAGACCATAATGTGGAAATAATTGAAGATGAAGTGCAACATCATTTTCCTGATCCGGATATAGCACCAACAAATCAATGTACAGCAGATAATGAAGAACTAGATTTTGAATACAAAAAAAGAGCTGTAGAATTTTGGTGAAGTAGCAAAACGAAGCAAAATTTAAGTCTCAAAACAGTGCAAAACAGATTCAAAAAAGTATCATCTATTAGTCAGCTACGTCGTTGGGCTCATTCAATTAATAAAGGTGGCACGTATAGAGAAAAAGTAGCACAAATTTGTCAGTATACCCTGGATAATTTTCAAGCAGCTCTCGACAGTGGTTCAATTATCCATGATGAAGATATAATTCGATGGGCCTTACAAGCTAAAAAAGAAATTGGTTTTGATGATATTAGATTCAAAGCTTCTAAACATTGGTTACTCAAATTTAAGCAAGCACACCGAATAGTTTCTAGGAAAATAAATAAGTTCATAACAAGAAAAACACTAGAAAGTAGTGCAGAACTTACGGCTAAAGCTGAAGCATTTATCGATGACGTTAAATCGTGTATACCAAGGATTGGACTCGAAAAGGCTATAGCCGGGTTACTATGGTGAAATGGCCCCCTTGGAAAATGTATATATGTTATATACCATTCGATGGGGGATAAAAAAAAACTCCCATAGCCAAATTTTTAGCTGTCTGCCTAGTGCGCATGCGCAGTAACGTCGATAAACGTGTTTTTTTGATTTTATTTTTTTCTGAAGTCCCTATAGGATAAAAATTTTTTTAAAAATTCACATTGGTGTATTTTTATGTCATGAATAACTGCAATTTTTTTGGGATTACATAACCTCAAATATCGGATCTAAAAAAATTATTAAAGTTTTCAATCGATATTTTGACCCCCTTGTTTTTGAGGTGCAACTTTTTAAGTAGACTTTTTTTGTGTACTTTTTCCCGTTCTTTACGATGGCACTAACGTTTTTTCCTTAAAAATGGTGGCACAACTCGATTTGAGCCAAAAACTGATTTTTTTGCCATTTTTTCACGTTTTTAGCTGGTTATGTTACAATTTAGTTACTAAAGTGACTCCTTTTGAGTAGTTTTGCATATCTTCCCATGAAAACATAATCAAATGAAATATTTTGTTCGCTCCAAGCCGTATTTTTTATATTATCTTACGTTTTCAATGATGGTCTTATCAGAATTGTGATATCACCTTATTATAAAACTGATGGCTAATGTTATGTTCTTTTTAAACGTTCTGTGATTGGTCGAAAGTATTGTCTCTGTCGCACTTTTTTGTTTATTGTTTATTTTTATTTATAATAAAAGGTTATGCTTGGCCCGCGGTTGACGCGGCGGCTGCAATGCAGACGATCTGCGTAGTGAATGGTCAATCATAAAATTAAGAATTATCAGGAGCATAAACAAATAAAGTATTTTGATTTCTCAATTAATTAAACGATGCGCAAACCAATGGCCAACATTGTTTTTTTCAAAACTAATTTTTTTTTTCTTACAATTGTCTATATAAGGGAGAAAGTACAATACGTCCCGTCCCGTCCCGTACCGACCCCGGGACATACCGTCTGAAATAAGTCACTTTTATATTATTGGCTAATTCTGTTCGATAACCCAATCGACGGTACAGAATTAGCCAATCCCGTAAAAACAGCTTATTTCAGACGGTATGTCCCGAGGTCGGTACGGGACGACGGACTCAATTGTACTTTCTCCATAATATACTAATACAAGTGAATGATGAAAACGCTGTTAGTATAAGTTTATAACTTTTAAAGTAAATTAAAATCTAGCAAATAAAAATTGTTTCGATTTTTCTTTTTACTATTTCGGCTTTTGACTGATAATTGATAGCAATACTAGAAAAAATAATAAAGTAGTTAAGTATTTATTTTCAAATACATTGGAGTTAGTTGGAACCGAAGGCTGACGCGGCTACTTTAAATCTTTCTGCTGTTTACTTCAAAACTAACAATCTTGTATATTTAAAGTGAGTACTATATATTTTACATATCTTTTAAAAAAATGAAGATTTAACAAAGTTTTTCAAAAGTTTTGACATCACAGATTATATGCTTTGATATTAGGGTTATATGTATTTCTAATACATATTACACAATAAATTAATATTTTGTTAAATAACTTCTTTAAAATCAAAACCTATTATTAATATCTAAAATGTTATTTTTATGCCGACACTTTGAGTTTTGAAAAAAATACTGTAACCAACCTACTGATAAATAAAAAATCTCCCATGTATTTATAATAAATACACTTGTATTTTACCGGTATATGCAGAGTAAGACTTATTAATGGGTAGAAAAATAAAATTTTTATTATAAATTCTGTAGTATTAAGAGTAATTGTATCAAAAATAATGACAGATAATATAGTAATATAATAATATGATATAATAATATAATAATATGATATAATAATATAATAATATAATATAATAATATAATAATGTAATAATAATAACAGATAATTATTAGACCTTTTTATACGCTAAATAAGAAAAACATGTTGTGTACGTTATTAAATTCTTGCATAAAATCAAAAGTTTAAACCAACATTAAATTATAAACTGTTTTAGTACTCGCATAAAGATCCGATCTTATCCTAAAACAAAAATAGCAATCAGATTTTAAATCAATAAGCTAACAAAAAAGTAATTAATAAAAATGAATTTTCAATCCTATAGATATAGATATACGTACAATGCATGTAAGGGGAACGAGTCTTTATCTATTTAACTTAACCAATTTAGGCTAATCACATAAAGTAAAATGAGAAATTAGTTAAACATAAAGTTGTTGAAACTATTAACTAAATAAAATTAAGAAGGAAAAACATTTGAATAAAATATGACAATAAACTTTTGCTAGAAACGGATTTGACGATTGATGAGTTGCATGTTTTGATGTAATGCGGTATATTAATTATACAAGTATGATTAAATTGATAAAATATAGAAAGTCTTGAACAATAATTAAATTAATAAAAAATGCACATAAATATCTGCATATGACTATATATGATGTGATTTTTACTATAGTTAATTATTATGAGATGAGAAAAAATATTTGGTTTTACATAAAAACAATACATGAGAAATAATAAAAATGAAAAATAGAACTAATAGGATGCGAACTTATTAATTGTCAATTAACTTTTAAGTTAAAAAAATGTAAAATGAATAAAGTAAACACAAGCTAACCTATGCTTTAAACACATACGTATATGAAACATCATTAAAAACAACATTATTTATTTATTTTAAAATACACTATTATTCATGTCTAGATACAAGAACATATTTTTACAAAAAAACAAATTGAATATAATAATTTCATAGGTTTGTTGATTTTATAAAATCACTAGGTGCAAGCACTTCAATACAGTTTTTATGACAAAAAAAAATTATTTGCTTAAAAAACTTATAAATGAAATACAACTTATTTCACTTTTACTAGGCAATATTATTTTTTTACTTTTCATGTAAAGCTACTGAGAAAACTGGATTATACAAGAACTTAGATTATAATATTTTTGTAATATTTATTATTCATTCTAGTTTTTAATTTAAAAAAAGGCAAACAATTCTTTTAGATTTTTAAAAACTAACTAACAGCATTTTTAAATGTATTGTAAAATATTTATATTTTATTATTTCAGAAGTGATCTTCTTGTCTAATGGTTAAATAAATATGGCATCTAATAGTAATGAAGAGTCAGATAACATCAGGAAACGCGATGATCGAAGATGTGCCATGTGTAATATTTATATTAGAAAATCAATTGGTCGAGAAAAGGAAATCGAATCTGAAGTTGAAATCGAATATGCTAAACAATTATCAAATAAAAATATTTACATCCATGATGTAATTTGTGATTCATGTAGAAAGCGATTAGCCAAATACATATCAAGCTCTAAACCTAAAAAGGTTAATGTTCCAGCAACTGCTTCGTCTCAAGATTCAAATGTTTCTGAATCATTTTCTCAGCTAACTGTCACTTCATCATCTCAGGAAAGTACACAATCATCTGTATACACAATAAAGGAACAAAAAGTACGAGCAACCACGGAATTACTTATTCAAAGGACGATTGCGGCACATAAATATTGCTTTGTTTGTGGGTACCAAAAACAGACTAATAATATATTAGTTCCTTTAGAGGCCCGAATTCAAGTTTATAGTAAAATGAATGTTTTTATTCCACATGGCAATAGATGCTGTTGCACACATTTAATTAAAAAAAGATTTTATGAAGATGAACTAAATAAAATTAATATTTTTTCCACTACAAGTACGGTATATATTGATGAATTACTACAATTTTTGAGTCAATTATCAATGAAAGCAGACGAAACTTTATTAGATACAGTAGCTGAATTTTCCATGCCTGAAAAAAAATTGAAAGTTTTTACGGGATTAACGTGGGAAAATATTAATTATCTTAAAGATCAACTCACTTCTCTGAAGAATTCCTGTGTAAGGACAGCGACACAAGCCATTGTCGTATTTTTATTCAAAATGCGCTCTGGGAATTCTAACTCGCTCATCTCTACAATATTTGACATTGAAAGCGAACAACAAGTATCTCGTTTTTGTCAATCAGTATTATTATCTTTCGAAAAAGATTTACTACCAAAACACTTTGGATTAGAAAATGTAGACAGAAATGAATTGATTGAAAATCAAACTTCTAATATGGCAAAGAAATTACATCCTGGTAAACAACTTATTTTGATTGCTGATGGTACTTATATAAGGCATGAAAAAAACTCTAATAACGAGTACCAAAGAAAATCTTATTCAGGCCAAAAAAAAGTTCCTCTGACTAAACCATTTACTATATGTACTACTAATGGTTATGTTGTTGACCAGTTAGGTCCATATCTTGCAAATAAAAATGATGCTACAATACTGATTGAAATATTGGAAGAGAAGCAGAATATTTTACAGAAACTTCTTCGCCAAGGGGACATTTTTATACTGGATAGAGGTTTCAGGGACATTAAACAAAAATTAGAAAATATGGGTTATATTGTTTTGATGCCTGCACTCAAAGGTTCAAAATCTCAACTTTCTACGCAAGAATCAAATGAAACAAGATTCACGACAAAACTGCGATGGGTTGTTGAAGCAGTGCACGGAGTTCAAAAGAAAAAATATAGGTTATTAGATCACAAACTTGATAATAAAATGGTGAAAAATACTGGATCTTATTGTAAAATTTCTTGCTACTTAAATAACTTGTTTGGCAAACGCCTAGATTCTGATGAAGACATGCAAGATGAAATATTTAGTGCTATGCAATCTAGAAAAAATGTTGAAAATACATTAGCAGTTTTAGTAGCAGACAAAAGATGGAGTCGTCGGAAACTACCATTTAAAATAATAACTTCGGATGATTTACCAGACTTTCCTGAATTAACAATAAAAGATTTGAAAATTCTGTTTACAGGAACATATCAGCTTAAACAGACAATATCTTACTTAGCGGAAATGCTTGACGCAGATAATAATTTGAAGATTGGATATTCAAAAGAGACTAACAATATTCTCAAACTTGAAGTTCAATCCAGGCATATTAACAGAAAACAATACAAATGTTTCGTTGAGTATAAACCAAATGGTATTGGTTATTCTAGCATCTTAAGACACTGTTGTGATTGTGCTAACGGTAACCGTACTATAGGATGTTGTGCGCATATTGCTGCCATAATCTATTATCTTTCACATGGAAGATATTTATCAAAAATCATACGACCAGCTGAAATTCTGTCTAAAATGTTTCTTAATGATCAAATTGAAGTGTGTATTGATGAAGATAGTGACAATGATGAGTGAATCATTTTTTCTATTGTGAACATTCGTTATTTTTAAAAAGCTACTTGTATACGTTCCATAATTTATTTTAAATAGCCTATGAAGATAATAAATTATACTTTGTACGAATTGAACATACTTAACTTCAATTCCTTTTTACCTGATAATTATTACTGTCAATAGATTTTGAATAATCAATTAAGTAGAGGCAGATAAGCCAAATATGGCCTTTTTAAGACCACAAGACGCCAAAAGTACCCTCAAACGATCGATTTCAAGGCTATGTTTAGCTAAAAACAGGCTTTTTTGCGTGAAAACCCTTGCATTATGACATTTTTAGGTTAGTTTTGGGTTACATGGTACCAAAAATGGCCTTTTTCGGCGTTAAATCACTCAAATGAGGGCATTTTTAGGTTAAAGAGAAAAGCAGACACTGACAGCGGCGATATTCTTTTTATATATAGAGAGAAACCCTTTATTACCTCAAATTCTGATAAGACCATCATTGAAAACGTAAGATAATATAAAAAATACGGCTTGGAGCGAACAAAATATTTCATTTGATTATGTTTTCATGGGAAGATATGCAAAACTACTCAAAAGGAGTCACTTTAGTAACTAAATTGTAACATAACCAGCTAAAAACGTGAAAAAATGGCAAAAAAATCAGTTTTTGGCTCAAATCGAGTTGTGCCACCATTTTTAAGGAAAAAACGTTAGTGCCATCGTAAAGAACGGGAAAAAGTACACAAAAAAAGTCTACTTAAAAAGTTGCACCTCAAAAACAAGGGGGTCAAAATATCGATTGAAAACTTTAATAATTTTTTTAGATCCGATATTTGAGGTTATGTAATCCCAAAAAAATTGCAGTTATTCATGACATAAAAATACACCAATGTGAATTTTTAAAAAAATTTTTATCCTATAGGGACTTCAGAAAAAAATAAAATCAAGAAAACACGTTTATCGACGTTACTGCGCATGCGCACTAGGCAGACAGCTAAAAATTTGGCTATGGGAGTTTTTTTTTATCCCCCATCGAATGGTATATAACATATATACATTTTCCAAGGGGGCCATTTCACCATAGTAACCCGGCTATAGCCTTTGTATAATACAGATCAGAGCGGATTTCAGCTAGAAATGCATTCTGGAAGAACATTAGCAGTAGAAGGAGAAAAGCAAGTGCAATGTCTGGTACAGTCAATTTCAGCAACAACGCATAGTTATACTATACAGCCACTAATATCAGCTACTGGACAACTGTTGTCACCGCTATTTCTTGTTTTAAAGGAACCAAGTGGCAAGTTTGGCCCTATTGTAGAACAAAACATATTTAGACCAGAAAACGTGTACGTGGAAGCATCCAAATCTGGAAAATTAACAACAAGTAAGGGAACTAATAACAATTTTTACATTGTAATATCGTTGATCAGTTAATTAGTAAGTCGTTTAATTGCAGATCACTTCAAAATCTGGTTGGAAAAAATATTTTATCCCTATGTAGGCCATCACTCAATACTATTACTTGATTCTTGGAGTGGTCATTGTGACAAAGTTATAGAAGAAACAATGCCACAAAATAAAATTATTAACATAAAAAAATTCCAACTGGAACCACAGGAAAAATACAACCACTTGATGTCTATGGATTCCGTATTTGGAAAAACTTTGTCCGAACATTTTCTGATAATGTAATGTTAATGGATCATGATATGAATTTACATGTGAGAAATAATATAATTAAACTTCAATCATTGGTTCACAACCAACTGTCTTCACCGAGATATATAGATTTGTTTAAATATTCCTGGTATAAAAGCGGTTACGTCAATGAAAAACCAGATAAATTTGATAATCCTATAGATTTCAGTTTTGGAAAGTCTTGTGCAACACATTGTGAAATAGAAGGGTGCACAAACATTGCAATTGTACGATGTGGTTGGTGCAAAAAAGCATTGTGCTTTAAACACTTTTATGAGGACTACCATTATTGTAAAAACATCGTAAAATAATATATTTTATGCTCAATACAAAAAATGCACTATGGCAAAAGATAAAAGATTGTAGATTATACTCTAATATTATAAACAAAAATACATTATAAGTTGAATTTACAATAAAGGAATTTCAATAACATTCTGATAACAATTTCTACGGAAATTATAAAACTGCTTCACACACAGAATTTTCTTGTTTACAAATTTAGGAATTTGAGGTGGTTTGGTTAAAAAGCACAACCATTTAGCCTATTTGTTCTTTAGGGGTTTAGGGTTTAAGGCTCTTTAGTTCACATGTACAGGCTACAAAGATAACACATTTATAACAAGTTTTTATGAAAGTTAAAATTTTTTTTCGACATTTTCGTCCACCACATTGGTTCCGCCATTTTGAATTTTCAAAATCTGATATCAGATTTGCAAAGAGCGATCTCGAAAACCCTTATATACAAACCTTCTACAAAATATTATGGATTGAAGTATACTTATAGTTATTTTGTGTTAGGGGTGGTTTACCCCCTAAAGGGTAGTATCTATGAAAAAATCGAAAAACTTAATTTGTTTATTATAGATGTTTACAAATTTTTTCCAATTTTTTTAGTCGTTTAAAACTTTTTTATTATATACAATTTTTTTTCGATATTTCTGTCCTATTGGTTCCGCCATTTTGAATTTTCAAAATCTGATAACAGATTTGTAATCAGCGACCTCGAAAACCTCTATATACAAACTTTCTACGAAATATTATGTATTGAATTACATATTTACAGTTATTTTGTGTTAGGGGTGGTTTACCCCCTTAGGGGTAATATTTATGAAAACACCGAAAGACGTCAACTAAATTTTGTTATTAAGGATGTTTAAACATTTTTTCCAATTTTTTTTAGTCGGTTTAAACATTTTTATTATAAAATTATGCCAAAAAATATATGTTTTCAACCCCTAAAAAATAGGGGATGCTACCCTTACTCTTCAAATCACCATGAAATACTTGCTCTTTTTGTAAGAAATAACCTCCAATTTGTTTCATTGAAAAATATTAATTTTAAGCCGAGATATTTAAAAAAAACGCTTTTTGGGGGTTAACTTTAGGGGAGGTTTTTACCCCTTAAAAGTGAAAATTAGCCGATAAAAAAAAATACGTATCTTTTATTTTTTTATGTTCTACAACATATATGAAAATCATCAAAATCGGTGAGTTCGGGTTGGGTACCTTTCCTTGTGAGACATATCATCGAGGAACATGGTAAGTGTTTACAGTGTTCCCTACAATTAGTTTAAAAAAAAAATAGTACTTTATTTTTGTTCTTCTTGTAGCTCGAATCACTCTGCAGGAGGACGCTGAGGAGAGCGACAGCGACGCAACGCTGTTTGTTGTGTCGTCACCTTCTTCACCACAGCGAGCCACATCATCCGAGGAGGAGGAGGAGGATGAGCAGGAGGAGCAGGAACAGGAGGAACAGGAGGATATACAAGCTCCTATGGAGGAACCCATGGAGGATGATGCTAAGAGCGAGATAGAGGACAGCGATCACGGCGATGATCGGCCTGGCGTCTCCGAGCAGGCTGTCTACAGAGCGGGCGCTCCAGCACCGTTGAGATGTAGCGAGCAAACAATGGAGGCTGCGATGATTCTGCTTTCGTTCCGCTACGAGCCAGCTGCCGAGTTTGGTCCTACGAGAGCCGAGGTTTTCGATGGCTTTGCGACTCGGGATGAGACCGCTGAGGAAGTTGCGATGAATCCGCATGCACGCTTCGATCAATACAGCTCGTTCGACCGCCGTATTAATGAAAGTAAAAGAAACGTTTTTAACTTTTAAATTTTCTTAAAAAATTATTATAGTAAGTAATAATCAGACGTCGTGTGAACGAAGGCATGGAGCCCTGTCCAGATGCAGATCCAGAAAATGACGCGGCTATGATTTTTCAAGCTGCTGCTCTACGAATCGTGAATAACGGTCGTGCGCAGGAAGTACGTTGGTTAAACAACTTGCTTGAAAAACCAGCAGACGAGTTATTTTCTATGGCTGCGTTCGAGATGGCCGAGTTGTTCAGCGACATCATTCAATGCTACAACGGTCGTGCGGAAGAATGAAGGCTCGCTTCTTTGCAGTCGACGACGATAATGTCAGCAGCAGCGAGGAAGAGGGCCCATCATCGCCGGAAATATCATCGGGCTCTTCAACAGCGCTGAGCCCTACATTGTCGATGCTGCAGGAGGTCGGGTTCTACGATGCGGGTCACCCGATCATCGATGACAGCACAGCGAGCGGCATATCGCAGGTAGGCGGCGGCGGTGATGGCGGCGATACCTCGAGTGAAGAGGCACCGTCGCCGAACAATAGTAAGCGGATCTGCTGCAGCTTCTGATTCGGATCAGGAGGAGGAGGAAGCTCGTGACGATGAGCGTTATCGTCGCTTCGAAATTATCGCGAATACGGTGCATCGCATACGGAAATTCCGTACAGACGCTACGGATTAAAACACCGCCGCGTGGGACCAACATGCTCAGCTGGGTTGAGTTAGCAATACGTGACATTTACGAGTATTTGCTAATTCTAATCAAAAGCGAAAGCGATCGCGTCGGTGTTTCAATCTCTAGCGAATATTTCGCAAACGGGTCAGCCGGGCTCTCGTATCGTCTCGCGAGCGCGCTGACTGGCGATGATTTATGGTCTGTGGTGTCTGGACTCGTTCAAAGCAACGCAAATTTTCAGATCGGCAATCGTGACAATCTCTGTCTGCCGAGAGCGCTCGTTATAGGCGAGGCGAAAATCGCGCTTCAGACGAACGATACCCCGGCGATGCGAGCCGAGTGGAACGTCATCCGCGACGGTCGTAGGCAACTACAGCATGAGCGAGCTGTAAAATTGTGCCAGGATGCCGGTGTTCTCGTACCTCGCGAAGGTTGCGGTGTACGAGAGCTTCGTCAATTCCAGCATTATTTTACTGCTGGTGGTACAGCTGTAGTTGCTTACGAGAAAGACTCGATGGGCAACGGTGAATCACCATTTTTTGACGGACGCTGCGATGCCTGCACAACCGTAATATTTTTGCTCTACTCCGAGCTTCATTACGACGTGATCGTCAATATTTTTGGAGCTGCGAAGGCAAAATTTTTCTGTACTTTTTGCAATCGCAGCTACAGTAATATCGAGGATCACAACTGTAGGCAGCTATGTTCGCACTGCTTCGTCTCGCCACCCTGTAGCGAAAACGAAGCTTTGCAAAAATGCGCATCGTGCAATCGCAGTTTTTTCGGCGATGTATGTTTTCGCAACCATTCGGTTGCGGGATCATACAAAGCGAAGCACAAGCGATTGTGCGATGTGCTGCAGATTTGTCTTACCTGCTGCAAAAGCGTGAACCGGCAGCGCGGTAAGCACGAGTGCGGCAAAAATTGGTGTCGACATTGCAAGTCGACACACGGTTATAATCAACACTGTTTTATACAGCCGAAAAAAAAGATGCTTCAGCGAAAAACTATCTTTATGTTTTCTACGATCTGGAAACGATGCAAGAAGCATCGTATCGAGGCGATGAAAGCATAAAGATGCACGTCCCGAATGTCTGCGTTGCACAGCAAGTCTGCACGGAGTGCATAAGTTCTGACGACATTTCAGAATGGTGTCCCTCGTGCGGTGTGCGCGAGCATGTATTTACCGAAGATCCCGTTGGTCAGCTGCTACAGCCTGTAGCACGCGACAAAACGGACTTTGAAAATATAATATGCATCGCGCACAACGCACGAGGGTACGATGCGCGATTCGTTTTACGACGGCTTGTCGAACGTAAAATAAATTGCGCGCCAAGCATCATACTGAATGGTCAGAAAATACTATGCATCCGGTATGGACGCACAAAGTTCATCGATAGTCTCAGCTATTTTCAAATGAAGTTGGCCGCGTTGCCTGCTACATTTGGTTTAGGTGAGACTACGAAAAAAGGCTGTTTTCCGCACCTTTTTAACACATCGGCTAATGCCGAATACCGTGGCGCCATACCGGATGCGCACTATTATTCGCCCGACACTATGTCGTCGAGCGAGCGAGAGCAGTTCTTGCTGTGGCACAGCCAGATGCGTGCAGCGAACGCAGTATTCGATTTCAGCAAGGAAATCGTCGACTACTTTCGCATGGATGTGACGATTCTACGTCGTGCGTGTGTGGCTTTCAGAAAAACTTTTCTCGAGGTCGGAGACACGGACCCGTTTGTAGTGGCTACTACAATCGCGTCCGCGTGCTCTCATCTCTATAGAAAAAATTTCTTAAAGCCACAGACTATAGGAATAGTCCCCAGGGGCGGGTATCGGCGCGCCGACAAGCACTCCCAAAAAGCCGTCGAGTGGCTGCTACAGTGCGAGCGAGACATCGGTCGCGAAATCGTGCATGCAGGCAGAGCGCGCGAATATCGGCTTCCTGAGGGATTTTTGGTCGACGAATTCTTACTATCTACCAATCCAGCAGAAAATCCCATTGTTTTTGAATACCAGGGCTGCTATACGCATGGCTTCCCTGAATGTTTCAAAAACAATCGCAACAAGCCGATTGCCTGGGGTCGTACTTTCGACGCGTTGCTCGAGAATACACGCGCTAAAATCGCGCAGATCCAACAGCTCGGTTACGAGACGCGCGAAATTTGGGAGTGCGAGTTTGACAGAGTCAAGCGTCTAAACCCCGAAATTGCCAAGTACGTGTCGGAGCATCCGCTCAGCATCAAAATAACGCTTAATCCTCGTGACGCGTTCTTCGGCGAACGGATCGAAAATTTCGTCGCAGTTTACCATGCTAAGCCAGGCGAGCATATTCTGTATACAGATATATGCTCGCTGTATCCTTACGTTTGTAAACGAGGCAGATTTCCGCTCGGTCATCCAAAGGTTTACGTCGGCGAGGAATCTGATGAGCTGACGGGTGGCAATCTCAACAATTTTTCGTCCATAGATGGGCTGGTAAAATGTAAGGTTTTACCGCCGAGAAAATTGTATCAGCCTCTTTTGCCGATAAAAATGCACGGCAAGCTTCTCTTCGCACTGTGTCGTACATGCTGGGAAGAGATGCAGCAGAGCGATTGTTGCCACTCGGATGCGAGTCAGCGAGAGTTCAGCGGAACCTGGGTGGCGGAAGAGCTGCGAAAAGCCATCGAACTCGGCTATACTATAACTGAAATATTCATCATATGGCAGTATAGTATGACCGAGTACGATCCGCTCACCGGTGAAGGAGGACTTTTCGCTGGCTACATCGCTGGCGCATCGCTACTTTCTTGCGATTAAAGCAGGAAGCATCGGGGTTTGCAACTTGGTACGTTGACGCGGAATTGAAAGCGCGTTGCGTTCGCGAGTATCGCGAAAATGAGGGGATATTGTTTGATCTGGACAAAATCGCGAAAAACCCTGGCCTGCGCACTGTTGCGAAGCTCTGTCTGAACTCGTTCTAGGGTAAGTTCGGACAGCGCGATAATTTAAAACAGGCGGTGATCGTCAAGGAGCGCGAAGACCTCCTTAAACTTCTAATGGCCGAGGATAAAGAGGTCTTGAGTCTCCTGCTGGTCAACGAGGAGATGATTTACGCGAGCTGGCAGTACATCGACGATGCTGTGGAGTCTACTCCATGTACGAACGTAGTTATAGCAGCCTACACGACAACTCTGGCCCGCTTGAAACTATTTTCGTATTTGGAGAAGCTCGGCAAGCGAACGCTGTACTGCGACACTGATTCGTGCATATTTGTGTGCAACGAAAACGCACAAGAATACAGGCCCCCGTTAGGTTCGTTGCTCGGCGATATGACCAACGAGCTCGACGAAGGGACTTATATTACGAGCTTCCTCTCGGGTGGTCCGAAATTTTACGGCTACAGAACCGTGAATTCGAGAACTGGCAAGGTATCCGAAAAATGTAGTCAAGGGTATCTCGCTAAATTTCTCGAATTCTTTGAGAATAAATTATCCTAGCATTAAGAGTATGATTGAAAATTATTTTAAGCCCGATGAAGAGAATGAATGCATTAATCTTAAGTTTAATTCTATTAAAAGATTGCCAGATCACACTGTCGTCACGCGAGAAGAGGTCAAATCGTGTAGCATAGTTCTAAAAAAGCGTAGGTATGTTACTCCCGGGTTATCGCTCCCGTACGGTTACAAAAGTTAAGTATAGTATGTAAGTTGTTTGTGAATAAATAAAAGTAAATTTAAGAATCTCGTTTTTGTATTAGTTTTAAGTAATATAAATTGTTCTGCGTTATGTTTAATATATTTATAATAAAAATAGAAGTATTTTAAACTTTTTCTTGTAATTATAACATCCTTCTCGCTCCTTTACCCACTCATCATCGCACGCTTATAGGCGAGCCGTACATGCACGCGTATAGACGGCTCGTCCGCGGATGATACTCGTAGCCGCTAATATACGCTTATAAGCGGCCTGCGTGAGTATACGCGGCCCGCGTGAGTATACGCGTATACGAGGCCCGCGAGAGTACACGCGTATACGCGGCCCGCGCCCGCGCCCGCCGCTCTCCGCGGTAGAGGAATAATATTAATAAAAAGCGCTTTTCGGGAAGAGAGCGCTTTAGTCGAAAAGATGGATACGCGTTGGAAGCATCCTTTTACGGCGTGCATAGCAGGACCGACAGGAGCTGGAAAAAGCTGGTTTCTGAAAAAATTTCTCGAGCATCTGTCGGACATGTGCGATGCTCGCTTCGACAGGGTTCTGCTCTACTATACCGAGTGGCAAGAGACGTACCGCAGTGAATTCGAAGTTGGCGGGAGTGCTGCTATACCTATCGAGTTTCGAGAGGGACTTCCGCAGCGAAGTGATTACTTCGTGGATACGGGAAAGAAAAAATTACTGATTCTCGACAACTTGATGCGAGAATCATCGAACGATATAGTTCTGGATTTGTTCTCGCGTTCGTCTCATCATTTGAATTTGTCGGTCTTTCTGGTGACGCAGAATATTTTTCACCAGGGAAAGTCTCAGCGCGACATAAGTTTAAATTCAAAGTATCTTGTTATATTTAAAAATCCTCGCGACAGAGCTCAGATTCGGCATCTCGCACGACAAATTTATCCAGAAGATCCGAGGTTTCTGCAGGAAGCTTACATAGAAGCTACGCGCGGACCTCACTCCTATCTTTTTCTCGATCTAACTCAAGCAGCCGTGGACGAGTATAGGGTTCGCACGTGTATATTCCCAAGCGACGATATTCAGTACGCCTACTTGCCGAAATTCGGTAAAAAGTAAAAATACAAAATAAGTGTGCAGAGCTCTCGGTATAGACAGTAGGCGAGAAGCTATGGCGCCAACAACATCGAAGAAGAAACAGGCTGGCTGTTGTATACCCGTGGCTGCGCTCGACACTAAGCATTTCAACAGAAAACAAGTAGCTGTACTGAACGCTCTTTGTCACACGGACGGCCAACAACGTACGGCTCTTTTACGCATAGCCGACAAGAGACTCGTGCGTTGCATATGCGAATGCGCTTTGAATATCTTGTAAGGTGTGATCAAAATCAAAGACTCGCATAAACGACGACTCAAAAAGCACAAAAACGTGCTGAGAAAATTGACGATTTGCAATAATAAGAAATCTGTCAGCGATTGGCAGAAAACGAAACGAGTTCTCGTAAAGCACGGTGGTGCTTTTTTGCCGCTTCTACTCGCACCTATTATCGGGGCTCTTGTCTCGAAGTTATTTAAATTCAAAGTCAGCAGCAGCAGCGGAAGACTAAAATGGATCGTGCGAGAAAAATGATTATTGTGCCCGAAGATATGTTTTCGCGCATGCAAAACGTTCAGCCAGCAGCAGCACCGCCAGTAGTAAACGAGTCGTGTGAAAACTCTGTTCAAACGTGCGGCGACAATCTCTCGAGACTCGATTCCGAGATGCACACAATTCTACATTCGAATAAATTTACAGATGAGCGTGAAAAATGTCAAAACTATTTACAAGTACTGCGGCGATATCTGTTTTTCAAAGATTCCAAACGTCACGCTGAACACGATTACGAGCACGACGTCGACGAAATAGAGGCCACATCGGCACCAATGACTGAAGAAATAATACTCGACAGCGTGCCCAAGAGTTACGCTCAAAAAACGCGCCTTCTGCTGAAACACTGGAAAACCGTTGCCGGCGATCGTCTCAAGTGGGATAGCACTGGCAGAGTCAGTATAGACGGCCGGCCCATACAAGATTCCAACTTTATAGAATTGATTAGCGACGTTGTCGCACGCAGGAAAAAAACACTGGATCAGTCGGAAGTGCCCATCGGCCGTTTACCTTTCGCCAAATTCATCAAGACAGTCGACACGCCGATAAAGCTGATTGGAAACCCGGAAATAGTGAAAATTGGTAAAAATTTGACAGAGCCGAATAATACAGCGAAACGACGACTGCCTAGTAAAGGGAGTATCGACGCGTTGATGGAAATACACAACTCTAGCAACAGCAGCAGCAGCGAATCACCGGCATCGCCTGCTTTGACGAGAAATCGAGCAAAGAACAAGTGGCTACGTCTCGCAAACTTTTAAGCATGGCGTCATCGTCGTCGTACGAGCAGCAATACTACGATGTCTCGCACGAGGCTGGTTACGCGGATGCGCGCAATCTCGTGCGTGTAAATCGAGAAGGCAAATTATTTAGCGCGGCTGACACGCTGGAGAAAGAACGTATATACGAGTGGCTTAGTAATCAAGATACCTATACTCTTCACAGACCCGTTAAGCGTAAATTTCCGCGATTAAGTTACAACGTGAGCAACATTGATGACGTATGGGAGTGCGATTTGCTTCAATTAACCACGATCAAAGAGCACAACGACGGATACTGTTACCTACTCGTAGTGGTGGACGTATTGAGTAAACACGCGTTGCTGGAGCCTCTACGCGATAAAACTACAGCCAACGTCACCGCAGCCTTCGGACGAATACTCGAACGCAGCAACGGTCGCGTCCCGATACTCTTACAATCCGACAAGGGTAAGGAGTTTGTAGGCTCGACGTTTCAGGAATTTTTGAAAAAACGCGACATCAAATTCCGTACAGCTCGAAACTCCGATATCAAAGCGGCTGTGGTGGAAAGACTAAACCGTACTATACGCGAACGAATGTGGCGATATTTTTCTCATAATAACACGCAACGTTACATCGACGTGGTGGAGAAAATCATCGAGGCTTACAATCGTCGTGGCTCGAAGAAGCAGCTGCTCGTCAAGTGGGCTGGCTATCCGGACAAATTCAACTCGTGGATCAAAGCCTCTGAAGTACAAAAAATTTAAAAATGGACCAGAACGATTTTTACCTAGTTCTGCCTAGCAACAGCAGTATGACGTACTACAACGAAAACGCCACCAGCTGCTTTACAACACAGCTCTCGCGCGAGCTCAGACTCAGCGCGAATTGGTCCGTTGCGCTCTTCGAAATTCACGTGCCGAGTACTGTCACGCACATTCAAGAATCGGACGCCTTTTAACGTTTAAATAGTCGGAAAAGGCAGAGCAGGAAACGCATTTTTTCCGCACGGCATTTACGACAAGATCGAGCAACTAGCCAACGACATAAATAAATCAGCCGCCTTTCACGATCACCTGCGTCTCGAAGTTGCACCCTTTCAAAAGGGCTACTACATGCTACAGCGCAAGTGTGCCTGCGTTGATCAACATCAGACAACGTTTAACGAAAAAATTTGCCGTATTTTCGGTTTCGAAGATTCCGGGACTCGGCGAAAAAACGACACCTTTGTCACATCGTCAATGGGCAGCGTAGTCGTGCTAGGAAACAGACCAGCATCGCTTTCCCGAGCTATTACCGATCAGCTCTACGTGTACACGGATATATGCGAGCCACACACTGTAGGCGACACTCAAGCTGCTCTACTGCGTATAGTTTCCGTGGATAGTGCAAAGTACAAATTCGGCAGTAATATCGTGAGACATTTTGCACCTGCTCATTATATTCCACTTTTACATCACACGTTTTCGCTCGTTTGTCATAGATATAAGGGATCAGCACGGAGTGCGAATACCATTCGAATATGGAACGCTGACAGTTACGCTTCACTTTAAACGTAATCGCTAGAGAGAGAGAGAGAGAGAGAGAGAGAGAGAGATTTAATTTTAATTGTTTTTTTTTATTGTTGTACATTGTGTTGTACATATACAATTATAGTATATTATAAAAAGAATACAAATTTTGTGTAAGGGTGCCAGTGCGTGTGAAGAGTGTGAAATGGAATGAAGTGAAATGAGATGAATGAGAATGTGTGTATGTTTGTGTGATGTTTATGTGTTTTCCAGATTGAAGAAGTAATTTTTACCTGCTTGTTTAAAGTGTGATATGGATAGTGTGTTGCGAAGATGAGATGGAAGGCTATTCCAGAGGTAGGAGGCGCTGATGAAAAATGAATTCTTCAGCGTCTCCGTCTTGAAGGACGGGATGTCCAGTGGAGTCACCTCACCCCTCACAGGCCTGAGCGCGACGTGGAAATCAAAATAGACTAATAGATAAGTAGGTATTGAGGTGTTGAACATTTTTCTTAGAAAACGGGCCATGAAGTATTTCCTACGTCCGGCGGTGTTGAGCCATTGCAGCTCACGCCTGTAAGGGGAGATGTGCTCGTCCCTCCTCACACCGTAGATATAACGGATCCCCGTATTGACACGCCTCTGCAGTTTTAAGTCAAGTTCCTGAGTCAGGTCGCAGTAAGCAAGTGAGCAATAGTCAATGAGGGGAAACAGGAGTGCTTGCACTAAATGATGGCGCAATCTAAGGCTAGTGCTTTTCCGAAAAAAATAGAGACGGTACATTAAAGAGTGAGCACGTTTACAAATTTGTGTAACGTGCTCTTTCCACGTAAGTTTGGAGTCAAGCACCAGCCCCAGGTTGCGCACCGATGATTCAAAGTTGACCGGGGCTCCCCCTATATTTATATAGTTGTTAGCAGTAGAAGGTAGAGCGTTTATATAGTAGAGGGAACCCAGGACGATAGCCTTAGTTTTAGTTACATTTAGTTTAAGTCTATTCAGCGCAGCCCAGCCCATTATCCTCTTGGCGTTAGCGCTCATCCTGACAGAACAGGAGTCAAGCTCCTCGAGGTAGCATTGGCTGTAGATCTGCAGATCATCCGCGTAGATTAGATGGGACACATCTGAATCTAGGCAAAAACCAATATCAATGATGTACAACGAGAACAACAAGGGGCCTAAAACTGACCCCTGCAGGACACCGGTGTTTAGTGGTAGAAAGGTAGAGATCTCATTGTTGTCACCAATGACGGCCTGTTCTCTTCCCGAGAGGTAAGATGCAAGCCAGAGGATAACCTGCTTGGAGAAGCCGAAGGAGGATAGCTTTCCGAGTAGCCTGACGTGACACACCGTATCAAACGCCTTGCTAAAATCAAATAGAAGAGTGACCTTCTTCCTGTCTATCCCAAGCCTGACATCATCAGTCAGCTTAATTAAGCCGGACTGCGTGCTGTGGCCAGTGCGAAAACCAGTTTGGAAGTTGTCAAGATAAAGTCTTGTTTCAAGGTATTCAGAGATTTGATTGTGCACCAGCCACTCCAGCGCCTTGGATAGGAAACAAAGTAGAGAGATCGGACTGTAGTCTCTTACAGCTGTTGGAGAGTTGATCTTATTTAATGCTCTTACAAGCGATGACTTCCAGGCGGAAGGAAAGCGTGCCTCGCTCAAAGACAGGTTGAAAATTTGACAAAATAAAGGAGCGAGTATTGGCAATGCTTTGGAGATTACAACCTGTGGGATGCCATCGTTTCCCCTGGCCTGGGTATTGAAGTGTGATACTGCAGCCAATACGTCCGACTCTGTGATAGCCCTGAAGATGAAATGTTCAGGGAGGTCTAGACTCTCAAGGGTTCGCAGATACTCCTCAACAGATGGAGTTTGAGGATCATTTGAGATGGAACTAAAGTGTTTGTTGAGAGCATCTGAAGAGAACCGAGCAGGTGGAGAAGATTTAGAGGTAGTACCAAGTAGTACCGAGTAATACCAAGATTTTCAAGCTCTCTCCATATCTCTGCAACGTCGGTCAGAGTAGACAAGCGTGAATAATAGTAATTCAGCCTGGCCTCCTCGACCTGTCTATGAGCGTCGTCCCTTGCGATTCTATAAAAGTATAGATCCCAAGGTAGTCGACTTCTGCAAAAGCGCCTGTAGACTCTATTCCTTTCAGTTAAACGGTCACGAAGAGCCGCGGTGAACCACGGGTGACACTTACGTCCAGGTGTCACAGTCTTTAATGGGGCAAGATGATTTATGGCTTTCGTGATGTTGTCGTTAAGGATGGTAATGCATTCGTCAAGTGATGGCGTGGTGAAAGATGACTAGTCACATGCGCTAAGGAAGTCCCTTAGCTTCTCAGCACAAATTCCTTTGTAGTTTCTGTAGGTGCATGTAGCAGGTTCGTGGCGTCGAATTTGTACGTCGAGTGTGGCTGTGATAAGGTCATGTCCGTTGATGAAAGGAGTGTCTGTCTTCCAATATGAGAGCAGGCGATCCTGCTCATCGATTAAGCATAGGTCGAGCCAGGTGTCAGAGTGATGGGTTGCACCATATGGCACAGAAGTAAAGGAGTTTTCGTCGATGAAAGCCTTTATGAAGTTGGCGTCTTCAGACGAAGAAAGCTGGTCTGCGTTAAAGTCTCCCATGATGACCTTCGTGGAGTAATTGTGCATATGTCTTGTTAGTTGTTCAATGAAATTAGATCCCTGGATAAAGGGAGAATGAGGAGGGCGATACACAACCCCCACAAAGATGGGCGATATTCCCTTAGCTGTGATTTCACAGAAAAGATACTCCGGCTTACCTGGTTTGCCCGACCATTCACCGTCAGATGACGAAATAATACTAGCTGTCAATGAGTGATGAATGTAGAGGGCCACACCTCCACCGTTCCTGTTTCTGTCCCGTCTGTACAGAGTGTAGTCGTCCAGTGAAGGGATGGACGATATCTTGTCGCTTAGCCAGGTTTCAGTTACAGCTATTATGTGGAAGGGGGAACGAGTGGACAAGAAGAACTTGATCATCTCAATGTGACCCGTAAGGGAATTCGCATTGAAATGACAGACCCTTAGGCCCCCAGACAGAGACGCTTTAGAAGTAGATGTGGATGAGTTTAATGTTTTAGATGGTGGTTTTGGTGGGATGATGTGTATGTGTTTTAGTGTGTGGTGTCCGTGTTGGGTGTTGGCGGCGTGCGGGCTAAAAAAGCTTCAAGATCAGCATCTGTAGTGATGATGGTGGCCCGTTCGTTGTCCTCGCCAGAACGGATGAAGATCCTGCCGTCCCTCACGAAAGAGAGAGAGAGAGAGAGAGAGAGAGAGAGAGAGAGAGAGAGAGAGAGAGAGAGAGAGAGAGAGAGAGAGAGAGAGATCAACGCTATGTTACGATGAGTCACTACATACGCTACTACGACGAGCAAGTAGGCGGTGGAGGAGTGAGACACGTCTATTCCGGTTCAACGTATCAGCGCGGACGAGGTGTAGGTGCGTGGCTCGGAGGTTTATTTCGCAAAATTCTTCCGTACATCGCTTCCGGTGCCAGAACTGTGGGCAAAGAGGCTGTGCACACAGGCATCAACGTGTTGGACGACGTTGCAAACAACGGCTCGAATTTCAAGGCGTTCAAATATCGTACTAAAGAGTCTGGAAACAAATTGAAGAGAAATGTCGGTGAAAAGATAGCAGAAATGATGAAAGGCTCTGGTTATAAATCACGCGCAGTGCATCGAAGGCGTCAGTTGAGAAAGACACGTACATCGAGTACAATCGGCTCTAGCCAAAAACGCAAACAACATACGTCAGGACGGAAGAAGAGAGTCACGAGAAAAATGAAGAAGAGGCCTAAAAAGAGAAGTACTCAGCAGCAGCATCAGCAGAGTTTGAGAAGTGTTACGGATATTTTTGGTCCTAGGCGTATTTAGTTTGGGGTAAAAATGGCATTTTTACATTCTCACTCGACGGAATGCATTTCCAGCGAGCTGGATCTTTTCACGCTTCCAACCACCCAAACGTCCATTGAAAGTAGCAGCTTTCTGCATTATAAGCCCATGTCGTCTCTTAGCGACGATGTCGACGCACCATTGGAATTTGTCGTGCCGTCAGGTAGCGAGCATTACTTTGATCTGGCTCACACTATGCTTCATGTTCAAGCTAAAATCGTACCCACTGCCGAGGCTACTGCAACGACCGAAGACCTTACACTAACATTCAATGTTCAATCAGATTGACGTTTTTTTCAATCAGAAAATTGTTTCGCCGCCTAATAACGCCTATCCTTACAGAGCGTACATCGAGACGCTTCTCAACTACGCTCCGGCTGCTAAAGAGTCACATCTTACAGCGAGTCTGTGGTACGACGACACGAGCGGCGGTTTCGATTTGCCAGCTAATGCGGTGAGCACTGCCACAGCACCTATGATCGTGAACAAAGAAAACCACGGCTAAATATCCCATAACGAGAGTCGAAGTTAAGTCGTTTACTCTTCATTCGGGAATATTGGGTGATTCGATCGACAACGTTATACACGGTCAGCTGCCAAAGAGAATAATCTTGGGCTTTGTGGAAAACAAAGCATTCAACGGAAACCGCGCGTTAAACCCTTTTAATTTTCAACACTTCTCTATAAATTATATTTCTCTCTACGTCGACGGCGTACAAATTCCAAGCAAACCTTTGCAGCCACGTTTCACGGGTCTCGACAAACTCTACATTGACGCTTTTCAAACACTTTACACGGGCACAGGCGTGCATTTTCTCAGCGAAGGTTTTGGCATCAATCGCTACAACTATTACAAAGGCAATTTTTTGACGGCCTTCGATCTCACTCCTGATTTATCGGCACACTGTGCCTCACATTGGAATCTCGTGCGCTCGGGTAGCATACGCATAGAAGTGAGATTTGAGACGGCTCTTCTCACTGCTATCAACTGTATCGTTTATGCAGAGTACGACAACGTTCTGGAAATCGACTCTAATCGCCAAATCGTAACGGATTTTAGCGCTTGATGCGCACGCACACTCGATCGCAGCGCCTCAAAAAAAAAAAAATTTTTTTGGATTCGCGCTTCATAAGGCGAGCGCGTTGACAGTCTGCAGTTAGTCTCTCTCTCGAAACAGCCAGCACCTAACGAACTCGAGCAGCAACAGCATCATCGTCATCATGACGGACTACGTGATCGATATTCAAGGCTTTCGGGATATAAATAAAAAATTTACTCCCAAAGAAGTCGGTGTTTTATCTCTCCAGAGCCGTATAGTTGGTCATTGGATCATTCGCGCGCCGTGCAGTTTTACCGCATTACCCGCGGATATGCAGTAGATGAATAATTACTGCACTCTCGATGTACACGGTTTAGAGTGGCACGACGGAGATATCTCCTTCAAGAATCTGCGTCGTAATCTGTGCAACTTGGTGAAAGACGCGCGCCGTATATACGTGCGTGGCCAGGCTAAAGCCAAGTTTTTGGAAAAAGTAGTAGCTCGAAGAATCATCAATTTAGAAGATTTTAGTGCGCCTTCGTTTGACGAACTCTCTATGCAATTCCCTAACGTCTTGCTGTGCACAAGCCACGGTATCAAGAAATTCGAGAACAAGAAAAATTTTTGAGCATTGCGTCGAGCCTATCAAATCAGAAGGTGGATACACTCAATCGTTGTCAGTCCTCATCGAAGCGACCCGTACGACATAAATAGCCAAGTAATGTACCAAGCTATATTAGTTTACGATCGGCTCCAGATGGAGAGATATCACTATCCCGAAAGATTTCGTGCTAGCGACGTTGTGGACGGAATTAAAAAAGAAGCTGACGAGAAAAAAGACGGTGCGGTAGAAGAAGAGAGAAATTGCTATCCACACCGACAGCTATTGTAACGAATCTCGACACCTCCGATCAGCCAGGATCACACTGGGCTGCCATCTTCATAGATAAAAATGGATACGGAATTTACTTTGACAGCTACGGAGTTGCACCCGTATCAAAGCATCATCTTGATCGACTCGGAAAAAACTGCACGCGATTCGACTGGAATAAAAAACAAGTGCAGAGCGTCGACTCTAAAGTATGTGACGAGCACTGCATTATGTTTCTGTATCATATGTGTAGTGGCATTTCTCTGCGAAAATATCTACGTTTTTTTTCATCAGACTTTGTCAAGAATGACGCATTAGCCGTTAAGTTTTATCAAAGGCTCATGAGAAGAATGCAAAATAAAACAATGCGTCATCGCCATCATCGAGTCAACGCATTCCCACACACGAGTTCTACAGGACGGGGTTACTGTAATCAGATCTGCACAGCCAAGACCGGATGTTTGTTATCTGAACGTTAAACAAAACAACTTCTATCGATATCAAACGTGTCTCGTTTCACTATGTAAATAATGTAACGGCCGTTTCTAGAAAGAACTGCGACTCGTTGACACTCGCTCTGTCCTCCCATTCTTTATAAAAGTGTCGTGGCGCTGTCGCCAACCATCAGTCGTAAGAACACTCTCGTCAAGTAGACCTCGTATGTAAAAAATCTTTGCAATGGATTCAGCAGCAGCAGCAGCACCAAGTGCCGAGTCTTGGAAAAATAAGCCGATCAACTGCAACTTGTTGTACTCGATGACGTACGCGCTTAACAAATCAAACTGTAAGCGTGCAACCATAGGCCTGGAGTATTACGGCGGTTACTACAGAGCAGTGTTAAAAATTTGTGCCAATGGATCGCCAGCCAAGTATGTGACACTCGACACACACAGCTGGGAAGTGATCAAAGATCAGATGGAGGCTATGGATGCATATGTATCACTCCTTCACGTTCTACCAGGATTTTGGAAATCCTAGCAAGATCCTCCTTCCAAATCACGATGTCACATTCACAAACAGCTTCGGAGCAAGGGCATCGACGAGAGGCCATCACCAACATCATCACCTACAGCAGAAATGACAACCCACAACGGTCAGCAGTTCATCAGCAGTGCCTGCGTCGACGGCGGCGGTCATGACGAGGAAACACAACAGCATCCACCTGCACAGCCTGCGTGCAAGAAGCAGAAAAAGTACGAGAGTCCGCATAGTGTAATTATGCATCAACAAACGTTCGCTGGCTTAAGACAGGTAAAAGAGTGCATCGATTTGTGTATTAAACAGCTCGAGGAGCTTTCGGGATTAGTTAATCGCGGCGTGGACTCAATTTTAGATTATATAAAAGACGCTTTGAAAAGAGAAAAGGCTGAACTGTGTCGTGAATTCTGAAAAATGTAAACTCGTTCAAACAGTATTACGCCCTTCATAAATATAAAATCGACGAAATTGTTAAGACAAACTTAAATTTCGCCACTGTAAGCGTCGACGTTTTAGATGTAGTTTTAACAGAAATCTATGCGTTTGGCTTAGCCAGAATCGCAAGAGATGTGTACGACGTTATGTTTCCGCTATAACTTTTTATTCATCTCCTATCGTTAGTTTCTAAGCTGTAAATATGCTTCATTGTTCTACGCACACACACACGCGCGCATAAATATATCATGTATTCAATTTTTACTGTTTTATTAAATAAATATAAGAGTGTATCAAACAAAAATTTAATGTGTACAAATCCCATCAATAAACCTCAAAGCTGAAATTTAGAGTAGGCTTTGCGGCACCGTGTAGTAGGAAATCATACAGGTTACATACTATTACAGCGCAGAAAGGATCAGAGCCGGCGCTAGAGCAATAAAAGCCAAACAGCAGGTATACGCGAGCGACAGAGACGGCGGCTTTGGTGGATGCGCGCAAGTATGGCGTAGAGAGGGGAGAGAGAGAGAGAGAGAGAGAGAGAGAGAGAGAGAGAGAGAGAGAGAGAGAGAGAGAGAGAGAGAGAGAGAGAGAGAGAGAGAGAGAGAGAGACAAGCGGGTCCGGTACAGCAGCGGCGGGAGCCACCACGTCAGAGCTCACGGGCTACTATAGTGTAAAAGGAGAGGGGGCTACGGGCTGGTATAGCGAGAGTCGCGCACGTGCGTTCAAGCTCGGGGCCGGTATGGAGTAGACAGCGAAAGAGAGAGAGAGAGAGTCGCGCTCGGGTCTGCTTGAATAAAAGGGGGAGGGCTGGCATCGTATGCGTGATATAGCTTTTGTTTAAAAATTATTTATAATTATTTATAAATAAACAAATAAAAGTCACCCATCGATGACAGACTGTTAATGACAGTAGCGGTCGTAAATCATGTTTACTAACCATATCAGCTACTGTTGATATAAACATGGGCTTCTGTTTACATAAACAACTGGCGCCAGCCACGGGACTGGTGACGTTACTCTAGGCCACGCCCAGTCTCTCCATACCAGCCCATATACTACTAATGCGGCACCTTGCTCACGTCTTTCGAGATTATAACGCTGTCGGCTTTGGTTGTTTAGGCCGATTTGCTGATTCGCCGCTCGCGCTCGCGCTTACTTCTTACCACTACGTCTGTCGGCTTGAGCTCAGACACGAGCTTCTGGCGGATCGCTCATCGCCTTCACCTCTCAAGCATCCCCCGGTGATTGAGACTCATCGTCGTCCCCCTCTTCGTCGTTTTTGTCATAAAAGATCTTCATTTCTTTGGCCGACCCTAGCTTTTCCACTTTTCCTTTTTTATCGGTCAGCTCGAATGTATTCTAGTCGACTTGGGCCGTAATCGTATATAGGTCTATGTACAAAATAGCCAATTTTGCCGTAATGCCTTCCGCCGCAGACGACAATACGTGTCTCCTATTGGCGATGTCGCCAACCTTGAAAGTTGGCACTAGTCGGCGGGCATCGAAAAATGCCGCCTGGTGATCTTGCGACTCGCCGGACAGGGCCTTTGCACGCTCGTGCAAAGCTAGCAGCTTGGCGATGCGGTTTCGCCACGTTCCCACAGCCTCCTACTGTGCAGCCTCTTGATCTTCTTTTCCTCTAAAAGATGCCGGCGTTTTCGGCTGCTTGCCGAAATTCGTCATCGCGAGCGAAGCCCCCGTAGATTCATGCACTGCGGTGTTGAGGGAAAACACTATCTCGTTGAGGTATCCGTCCAATGCTCGATGATTATCTTGCGTAAACGTGGAAATTTCTTTCTTGACAGTGCGGTTTATTCGCTCCACTGGATTCATTTGCGAGTGATATGGCGGCAAGTACTAGTGATGAATTCCTTGCTCTGACAAGTACTCGTTTATTATCTTGTTTTTGAATTTGGTACCATTATCCGAGTGAAACACCTCGGGTGCACAGAATCTCAAAATCACTCTCTCCTTGAGTGCGGGAAGTATTGCTTTGCTGTTGGATTTGCAAAGTGGCGCGCACTCTATCCATCAAGTAGGCAAACTCTGAAAGATAAGTACGTACTCGTAGCCTTTAGCAGACTTCGGCAAGGGGCCCATGATATCTCCGGCTACCCATTGACAAGGCCTTTGCACCACACGTTTTCCCATGAAACCTGGTGGCGCGCGCTGTTCTACTCTGCTCAGCTAACAGAGATTGCATAGTTACCTTAGACTGCTGTGATCTGCCATGACTTTAAATTTATAATCTTCAATGTACTGGTGAAACTAACGTATGGCGAAAAGCAAGGTCAAGCATTCTCGTTCGCTGACTGTGTAATTCCTCTCTGTGGGGGTGAGTACTCTGCTGGCGAATTCGAGTACTCGGTCATGTCCGTCTATGCACTGCGTCAACACAATGCTGTATCACTTACATCGGTTTGTATGACAAACTGCTGATCGAAGCACGGTCAGTGCAGCACTGGAGCCAAGGCGATAAGAGCTTTTATCGTCTCAAATGCTGATTGCTGTTCATTGCCCCTAACGAACGGCTGATCTTTCTTTGTCAGCCGAGTCTAAGGCTCAGCCAACGTTGCGTAATTTTCCGGTAAATGTCTATACCACTTTGCAGCTGCGGCGCCAGGCTGTTTGCATTTCGTCGGTAAGACGCACGCAAGTGATGCTAGTAGAGTTTGCTCCAGGAGTGGTGGCACGCGGTACTCTTGCCCGCTCGCCTGTACGGTTTCGGCTTCTTTGAAAACTGTCCCAGTCGTGGCAGTTCATACGAGGGGTCAACCTTTGTAGTTCTGGCATGAGATTTTTATGTAAGATGTCTAGTTGTTTTTTTAGGCTTCCTCTTGGCTTTATTTCCTTCATCATGCCTCCCAGGCATGTCACAAGATCGCGCACGGGTTCGTGCGCGCCTTGGTATTTTCTCTCTGCGTCTGTTGTTGGAATAACCTGTTAGTGCTGAACCGTCTTATCGACGCCGTATACAACTCTTCCCAGCTTTACCACTCATCTTTGTTGTTCTCGCATTATTTTGCGGCTACGCCTGTAAATACGAATAGCAGAGCCGCTATCCTCTCTGTTTCGGTCATTTGCGCTAGGGTTAAATTTCGTTCTTCCGCGAGACGAGCTAATTCTTCCTTCTCGCTACACGAATTTATTTTAATGCCCACCTACTCCGACGCTCTTGCTTGTTACCTGCAATGTTAAGGCACCAGTTTATAACGAGGCAACTGGCCTTATGCAGTGCAGCTAAGTCACTTGCGTATACAAAATGCACAGCAAGTGAAGCTCACCGTGCTTTCTCCACGCACAGAGTTGCTCGGCTGCCAACGGCGACGACGATGCCGCGGCTATATCCCAGTCCAACCCTGTCAAGTCCGCGAACAGGAGATAGGAAGGACGGGGTTTGTAACAGCAAAAAGCGCAACTTGTGAATAGGATAGTTGCATATATGGATTACTTCAATTGTTTACAATAGTCGCACGCGTCGCACGAGAGAATGATGTTCGGTAAACGAGCCGAGGATTCGGTGGCAAGAATCTCGGCTTCGGCGTCTTTATAGTCGCGTGAGATACGGAGATGCGAAGCACACGTCGAGCACAATCTTCGTTGAACAAGGTCAAACGAGAATCCGGTCTAGGCGACCCTCCTAGCCAAGCTACTCCACTCCTCGAAAGGCTCCTGGGTAGCTGTTTCTGGACGTCGAGCTGAAATCAAAGGGGCGAACCATAGGAGTTTATTGCTCGGATGATACTCGTCGACACGCTACGTTTACCGGGATACTTTAGTTTGGTCTCCGCGCACGTGTGTTTATTAATCGCAAGCCCGAAATAGTCTACCTTTACGCGTAGTGTCTCCCGTGCGCCTTCGCGCACGACTTGGCGACACCGCGTTTGCATGCCGAGCTAACATCGCGCGCAATATGACTTCGCGACCGCTTGTTACAGATAAAAGTATTAAAATTACACGAATAAAATACATCATTGCTTATTAAAATTACTATGAGATTCTATATTAATTTCTAATTCTAAAACATTAAAATTTTTGTCATCAGAGAAAAAAACGCGCTCTTCTATTTACCTCATAGGTGGCGTGGAAAAAATAGAACTTTAAACATAATGGATAATATTTTTAACTATAAATGTTGAATAAAGTTACTAAGGGGGGTTGAGAGGGGGCAGAGGGGGGGCCAATGAGGGGAGAGGGCGTGGGAGGCTTCATGAATAGAAAATAACGCGTTTTTGAAACGTGATAACGTTATTTCGAGGGGGCTAAAAAGAGGCTGAAGGGCGGCTGAATCCCACCTCAGCTCAAAACGAATATTATATATATATATATATATATATACTACATTCACAACAGCTAAATTTACGGGTCAGGTATGAAAGCTGATAAGACAAAATTTGGAAATATCTCAAGTTTTGTGTCAGAACAAATTAATCAAAAATCCTGAGTAAGATTTGCTACTCAAATGCGCTGGTATTTCCTTCTTAGCGTTTTATTTATTTTATGTTATCAGAGGACGAGTATTCGAATGTTTTCATTATAAAACATCGCTAAAAGCGAAACGCTTTGCTTTTCACATAAGGCACTCGCCGATATTTAAAGGTTCGCTGATGAACACACATACATGCACACACGTAGACACACATACACACACAAAGTATGCAGATATTCAAATATTGTTGATAAATTCATTAAACTGTAATGGGGTAAGACTTAACGATGAGAGGAAACATTATCTTTTTTTCCTGTTCTAATTGCCGGTAGTGTTATCGGATGGTATTTTCAATATACTGACCATTTTTTATAGAATAAATTCCTATTCTTATGAAACAGATCAATTTTTCAGATTCGTCAATTGCATAATCAAAATAAAACTACTCAGTTTTATTCGAATACTTTTATTGATCTGCTGCAGCAAAAAATAATGTTGACCATTGATTTGTGTATAAAAGATTTTAGGGATTGTAATGCTAATAACATATAAAATTTATAAGTTAATAATACGATGAGAAAATAATAATCAACGGGACCTTTTTCGCAATAGCATTATTCCAGCTAAGGAAACAAACTAAACTATTCCTGATAAATGCTGCACTACGGGATAATACTTATTTAATATGGTGGGTCAGTATTTATTTGTTTCTGTTCCTTTTTGCGTGTAACGGGCCTTATCTTCAGTCACGACAGTGGCGACACAATATTGAATGTCACACTCTATATTCAGTTAGTATTTTAGATTTTTTTTTTTGACTTTTCAATTTTAAATTATAAATTGTATTGCATATATTGCTGGTGCATAATAATATTGTTGAATAGTTATTATTTTTCTCTAATTATTAGTGATATATGTGCGTGTATTTATATAATTAGTTGAATTTCACAAGTGTTCCATGTATGTGTCCTGCCTTCAATGAAGTACCTCAATGGAATTATTAGATAAGTGATTTATGATAAATTAAAAACAAAAATTATTGTTTAAAACTTCTTCTATTGAGCATTTACTTTGTGGAATTTATTTTATTGTTGCAGGTTCTTCAATGTTTATGATGTTTGTAGCAGATGAATTTTTTATCAGCCTCTTGACTAGTAAAGTATATTATTTTTAATTTATTAAAATTATTATTATCTTGTATATAAATGATTTCGTTGCATTTTATTGCAAAGTATAATGTCATTGATATTTTATTATAGTAAAAAATGACGTAAACATTTTTTAACGGTTAAAATTATGATTAAAATATTGTTCTTATTTTAATTTTTATTATTATTATTATTCATTTTTTAATGCAATAATGATTGTTATTTATGATTGTTATATTCTGCTATATATAATCTATTTACAATTGAATCAATGTATACAATGCATAAATTATAATTTAGAGAATGATTTACATTTGTATTATTTATAATTATGAGGCATAGTGTTACGTTCAATGCAAGCAAGATTAAAGCTTTATCGTTTTAGACTTTGTGTTTCTATGCGGTAGTTGTATATGTATGTTATATATATATATATATATGAAAGTCGAAGTTTCAGACCACAAATCATGATATACACCAAAGTTTGAGGACATCTGCGAACTTTGGGGCCGGTCCCCAAACTTTTATACATCTAAGCCTAAGTTTGGGGACCGTCTCCAAAGTTTAATATATACAAGTACAAATTTGGGGACAAATTCAATTATGTATGTTAAAGTTTGAGGACTTAAGCAAATTTTGAGGATGGTCCTCAAAGTTTTATATATCTAATCAGCAGTTTGAGGACGTAATTAGAATTATACATTATAATTATACATACCCATTTTTGGGTACTTGAGGGCGTACAACTAATACAAATATACCATAAGCTCAAAAGTTAAACATTTAGTTAAGTTACAACTTAAGAAACTAAACATTAAGTAAAAAACTCTCTGATGCACAATTCAGTTCTGGATCTAGATACTCCCAATTAAAGTCTGAAAGAAGCATATGGGCACAACCCTCCGACTTAGCGACCTAGAAATTCAGTATACACCAAAGGTAAAGTGCTTACAATCAGGCAAATAGATCCTAAGTTTGGAAACACGTTTATACGTTCAACTCAGACAAGGGCGTTAGATTTTACAATAAGAATCCGATAGATAAAAGAATCTTGAGCTTATCGGTGCATGCTGTATAGTGTTAATTATATTCATAGAACTTTGCCCAAATAATTGCTCAAGAAAGTTTTAGAACATAAGAAAACTAGTCATTAATTAAATCTATCAGCAAAAATTAACAACAAAGAAATCATAAACATTAAGTTAAAATTTACATAGATGCACGATTTAATTTTCGTACTAAATACATTTTTTTAAACTTTGATAAAGGCTTAAAACAACTCCCGAACTTAGCATTTAAAAAATTTGGTTGATAAGTGCAAGCTATACGACCTTAATGTATGCATAGAACTTGGCTTGAATAACCGTTTGGAAATAACATTAAGTCATGGCTAGAAACGACATAGGGTGAGCGAATAACGAAAGAGGGTGAGCGATCGGTGCCTGGCACAATCGCGTGAAGATTTTAAGAGCGGCGAGATAGTGTCGCAGCGTGCGAGTAACGCGTCAGCGTGCCAAGCGCGTTACTAAAAAAGCACGACATGGACCAGTAGTGAGCAAAGCTGGCGATTTCGTGACAAAGGAAAGTCACGAACAAGCGGATGCGAGCGACGCACCGCTCATTAACGAGCAAACTTCTGTAGGCGAACAAAGGAATGCAACGTCTGGGCTGAACGAAGCCACTTCGCGTACGGTTCGTAAACGTGCCGAATGAAACCTTGCGATCAACGTAAAGATCGATTTAGGATACGGTCCTGGAGGTAGCGACGCAACCTGCAAGCATCCGAGTGAACCAGAAATGGAACAGGTGCGTCGTAGAAAAGGTTCAACCGTCCGAACGATACACGTCGTGTTTTTCCTAGAGTGTAGAATCGAACTCGGGACGATTGTTCGATTCTAGGAGGGGGTTGTAACGAGGTGCGAAATCAGGTAGATTCGCGCATCGTTGAAACGCGACGTTGCGCAAGCGCGAGTTAAGATTCGGGACCTCGCGTATAAGTCGCGGTCCATCGGAGAGAGAGATAGCTTCCGGCCATAGGTGCGAACGCATCAGCTCTCGTGTGTGAGACTGACTGCATCGAGCGACGACTGATAGCGTGCAAGAGAGTGAGAGTGTGTGTGATCGCGAGAAGAAGACGTTCAAGCCAACTCCTGCTACAAGAAGCAAGGATGACCTGGCTTGCCGATCAGCGGTCAAACGAGAGGACGTCGGCTCCATCGAGTGAGCCAGCAACACCACCGGCGTAGTGCAGCGGCACCAAGTAACGGCCTTCTTGTTTGCGCGCGTAAGCTTCGCGAAATACTTTCCACGTCGAGTCGACATTGAGGTGACTCGGCGCACATTTTTAAATAAACAATATTGGCCGCATAATATATCGTTATTTTGTTTTTTTTTTAATCGGGACTAGCTTTATTTTCCCGACTTGTTCTCTCCCGTTCCCTACGTCCTCATCGCCTCCACGGGAGTTGTAACAGGCGGTTGCAACGCAAAACTGAGAAGCCGGCTCCGCCCAGGAGAGTGCAGAGAGATAGCACACGTGCGAACACTACGTTCGCGAAGCCGCTCTCGCAGCGAGCTGCGTTGCAACGCGGGTAAATCACAGGCGTTGAGAGAGTTCTCCGCCACACCAAGGGATTGTGATCTGGTCGGATATTGCCGAGTTTCCCCCGAAATCGAACCCCGTTACAAAGTATTTTAAAAATCATTAATATACTGTATATTTTAAGAATATTGTATCTATTGGAACTATAAATTTTGTTGGAGGAAGCTACCTGCCAAAGAATTGGCAACGGTTTTTTTAAAAATGGAAGGTAAAGTTAAAGAATATATAGGTATAGATTCATTACATAATGATAACAATAAATATTTAGTAAATAAATTACCAATTGAATTTATAAATTTATTAACACCAAATGACCTTCTGGCACATAAATAAAATTTAAAAAAGGGGAAATTGTTACATAACTAAGAAATATAAATTTAAAAGAAGGACTTTGTAACGGGGCAAGATTGAAAGTTAATAAACTGTTACAGTGTTGTGCAGAAATAATTGGTTGAAGTAAAATGGGAAACAAGGTATTGCATTAAATAATTTGCGTCTAAAGAAGATATTCCTTTTAATATGTGAAGATGTCAATTTCCGGTTCGATTAGGATCTGCAATGATGATAGATACATAAATATCAAGATCAAACATTCGAAACTGTTGAAGTATATCTTTCATCTCCGGTTTTCAGTCATGGTCAATTATATGTAGCCCTATTAAGGGCAAGATTAAAATTAAATCAAAAAATTTTGTTAACACATATGAAGAGAAGCAGCTGCAAGATTAGATGCGCTGTTGATTGAAAACCGGCTGCAAAAAAAAAATGCGCTGTCGATTTGATATTGGCTACAAAACAAATGCACTGTACATTTGGGTATCTGTTTCAACAATTAAATGTTGAAGCAGCCACAAGAATCAATGCGCTGTATATCTTTTTAGCGTCTGAAACAGGGTCTGTTATTTCGGCGTAACTTTCAAAGAACTGCACCACCTAATATTATTTATTACTTTAAAATTTATATATATATATATATATATATATATATATATATATATATATATATATGTTTGTGTGTGTGTGTGTGTGTGTGATTCTCTGATAAGTTAAAGCTAAAAATTTTTATTATGGTCCAAACTGCATTCTATACGATGACCTTGACTTTTCAAAAAATTTTCAGCGCGATCCCTTTACTTAGGGTCGAGCTGGGTAAAGTTGGGGTTTCAAGCATTTTTTGCTATTTTTAATGATTTATAGCTAATAATGGATGCATTTTTAACTAAAACTACCTTGACACTTTTTTTTGTAAAATTTTCTGAATTTTTTAATAAAATTCCTCTTAAAGTCCTGTATACATGTTTAGTCTATCTTATTTGCAGTTTAAACCTAAAGTTTATAATTAAGAAATCTAAGGGTTTGATCCTGTCTCCGACTACTTTTGTACGGTGACAAGATACCTTTTATAGTGCAAGTCTCAGTATAGGTCCCAGAATGTCAGAGACCCTGTATTATTAAATAAAAATGAAGATAACCATAAATTTATGCTTAAAATGATTAAAATTTATATTCAAAGTCTATAGTAAAACTTATAAATTGTTGTTTTTTTTATGATATGATTTATACAATATATTATGATAAAGAAGGTGATTTTATTTGATAGAGAATCAGCTATATATATATATATATATATATATATATATATATATATATATAACGGTCACCACTATTTTGAATCGAAGTTATATTTTTTGTTAGTTGCGTTATTACGGCATAAGGCCGTTTATAGAAGGTACGGTGCGGCCGACTAGAAATGTGCGAACCCGCGTAGGCGGCGAAGTTCGGGTGTTCTAATAAACAAGAGTGTATGTAAAAGGGAGAAATCCCTGTTTATTCACTGTTTAGAATTGACAGATATTATCTCGCGGACGAGGGCTACCAAGTACGGGTCAAATTAGGAATAAAGAGAAGGAGTCTTCGTCTGGACACGCTAGAGAGAGTCCTGGTTAATTTTTTATTTATTACTAGTTGTTTACGGTCACTTTTGGTTTATTGGTTTTATTTCCGGTAATTTACTGTCATTTTCGGTTTACTCCCAGTTAGCTTTTTGTGGATTTCCGGTGAACTTCCGGTTCTGATCTTTGGGGATGAAGTGAACTTGTACCCAGGTACAATCATCGACCAGACACATTTTAATATAATAGAGGATTTTTATTAACTTTACATGGTTAAATCTCCACGTTAGCTCCATGTTTCACACTACACTGTACTTTTCTGTAGCATGACATGACAGTTTAATTGTCAGTTGATGATTCTAAACAAATGTTAACCTATACATAATACGTTATTTATTATTATTCTGTTATAACAGATTAATAAAAATAAACAAAGAAACAATTTTTCCTTATTTGATAGCCTTTTCAACTTTTTTCAAAATTAATTTAAAATTAAATAAACACAAGGGTTATAATGTAATAGCAGTTTTAAGCATTATTTGCCACTACCTAACCAATTTTTTTAATGCATCATTGTATTAAACCTATCGCCGTAAAAAAATCGTATGATTTTGGGAAAAATAGTACGGTAAATTTGTAGGGTTGATTTGACCTCTATTATTTTCAAATAGTTTATTTGTCCCAACGCTAGTTTTCCCAAAATCGCCAAAAAAGATATGTGTCTGCTTTATCTGCGATATACTGTATATGTGAATGCGTATATATATAAAATCAAATTTGTTCATTCCGGAAATTTAGATAGATTTTGGCAAAAGTTTTCGAGATATCAAATTTTTTTAACATTTAAAAACATTATTATAAAATATTGATGAATCAGAAAAAAAAATTAAGTATAATATTTTGATTACCTGTACGGAGCCTTATTACTTGCATTTTCGAATCGTTACTAGAACGTGTGGACAAAATATTTTCAACGCGACTCCAGACGCTCAATACTGAACCAGCTAATATATTATATATTCTTCGTCTTAATCCAACTTCACAATCTACTCCCATGCTAATGTTTTTACAGTTTCCGCGCCAATAAGCATGCGAACACGTCGAACATGATGCATTGTATTGCAGTATCCAATGAAATTTAACCTCTTCCGACGAAACTTTTTTATACTTTCTCTCTAATTCATCAAGCGTTTCTTGTCGTAACTGCAACCCAGTATTGGGCCTGTAGAGCATAAAAAGCTGATTTTTTTTCGATTCATTTTTCTGCTGTTTATTTCTTCCATCACTTTCTATGGCCACGGCTAAAATGGCCGTTTGCTTGCCATTACGTACTTGATGACTTAAATAAAATCCTTCTTTTGAACCAGTAAGAGAATTACATCGTTCTATCGCTTCTGACCAATGTATACCCCTCTCCACTTGAACAACGTGTAACTCTGTTGGTGCAATTCCAGTTGCATGCTTACGCAAAAAGCGAAAAAGCCGAACACGACTTATTCTTTCGCCTGAAGTGCCAAGGTCAAGAATTCCCATATCGAAACGCCCGTTTTTTTTTGCTTGACCTATTATGGCGTGCAATGTATCGGTGAAATACTTAAAAAGACGATTTTGTAGTTCGACTGGCATTCCGAGAATCCGGTTTAAAAATTTAGATATATTATTATAGTCTTTATCTAATGATAGCTCTCTGGGTATGTTTGGAATTTTATAAATAAGACCAACACCAATTAATGCTTCAGCTACATCTTTAAAAAAATCACCCATATAGTCCTGGGGTGGTGGCACTAATGCTGATTCAGATCTATAAAATAAAATTTATTATATCTTTAAAAAAAATGTATAACAAAACATTGCATAAAATGAATAATATAAATTTGTCTGCTTTTCTAGGTCATATGTTTTAAGCACAATTTTAGAATTGATCATCTACAGGAACTGCAGTATTTAAAAACTACTGCCAAGTTACTAGCACGTACTTTTCTTCCTGTAATATAGCTACGACATCATTAATTTTCATCAATTATGTAAGATCTTCAAAAAATACACATCCCAAAACGACAACCATTTTGCTTCCTTATAGAGGAAAATATTCGTAGGGATGTGTGTGTGTAGTTTTACGGATAATAGCCAGAAGCGCTCCTTGTAATTCCTAATTCGCTAACCGTGTACGACAAATGACCCCGGTTGCTGACAGGCTATACATACAGCTCACAAGCTGCCTCTGTTAGTCTAATCTGTACACGCATTTCGTAATCAATGCTGTATTCAGATTATTATAACTAAGATATACTTGATTAAGTTACCGATTGGGTCAGTGTATTTAAAACCAAACACAGTAAATGAATTGTTCTCAGAACTAAATCCATAAAAAGTTAATTTATACTGCCTAAACTGATGTACTGATATTAGACACCACCAGAGGCCAATCACGTGAAATACGTAAGTATCTCTAAGTAATTATAAAACACGAATACAAGACTATTGAACCTTGCCGCGTATTTAAGTTACGCATAGGACATCTCCACGCCCGCGTATATTGACGCTACCGTTGCAATATATTACCCTAACAGCACAATCCCTACTGAAAAAAATACATGATAACCACGTGAAAATCACGAAAAAATCATGAGAAAATCACCTGAAAAACACGTGGGATTTTCGGCCAGTTTCTCACGTGGTTCTCACGTGATGATAGCGTGACTATCTCGTGATTTATACTAAAATTTAGGAATATTCTTAAAAATGTTAAAACAATATTTATAAATTAAGAAAATGGATAATTATCAATAAATAAGGATCAAAATAAAAAAACAAATTTGATCGAGATTTGAACCCAGAACCTAGGCGTGGATATCCATTGCTCTACTATTTGAGCTATTTGCTTTCTTTGACAGTTAATGTATAAAAACTATTCACATGTATAGAGAAATAATTTTTTTTTCAAGGTTTCTAGTTAAAATTGATTTTCTTGAGTTATTGTTATTAAAACAATAGTTAACTAGCGCGATTCACCTCACTCCTAAAGTTGCTCGGTTAAAATATATATTGCAATAGTAATAAAATTTAAGTTTTGTTAAGATCTTTTATCCTACTCTCAATTCCTAATAGGAGTGGAAGTAAAAAATTTTAAATAATAAAGATTTGAAACACGAAAATTACGCATTGATTTTTAATGGAAGGTAAAATTTTGAAACTGAAAATATTATAAAAAATATTATAAAAAACTATGACAGTCAATAAATTTAAAATTTTTAATTTTAAACAAAAATATTCTCAACTCATGTTATTCTATATTTCCTGATGTCTTAATTCAACATTTTCGTTTCAGAAATCGTTTAATTTCATAATTTCAGTTTTTTAATTTTTGCCTTTCATGTTTTTATTTTTTCGAATTTTAACTGATTATCATGAAAATGAAGACGCTAAAATTTTAGTAATCAAATAGAAAAATATGATGTCTTATTATTATCTAGTAAGCAACGTGAAATTTTTATATTTCCAAAAAAGTCATCCATGCATATAGTTATTTATCACTGGCGAGAACATTGACTAGATTTTGTCATGTATTAAAATTGTATAGTTTCCCACGTCAATTTGTCACATTCGATGTGACATTTGTTTAAAAAAGAGGTGAAAAAAGTGTATGTTACAAATCACTTAAGCCAATTAATTAGTGCAGAAATACCTGATAAAAATAAAAATGAAAAATAGACTATTCCCTGTTGTATGAAACGGTCCGGTTTATATTAGCCGCGAACCGCGTGTAAGTTCTGTGCCCGAGTAGTTGTTAGAGAAGATATAAGCACACCTGGTAGATGAGATCCGCAGTTCATACTATCGACCTGGTTGCTGCATCAGAGAGCGAATGACTCCGTCAGCGCAGCGAAGCTCCTTTAATACCCGGGGCTATCCCTCTCTCCAACGCTTTATACACGCACGCCATCTATCTGCGCTCAGGTAAATTAGTACATAGTCGATGCTAGCGCCATTTGGTCGGCAACTTGCTGATATCGGCAAGTTATCCGTTGCTGCTCTCTTACCTGCCAGGCGGGCCCGCCGTCTCATGTACGACAATTCATGATACATTTATGATACTATGAATGTACTTATTTTAAAATAAATTGAAACTTATTCTAATTCTAAAAGACAATTAAATGATAACCATATACTTGAATTAAACAGCATTTCAAAATTTTACTTGATTTTTGATATGCAATCTACAGTTAATTTTCAGAGGTTGTCTAATATATTTGAATACTTTTTTCTGGTTGAAGTACAAACAGACACTGTATTGGTTTGTGGTACAAAGGCAATGTAATACGAATTTTTGATAGTATTAACAAAAAATGTTGATCATAAAACTTTTATTCATAGGCTGTTTCCAAATAAAAATAATTTACGCATATCTTTTGATAAAGTACAGTATTAGACTAATTATAATTGCGGTGTTTTTGCTATATCATTTGCAGTCGCAGTTGTATTTAATATTTGCTCATGCAATGTTCAATTTAATATTAGTAAAATGCGAAAACATTTGATTAGAATGTATGATACATAAAATTTTTTCGAATCTCACACATTTTTCGATGACAAAACTATAAGGCACTTCCGTGTCGAGGTCGTGCCTAAAAATACGATGTTAGGAATATCCGAGTATATTTAATAATTAATTAAATGAGATAGAAACGAGAAACAAGAACGTTATCAAAAATACAACCAGAAACGTGACAAAATCCGAATAGAAATAAATAAAATCATTAAAGATTATAAAACGCGATAAGGGGAAACTTAAGTTAAATCAGAGAAAAATCAAATCCAGACGATATCACACACACACACACACACACACACACACATATAGAATCGAAGAAACGCGACAGTCAGCGAAGGAGTAGAGTTCATGCAGAGACAGGAAAGGGAACGCTTGCACTCGGGCCATGTTTAAAAATCGAGCTGCTACGAGAAGAAGAAGGCGACTATCAGCATAAGAAGAGAGTGCATGCAGAGACAGGAGGGGAGGCACTCGCACTTGCCCCGTGCTGAAAAATCGAGCCGCTACGAGAAGAAGAAGGCGACTATCAACAGAAGAGAGCGTAGGTAGAAAAGTGCACGCGCTATCCACCGTATACAGACGCAACAAAGAGCTGTGGACAAAGGGAGGTCAATGTGCGCCGCACTTGACTACGAGATATCTAGAAGTCATTGGCAGCCTAAAAGAAAGAAGATGCTCTGCATATCATAGGGGAGCACGCCAAATAAAGAGATATGCGACGTGCAAGCTCTCTCATTGGTCGAACGGTCCTCTCATGGTTACTCCCATACGCCAAATTGAAACCGCGAGGAGGCTAGAAGAACTAGAAGAAAGAGATAAGCAACCTCCATATAAGGAAATATGCAGCTTTCGAGGCTTCTGATTGTCCGTCTCTGCTCTCTCACATACACTAGACACAGAAATGCAAAGAGGGTGGCAAGGAGGATTTTGGGTATAAAAGACCCAGAGCACTAGGCACGAGGGCTCTGTCCGAATCTGGACCGGTACGTCGCGTCGGACTTTAACTTTTACGTGTAACTTCTGTCAGGACTTAGAATATTTTCGGTCGTTTAAAACCTTAGAATATTTTCGACGGTTCTAAAATTTAGAATATTTTTGATTGTGCAAAGAATTAGAATATTTTCTATCCTATCGGACTTAGAATACTAACGTTGTCGTTTGTCGTTCCTGAGGAAAGTTATAATTGTTCTATGATACATACGTTAGTCGCGAGCAAGCGTTAAACAAAATCTTGTTACTTTGAATAAACATCTCATACATCTTTTAAGCTGAATCAGTACAATTCACTTTCAAAATTCAAGTGTATATACTGAACTAGAAAAACCTAAAGACAATTGCTTAGATTGAAGAAAAGCTCGAAGTAGCTTACTACACCCTCTAAACCATGCTAAATACCTAAACAATCAATTTTCTAATATTCTAATTGAAATCCTACAAACGAAATATCATACTTTTGTTTACTTCCTCTTGAAAACTGCGATACAAAAGTGTTGTATTATTTATCTGAAATTACAATAGAATAAAATTAAAATTAGATATATTTTAAGAATATCTACAAACAAAAATAAATAATTGATACAAATACAAATAAGTTACTAATTTTCCAGTAGTTTTGATGATAGTGTTGATGATCGCCAGAAGAATACCAATCAAAACTTTGACAACAATATTTAAAAAAAAACAGGATAATACTGTATAAGCACCGACAGGCATTACGAACGCGAAGCGCGAGCGTTTTGCGTGCCTTGCATCGCGAGGCGATGCAAGGCGGCAAGCCAACACGTCCGTAAGGCCGCGAGTGGCGCACTAGTTTAAATATATCATGGTTTTGAATAGTGAAGATTTTCTAATTTTAAATGGAGTTGGAAATTATTCTAACGAAAATAGCCAATTAAACGATAATCATAGATTAAAATTTAATAATATTTCAAAGATGTATACACGTTTTAACCTGCAATCCACTATAAATTTTCAAAGATTCTAATTCGAAGATCTAATATTCAGTTTATTGACAGAAATAATAAATATCTTGAAATTCTGTTTTCGAGAAATAACAGTAATAGTCATTTGATATGTCTATATTACAATGATAATATTATTCATATTTATGATAGTATAATATTTTTACTATTTGACTATGTCTAATAGTAAAAATAGAGAAATTACCGAAATCACTAATTAAACAAAAATGCAAAACCATATTAGCATGTAATGAAGACAAATATATCAAGAACAAAAAAATAGATATTCTTATCAAAATTATAGTTTAAAATAAATAAAAATAAAATTAATAATAAACCAAATCTTACGATCACTTTCGGTTTACTTTCAGTCAACTAACAATTTACCTAAAACTCTTAGAAAAAAAAAAACCTAAAACTCTTTAGGGGATGAAGTGAATTATCAAAAATGGACCTACAAACGAAATTTAAAAAATTTGCGTTTACTTCCAGCATACTTTCTGTCAACTTATGGTGAACTTTCGGTTTAATTTTGGTCAACTTCCGATGTACTACCAGTCGACTTCCGGTTCACCTCAACCCTTAGAAAGGGTAGTTTAAGGGATGAAGTGAAATAACAAACAAACGACCAGCGATAAAAATTCTAGAACTTCCGATTTACTTCCAGTCAACTTCCGGTTCACTTCAGGTTCACTTCAGGTTTACTTCTGGTCAACTTCTAGTCCACCCCAACCCTCAGAAGGGGTAGCTTGGAAGATAAAGTGAAATATCGAAAAGTGTCGCGCCTACGAAACGACGTTTCTTAATATAATAAAGGATTTTCAGAATCTTATTTGTCCTAGGGTGAAAATATTTCTAAAAAATATTTTAAAATTATTTAGAAACATTTGCAAACCATTCTTAACATATTTTAAAATATTGTAGTTAATTAGTAAATATTGCAGTTCTCGTCTGCAGCTCGTAAAAGCCCTTGCCTTCGGCTCGGGCTAACTCTCCATGACTCGTACTGCAAACTTCACACTCGGCCTTAAAAAGCCCACTTTACGACCTTGGTACACAATATACTATTAAAAAGTTGTATAGTATAATTCGATGCAACTGCTCGAAGTAAGCGACTCTCGCACGGGTGTAGTTTGTCGCTCGGGCAAAGCGGGCAGGGCACGTATCACGAATGGGTGATAATCATATATCAGCGCGTATAATGAAACGAAAGCCAAATTCGACGCGAATTCTTCGCAGACCTAGACGCAGATGAGAGGACTAAGTAAAAAAACGGACTTAACTGAGATCAAAAGGGAGGGTGCAAAATGGTTAGGGTTGGAATATATATAGCTATATACAAAATAGAGCTATATGGAAGGCCAGCGTAAATGAGACGATAAACTATCAAGTTCCAAATGCCAACAAAAAATAGAAGTATGCATTACCCGAATATAGTCTTTTATTTATCTCGACTTGAAAAAAAGTATCCCCAAAATATTTATAAAAAATTTTGAAAAATTACTAAGAAAATAATTAATAATCTTGTAATTTTACATTTTTAAAAAGTATTTAATAAATATTGTACAACAATGCTAATTAATATAGCTTAAAAAATTATCAAAATGTATTTAAATATTTTATTGATTTTGCCAAATAAATAAGGTATCTGCATAATATTTATAAAATATATAACTGCGCTGCGACGAAAACACATGCGAATTTGGCCAGTAATAGGAGAGAGAGAGAGAGAGAGAGAGAGAGAGAGAGAGAGAGAGAGAGAGAGAGAGAGAGAGAGAGTTTAGATTTTAGATTTATATGTGTTTTATTTTTTAACATTGTGTTGTACATATTTATATGCAGAAAACAAGAAGTAGAATAAATTATTGTGTAAGTGTGCTAGATGTGAAGAGCGTGGAAGGGAATGAAATGAGATAAAGGAGTGTATGTGTTTACGTAATGATTATGTATTTTCCAACTCAAAGTATGTTTTAGCTGCTTGTTTAAAGTGCGATATAAATAGTGTGTTGCGAAGGTGAGATGGAAGAGTGTTCCAGAGATAGAAAGCGCTGATGAAAAATGAATTCTTCAGCGTCTCCGTCTTGAAGAGTGTAGAGTCTGTATCTTTCAGTCAAAAGGTTACGAAGAGCTATGGTGAACCACGGGTGACGTTTACGTCCTAGTGTCACAGTCTTTAATGAGGCGAGATGATTAATGGCATTTATTAAGTTAGCGTTATGAATGGTAATGCATTCGTTAAGTGATGACGTGGTGAGGGATGACTAGTCACATGCACTAAGGAAGTGCCTTAGCTTCTCAGCACAAATTCCTTTATAGTTTCGGTAAGAGTATGTAGCAGGTACGTGGCGTGGTATCTGTACGTCGAGAGTGGCTGTGATCAGGTCATGTCCGTTGATGAAAGGAGTGTCCGTCTTCCAGTGTAAGAGCAGGCGATCTTGTTCATCAATTAGGCATAGGTCAAGCCAGGCATCAGAATCCTGTATGTGGTCATATGCGATGTTAGTTGCTCAATGAAATTAGATCCCTGGATAAAGGGTAAGTGCAGAGGGCGATACACAACCGCCACAAAGATGAGTTATATATATACTCCCTTAGCTGAGATCTCACAGAACAAATACCCCAGCTTACCCGACTTACCCGACTATTCGCCGTCAGATGACGAGTAAATGCTGGCTGTCAGTGAATGATGTATGTAGAGGGCCACACTTCCACCATTTATGTTTCTGTCCCGTCTATATAGTATGTAATCATTTAGTGAAGGGATGGATGTTATCTTGTCGCTTTGCCAAGTCTCAGACACAGCTTTCACGTGAAAGAGGAGTCGAGTGGACAAGAAGTGGCTGATCATCTCAATGTGACCCGTCAGGGAATTTGCATTAAAATGACAGACTCTCCGACCCTCAGACAGAGACGCTTTAGAAGCAGATGTGGATGTATTAGATGATTTAGATGGTTTTGGTGGGATGATAAGAGTGTGTTTTAGTGTTCAATGTTCGTGTTGGCTATTGGCAGTGTCCGGGCTAAAAAAGTCACAAGTTCTGCATCAGTAGAGATGATGGTGGCCCGTTTGCTGTCCTCACCAAAACTGATGTAGATCCTCCCGTCCCTTACGAAGGTGCGGCACCCCCTTTTTCGCTTTGTCTTCAGCCTTGATGCGCAGCTTCGAAGCAGCAAGGATGTTGTGTACTTACGTGAGAGAGAGATTCGATTAGATTGGATTATGTTTTATTTGCGTACATTATGTTGTACAATATCGTAGTTATAGTAAATAATGAGTAAAGTAAAAATGAAATAAAAAGTTGAGGTTGACTCTATTAGAGATAGTGTAGAGTGAGAGTATGTAACGGTGAAATAATGATTTGAGTGAGAATGAGTAAGTGTGTGTTTCTATGCGTGAGAGTGTACAAGATATTTACATGTTTTCAAGTACGAAAAAATGTTCATTAGCAGGTTTTTCGAAGCTAAAGTTGGATGTCGTGTTTCGGATGTTTGATGGTAGGCTGCTCCACAAGTATGAGAAGCTGATATGAAACGAGTTTCTCAGCGTCTCCGTCGCAAAGGCAGGTATATCCAGAAGTGTCACCTCTCCCCTTACAGGCCGGAATGTCACGCAGAAGTCAAAGTAAGCCAGTACATATAATGGTACCTCTGAATTAAACATTTTACGAATAAAACAACAGTAAAATACTTCCTGCGTCCGGCGGTGGTTCGTTGTTGCAACTCCCGCCTGTACAGGGAGATGTGCTCGTCTCTTTTTACACCATAGATGTAACGAATCACTGTATTTACGAGCCTTCGTAGCTTTAAGTCAAGTTCCTGCGTCAGGTCACAGTACATAAGATAGCAGTAATCGATAATTGGAAAGAGGAGCGCTTGCACTAGGTGCTTGTGCAGTCTGAGATTGGTACACTTTCTGACAAAGTAAAGCCTGTTCATTAGTGAGTGAACACGCTTACACAATTGTGTGACATGCTCCTTCCACGTGAGTTTAGAATCAAGCACCAATCTCAGATTACGCACAGAAGATTTAAAATTGACCTGGGCACTTCCAATATTAATGAAAGTGTTAGCTACTGAAGGTAGTACGTTTATGTAGTATGGGGAGCCAAGGACAATTGCCTTCGTTTTAATAACGTTGAGTTTTAGTCGGTTTTGTGCACCCCAGACCATTATCCTCTCGGCGTTAGCACTCATCTTGTTAGATAAAGAATCGAGCTCCTTAAGGTGGCGTTGGCTGTAGATTTGCAAATCACCTACATAGATAATGGGATACATCGGAATCTAGACAGAAACCGATGTCGTTGATGTACAACGCGAACAGCAAGAGATCCAAAACGGAATCCTGCGGGACACCGATGTTAAGACGCCGAGGAAAAGAACGTTCACTATTGTCACCAACGACGGCCTGCTCTCTCTCTCAGTGAGATAGGAGGCAAACCAGCGGAGGACCTGCTTTGAGAAATCGAAAGTGGATAGCTTTCTCAGGAGCTTGACGTGATATACAGTGTTAAATGACTTGCTAAAATCAAAAAGAAAGAAAAGTGTTACTTTCTTTTTGTTTATCCCAACCCTGGCATCATCAGTCAGCTTAATTAGGCCGGACTGAGTGTTGTGGCCGATATGGAAGCCTGTCTGAAAATTGTCTAGCAAGATCCTTGATTCAAGGTATTCCAAAACTTGCCTGTGCACTAGTCACTCCAGGGCCTTGGAGAGAAAGCAGAGAAGTAAAATCGGACGATAGTCAATCAGGGCTGTTGGTGAACTGACTTTGTTGAGTGCACGCACAAGCGACAGTTTCCAGGCAGAGGGGAAACAGGGCTCGCTCAGGGACAGGTTCAAGATTTGACTTAGTAAGAAAGCGAGAACCAGCAATGCTTTTGAAATAACGACCTGTAAGATGCCGTCACTCCCCCTAGCCTGAGTGTCGAAGTGCAATACCAGGTGGAAATTCCAAGTTTCTCCAGTTCCCTCCAGATCTTGACAATATCAGTCAAAGTTGACAGGCGTGAATAATAGTAATTTAGCCTGGCTTCCTCGACCTGTTTGTGAGCATCGTCTCTAGCTTGTCTATATATGCGTAGATCTGAATTGAGCCTAGTGTTTGAAACGCCTGTAAAGTCTATCCCTTTCAGATACGAGGTCAGGAAGAGCCATAGTGAACCACAGGTGACGCTTTCCTCTTGGTGTCACAGTCCGCAATGGGACGAGATGATCAATGGCGTTCGTAAGGTTAGCGTTAAGCGTAGATATGCATTCGTCGAGTGATGAGGCAGTGAGGGATGACCAGTCACATGCGCTAAGAAAGTCCCTTAACTTCTCGGCGCTGATTCCTTTAAAGTTTTTGTAAGAGTAGGTGTTAGGTACGTAACGTGGAATCTGTACGTCGAGAGTGGCCGTGGTAAGGTCATGTCCGTTGATGAAAGGTAAGTCTATTTTCCAGTATGATAGCAGGCCATTCTGCTCATTAATTAGACACAAGTTGAGCCAGGTATCGAAACCCTGTTTATGGTAAGTGGCACCATAGGGACCCGACAAAAGATAGTTTTCATAAATTTAGTCCCTGATGAAATCGGCATCTTCATATGAGGAGATTTGGTCTGAGTTGAAATCACCCATTATAACCTTCGTGGAATAGTTGTGCGTGTGGGTTGTTAGCTGGTCTATGAAGTTAGAGCCTTGGAAGAACGGAGCATGAGGTGGACGATACACAACCCCCACAAAGATGGGAGAAACTCCCAGTGCTGATACCTCACAGAAAAAGTATTCAGGCTTGCCTGGCTTGCCCGATCATTCATCGTCGGATGACGAAATAACGCTAACTGTCAGTGATTTATGTATATAGAGGGCCACACCTTCTCCGTTTCTGTTTCTGTCTCGTCTGTACAGTAGGTAGTCATCCGGTGAAGGGATGAATGTTACCTTGTCGCTCAGCCAGGTCTCGGTAACAGCTATTACGTGGAATGGAGAATGAGTGGACAAGAAAAACCTGATCATCTTAATGTTACCCGTATGAGAGTTCGCATTAAAATGACAGACTCTTAGACCTTCAGACAGAGATACCTTAGAATCGGATGAAGACATAGCTGATGAGCTTGATGTTGGATGTGGTGGAATGATGCGTGTATGTTCTAGCTTTAGTGTTGGTTGATGTTAGCAGCGGGCGGAACCCGGGCTGAAAAAGAGCTTAGCTCGGCGTCGGTGGTGATGATGGTAGCGCGCTCGTTGTCATCATTGCAGCGCATGTAGAGTTTTCCATCTCTCACGTAAGTTCTGCAACCCTGCCTCCTTTAGGTCTCTAGCCTAGCCTTTAAACATAGCTTATGGACGTCTGAAGGTAGCAGTTCGTTGATGTTTATAAGCTCTTGATGGTCAGGGCTTAGAGCTTTTGCTTTCCCCAGCAAGCTTGCGTCCAGTTCGCTGGTGTGCAGCTAACGTTTTCGGGCTTTGGCGACGACGATTGAGCAAGCGAGCGCACTTGAGGAGAGGGTGAGAGAGAGAGAGAGAGAGAGAGAGAGAGAGAGAGAGAGAGAAAGAGAGAGAATGAGAGAGAGGAGAGAGAGAAATATACATTTTATGAGTAATTTTATTGATTTGATCCCGAGAAATAGATCAAATACTGAAAAAATACGCTATTCTATGTTACACGATAACTGAAAATTGTTCCCACTTACCCGCTTATTTGGAGCACATGTTAAATAATTTTATCTATTAAACAGAAAAGTACAAAAGTGTACGTTATTATATATGGAGTTAAAACAATTTTGATATTAAAGCAATACATAATGTATTGATGAAAATATTTTATTTGCCTTTTGAATTTGACGGCGTTTATTGCTATACATATTTTCTACTTTATCCTTAAATCTTTTTTTCTCTGATACCTCAGTCATATTTTCGACAGTGTCTTTAGATCTTTTCTATTGTAATCTGACTTCGCTCATGCTATCGACTGCATCTTTTTGTCTTTTTTATCTAAAAAATAAGAACTTATGTTTTGTAATCTGTCTTTTTTCCGTTTGTTTTCCCTGGTAGAAACGTAAACCAATAGTTTGGCATTCGTTGGACAAATCGCAACGCGTTGGCCAACGGTTCAACTGTGACAGTGCACACGTATACGCCGAAGGCGGCATGTGCACAGAACACACAGCAGACACAGTACAGAACATGTGCACAGTGCACACATACACATACGACACGCGCTCTACGAGACGCATGCCGAGGCGACAGGAGTCGCCCGCGAAGCATAGCATAGGGACAAGTAAGCGAGAGAGAGATAAATAGAGAAGGTATATTGTGACACGAGAGTCAACACTATACCCGAAACGGCGCCAAGTCACCGAGCGAAGAGACAACAGCACATCCCGAAGAGCCAGGAGAGAGAAGCCTAAAGACGAGGCACCGAAACCGAGCCTGGACTCTCTTCCGATAGCCGCGATAGCGGCAAGCGCCCGGCGCTCTCGACGAGGCGAGCAGCGAACAGAGCGGGACTTCGATACGGCGATCAAGATCAACCAGGGCAAGCATCGGCCCAATTAAGAGGACAGACGCAGCCGCGGGTAGAATCTTCTGGGCACATGAGGGCGAGGAGAGACAGGGCATAATTAGCTTAACGGATTCCCAGAGCGGCGTGCAGCCGACATCGAACAACGCAGCGGAGACCGACAACGCATCGAATACATTGTAAGTGTCGGCGCGCAGCGCACCTGTCAATGCCACTAGCAGTACATAACCTCGGCGAGCGTCTTGTAATCACGATACACACGCGAGCATATATTACCTGGACCGAGCGACGGCCAGAGGAAATTCTGTTTGTTGATTCCGATGAATAAAGGTCATAAATATTGGGTGAGAATCTTTATTCTGCATGCAGTCCCTGCTTCCAACTTCTATGTCAGTTAGCCAAGCATAGAAGGATCCCGCCACTCTCCGCGGTCCGCTAAAGCGATGACGCTGAGATAGCCGAGGCCGATCCTTGTCGTCAGCTCGACGACTTTTGCGAAACGTGGGCCCCTTGCGCGTTAGCACGAAGCTTGGCAGGGCTCACCCGAATAAATTACGCGCGAGCAAGGAGCACACATGTCACACAACTAACCGTTACTTGAGAATACTGCTAATTTCGTCACGAAATAAGAGATCGCTCAGACGACGGTTAGACTAATCGTCGGCTCGAAAATCCTACAAATTCTATTCTAAATTATCGATTTAATGGCTGAATTTAAATTTCGCATAATAAGTTATATATATTAGATAAACACACTCGAAGAAAGATAGTCGACTTTATACACGGTATACACTGATTTATTTCAATTTGCCTAAATTTAGTGAGCATGTTAAGGAAACCAACTAGAAGGATTTTATGCAACAAATGAAATTAAAAATGATTCATTATACAATATAAGCTTTTTAACGAAAAAACAACGTGAAATTTTCGATGCAGTAATAAATCTACACTATATTAAAATTTTATACTTGGTCAATTTTGTAAAAACCCTCCAAAACTCGTAAAAAGAAAAATTAGATCTATTTTACGGTAGAAATGTTCTTTGAACTAAAATCATTCAAGTTACCGAAAAAAAATATCAAATTTCAATTAGTTTTTAGCAGTGAAAGAACTTAAAAAATGTCCGTCCGTCCGTCCGGATTTTCTTTTTGAATTTATTCCACAAAACTTGATGTATTTTATAAACAAAAAACTATTTAATGATATAGACAGGTACATATGATAAAAATATACATTCCTACTAAAAAACATTTTCAAGTTGTGGTCCAGGTAGATTAGAAGCTGTTAAAACAATTAAAAAGTATTATTATTTGACACATATTATGACACATATATATATTTATATGTGTGTGTGTGTGTGTGTGTGTGTGTGTGTGTGTATGTGTATATATATATATATATATATATATATATATATATATATATATGGGGCGTTCCGCGTTAACTGAGATAGAGCTGTACTCAAAAATCCTTCTGACCTAAAAATTTTTAAAAAATTATAAGAGTTTTTTCATCTACTTTCGATTACCGAGTAGCACTTCTTTAAATTTCGACCCTAGGAAGAGCTGTACGCCCCCTAACCTCAAAGAAAATACTTTATTACGATTGAAATGTTTATAACTTTTCTTAACACGTGCATGAAAAAGACCCGTTTCCATGCCTCTAAAGTGAATGGCAAGCTGCTCATTTCGAGCGCTACTCATAAACACTCAAAAACACTCAAAAATAATCAAATTTTTGAAAACTTTTGAAAAATATTGATATTTTTTTAAAGACAGTGGTTTACGACTCAAAATGCGCAACTTACCATTCACTCTATATGCATGAAAACGGGTCTTTACAGGCATTTGTCAAAAAAAGTACAGTGTGCAACAAGGGGGGGAGGGCAATTTCTAACGAGGGTGAAATTTGAGCACTCGTCTCCGTCTCGGGCGCTTTCGGCGCCCTGGACTCCAACTCGTGCTCCAATCTCACCCTCGTTAAAAATCGCCCTTTTCCCCCCTAGTTGCACAATATACTATTTACATCAGCCGAACCCAGGATGCATCATCAAGGAGGTTGTCAAACGGATTTAGCATCCCATTTTTTGTTTTTTGTTTTATTTTTTTTTTGTTTTTTTTTTGTTTTTTCCCTTTTTGTTATTTGTTTGGTATTTTTATGGAATGTTAACTGGAGTTAACCATTGATTAATTGTTCGAAATTACCGCCGTTTTGTTGGATGCAAAGATCAAGTCGAGCTCTGAATTGTCTTATGGTTCTAAGTAGAACATCTCGAGGGATTGCTGCACAAGCTGTACGAATGCGTTCGATCATATTATCTCGCGTTGTTGGCCGTTGAGCATAAACAACATTCTTAAGATATCCCCATAAGTAAAAATCGGAAGGGGTTAAATCAGGTGAACGAGGGGGCCAGGCAACTGGGCCACCTCGCCCAATCCACCTGCCATTGTAGCGGGTGTTTAAATAATCACGAACAATGCGTGCATAATGTGGTGGTGCTCCATCTAATTGGATCCACATTCTTAGCCTTGTGGCTAGGTCTACATTTTCTAGTAATTCAGGTAAAATGTCTCGAAGTAATCTCAAAAAGTTTACCCCATTCACGTTCTCTTCAAAGAAATAAGGACCAATCAAATAACCATTGATGATTCCACACCAGACCATAACACTCCAGCGGTGTTGATTGTCTATGGGCCTGAACCAATGAGGATTTTCATCTGACCAATAATGGCAATTATGTCTATTCAATTCTCCAGTGTTTCTGAATGTTGATTCATCTGAAAAAAGAACGTGCCTGAAAAAGTCTTGATCTTGTTGAATCATTCGTATTGCCCATCGACAAAAACGTACTCGCAAAATCATATCATTTGGAGTTAACTGTTGTGTTAATGTTATGTGATAAGGATGATATCTTCTCGCTCTCAATATTCGGGATGCTGTTGATTGAGATATACCTATTTCTCTTTCTATTTGTCGAGTACTAATGTGAGGATCAAGATGAATAATCGCTAGAATGGTAATAACACGAGGATCGTTTTCGTCGTATTCGTGATGACGGCGTTGACGAACAAAAGCTCCATTTCGAGCTCTCTGAGTTAAGGTTTGAATAGTAACATTACTTGGGTGTCTCCTATTGGGATAGCGTTCAGCATAAAGTCTGGCAGCTGCTGCATAATTATTTCGACTTTCTCCCAAAATCATGATCATATCAACGATTTCTTTGGGAACATAATCAGCCATGATCAAAATCAAAATAATTTGTTACAGACCAGTAAACAGGGAAACAGATTTTTTTCAATAATAATTATCGATTTACAAGAAGTAAAAAACACGATTAAGCTTTTCTGCACTAATTTGCTATCTACATAACTGTTAAGAGTAGTTCACTCTCAAAAATTGACACTAATACAAAATAATGGAATGACTTAACTACATCAAGAATTTTGAAAATTGACACTAATACAAAATAATGGAATGACTTTGAAAATTTTTGAAAACTGAAAAAATTACGAAAATTTTAGAAAATATTGAAAATTTCTGGAAATATTGAAAATTTTTTCATTTTTGAACGCATGTCACTCTCTTTTCATTTATGGGGCTAAAAGTAGGGGTTTCCATTTCAAAAAATCAACTTGACCTTGAAATGCCCTTGAAGATCCTGTTTAACGACAGGGTCAAGATGACCATTCGTCAGCCGGGGAGAAAACTGAAAACTTTTGTGGGTAACATTTTCTCCTTGAATGCATTCGAGTTCATCTAACCAGTTGTACTGTTATCGGCATGACCAATGACCTTGACCATTGAATTCAAGGTCAAGGCAAGGTCATATTCAAACGTAAAATTTCCCGCTCTTTCCATTTCTGGTGCCAAAAGTAGGGGTTTCTATTTGAAAAAATCGACTTGACCTTCAAATGACCTTGCAGGTCACGCTCAATGACATTGTCAAGGTCATCATCAGATAGCCAGGGAAAAATCCTAAAACTTTTATCCGAAACTTTTTTCGCTGGCATGCTTTGCCAACGAGATAATTCAGATTAAAGATTAAAATGACTCACCCTGTATATGAAAAACAAGAAGGGAAAAAAACAGTAGTAATTGATAAGAATATATATCGCTAACTAGCAAACTGGCACTCAAAATAAATTTTTAAATTAGAAGTAAAATAAAAGAGCTTTAATTTAAGCTCTAGCTGGTTAAAATGACCGCTCCTGTGAAAAGTTATAAGCATTTCAATCGTAATAAAGTATTTTCTTTGAGGTTAGGGGGCGTACAGCTCTTCCTAGAGTCGAAATTTAAAGAAGTGCCACTCGGTAATCGAAAGTAGATAAAAAAAAACGCTAACTTTTATGATTTTTAAAAAATGTTTAGGTCAGAAGGATTTATGTATTGGTGCATATCATAAGATGTAATCAGTAAATTTGGTCCAGATAAAAGGGATGCTGCGATTAAATATTTGTGCAGATATATTTTTTTTCATGCAGTTATTTGTTTTTGAATATGAAATGACAATTTATGTATTCATGCATATCACAAAATGTTATTTGCAAATTCGATTTACATAAATGGGATGCTGCAAATAATTACTCGTGCAATTATAATCGTTTTTTTAAAGTTTTGTGTTCGTGACATATAATGACGAATGCTGTAAGTAGTCATTCATATCACAAGATAAAATCTGCAGTTTTGGTAGAGATTAAAGGAATGCTGCAAATATTTATTTGTGCAGGTATAATCTTTTTTTAATTTTATGTGTTTGTGAATATGAAATGACGCACATGCATATCACGAGATGAAATTTGCAATTTTGGTCGAGATAAATGGGATGCTGCAAATAATTATTAGTACAGATATGTTCTTTCTTTTAAAACTATGTGTTTGTGAATATGAAATGACGAATGCCGTATGGTTTCATGCATATCACAAAATGTAATCTGCAGTTTTGGTCAAGATCAAAAGAATGCTGCGAATAAGTTTTTGTGCAGATATGATCTCTCTTTCAATGATATCAGTTTGTGAATATAAAATGACTAATGCTAAATGCATTTATGCATATCACAAGATGTAATCTGCAGATTTGATCGATCCCAGGATCCTGATGAAAGGGATGCTGCGAATAATCATTTATGAAAATATGATCCTTTTTTCAAAGCTATGTGTTTGTGAATATGAAATTACAAAAATCGTTATGTAATTATTCTCTTTATATAAAGAGCACTCACATGAGTTTATCAGTAGAGAAAGAGAAATTAATATTAAACAATATAAATTTTTTTAAATAAACCGTAACTTATAATCAAATAGATGTTTAAACAAACATTATCATAAATTATATACTTTCATTAATGTATTATATATGTTTACTATAATATTAAAATATATTTTATACAAATTTACTACACATCCCAAGCTGATGTGAATTTTCGATATTTTAACGTTTTTATTAATTATCTATTCTATAATAGTCTATTCTATTTCTATTGATTAATCTCAAATGATATCTCTACTATTAGGTATACTGCTCTTTTAGGTTTACTTTTGAAATACTCTAAGTTTATTATAATTTTTTAAATAGTAAAACTGTATTTAAAAATAAATGCATTAAAGCATTCTGCATTCATTCCACAATCCTGATACAGGAAAATACGCACACTATATGGTAATATATTTTAAATACTGACTTATTTAATAATTTAGATAAGTATTAAATAAAATAATAATAAAATTAATTAATTTTTATATTAGGATATAAAATATTATTTTGTATAAATTACATAATTTCCCATACTTATATTGATCCTTAGTTGAACAAAAATTTTGCACATATCAATTTCCATCTGAAGATTTCAGACTAAAACAAAGTCAACAGTTATTTACAGGTATTATAAGTTTTTTTCACTTTTTTATAGTTTATTGCGGATAGTGCCAGATTTCAACAGATAGATTATTTTATCAAGTGGCGCGGTAGCGCCACGAAGGCGAGTTTAGAAGCAGACGAAGACGCGGTGACCACGCTACTATTTACTTCTATGTTAAGGTTCGCATTTTTCATTAAAAAGAAATAAATGCATTTCTTTCTTGTCTCTAATATATTTTAACTTATATCATGTTTTATTATGCCTAACTATGATTTTCAATAAAAAAGTTGATAAAAACTACCTTTGATATAATACACAAGTGTGTCATTCACAAAATGCTCAAATCAAATAAAAAAATGTTAGGACCGTTAAGTTAGCCGCAACAAGTGTTAGGATCGTAAAGTTGGCCGCACAGCTATACACAGATGGATATTGTTTTCTCGTCGGTTTTCTGCATGCTCGCTCACATGTAGTTTTTAGTGTCGAGGTGTAGAAATAATTCGAAGGCGGTGTCTAGGTGTACGAGGTGGCCGATGACGAGGTCTAGGTGGTACGATCCGTAATTTTGTATGTCTAGGTAAATACATTATTCGAGGGCGGTGTCTCGGTGTACGGGGTGGCCGATGACGAGGTCTAGGTGGTACGATCCGTAATTTTGTATGTCTAGGTAAATACAACAATAGGTACTAGGTAATCGAGGGCGGTGTCTCAGTGTACGGGGTGACCGATGACGAGGTCTAGGTGGTGCGCTCCGTGGTATTTGGTGTCTCGGTAAATAAATCATACGGGAACGGCATCTAGGTGTACAGGGTGGCCGATGACGAAGTCTAGGTAGTTCGCACTTAGTTTTGGTGTCTAGGTGTAGAAATCATTCGATGGTAGTGCATTAGAATAATCAGTGATTTCACCTTAGTGATAAAACTGTTACAATAAAACCATGGTCAAAAGGTGCTAAAGATGGTTATGTTTTGTTTTTAGGAAATTTAACGGAAAAGCGAATAAAAAAGAACTGAGATCAATCAACCAAAATCCAGTTTATTATATTTAATCATAATGAAGCAACACAATTAATTTTGGTCAATAACTACTTACTTAACTTAAAGTTAAATTATATACTGATCAATTAGGAACACCTCTCAAGATAATTACTACGTAACTTGCCATGACCGTTTCACTATACTTATGGTGTTTTTATGACATTCTAATACATAAAAAAAAATTTTGTTGTTCACCAATAAACAAAATGAAACGGTCATGGCAAGTTACGTAGTAATTATCTTGAGAGTTGTTCCTAATTGATCAGTATATAATTTAACTTTAAGTTAAGTAAGCCCTTTATTGACCAAAAAAATTTTGTTGCTTCATGATGATTAAATATAATAAACTTGACTTTGGTTTTTTGATCTCAATTCTTTTTTACTCGCCTAACCTTTTACTTTTTAAAAAGTTCATTTTCTTTTTTATGTTATTAAAGGCGTGTTTTTAAAAAAGTTAAGAAAAATGTGTAGAAATCCGAAGATAGCTGTTTTGATTGGAAACAAACTAGTGAATGTAGAAAACAGCAATTATAAAATGAATAAAACTGTTTTGAACTATGAAAAAACTGTTGTCTTCACTTATTAATAGTTATTGTCTGTTGTATTCATTTTTTTATTTATTTTCTAAATTGTAAAATTGTACACCTGAAAAAAAAAATATAACTGAAGTATCTAGCAAATTAAATAAAACTGAAGACAACAAAAGATTACTGTTATCTGTGCCTCAATTCCGATATTTTTCTACTGTCATCTGTAATTCATAACGTTTTTTTTTGTTTTCATTTTTCTTTTTTGTTTGGGATTGAAAATATTGTTATCATTTAATATAAAAGTAAATATCGTATTATGTATTACATTTTAGTACAGAATATAAATGTTATGATTGTTATAATCTCACAATTTACATTTTCTTATAAATATAAATAAAAAAAAATGTTCAATTAATATTATTTTTTTGTTAGATTTTGTTAATATAATTAATACTGTCATCAAATATTTACAAAGAGTTTAAAAACATTTTTTAATATTTAAAATTTATTTCTATTTTATTTTATAATTTTTAAGCCGGTCCTGTGTACTAGTAGCTATAACAAATTTTATATAACGTTGGCTGTATTGAATGTATTCTTATAAAACGTTTTTGAAGTCGTGCTTTTGATTGGTTAGAATTTATCAATCTGGCAATTTTATTAAAGCATTTTAAAAACGTTTTACAAGAATTAACTACCATCGAGTGTACATCTAATATTTAAAACTATATTTAATCTTTAAAAAAAAACTTAACCAAAGTAAAAAGGTTAGGCGCGTTTGATGTTTTGCGTATCATCATGAATGTCAATAATTATTTTTACTGTGAAATTACAGATTAAAAAACAACTGAGATCAATTAAAAAAAGTCAAGTTTACAATCATATTATTTCATTTATAACACAACTAACAAATAATCATCATGTTTAATTAAGGGCTCAGTCAAATGATTGGTAATTTTAACTAAAGTAATATATTGATCAAGTATAAACAACTCTCAAGATACTTACTACGTAACTTGCCATGCCCCTTACGTTTTGTTCGGTCCGCTCGATTCATTTTTTTTTGTTCATCTCCTTACTAAAGCTTTAAATGGTTAAAAACTGTTGAAACAATTTCCAAAATATCAAAATTTTCCAAAATTTTTCAAAATTTTCAAAATTTTTCAAAATTTTCAAAATTTTTCAAAATTTGCAGTTTATTAAAATTTTGATTTACTAAATTTTAAAAGCTTTACTAAAAATATATTGAAATAAATAAAATAATTAAATAAAATATGCATATATATACACACATATATATGAATCTATACACGCCCACCGTAGTGGACGACTCAAAAAACTCCATTCTCGATCCACTTCATAGGCGACCCAAATGGTCTTCCTTATACACTTGTTATAAAAAGCACGGTGAACAACGAGGGGCGAATGTGCTTTTCCAGACGCGGATGATGTTTGAACACTCGTGTCCGTCTCGGGCGCCTTCGGCGCCCTCGACTACTACTCGTGCTCCAACATCATCCTCGCTTGGAAAAGCCCATTTTCGCCCCTTGTTGTACAATGTACTATTCATTGGAAACCATAGTTCAGCTCAGAAAACATACTGATAAGCCGAAAAACTCACGAACAGTAATGATAAGCATTTTTTTCTGTATCATGAAAAATACGAACACCAATATAGAAGTAAATAGTGTCACGGGCGCCGCGGCTTCGTCCGCTTCTGAAACTCGCCTTCGTGGCGCTACCGCGCCACTTGATAATAACACGTCAAATAATTAAGGGGACGTCGGCGCAAAAGCTTCTCAAATTCACCACGGAGTATTTTGTATTTTCAAACTTCTAGAAAAACAGAAAGTCCGATCGAATTTTTCGTTCAGTAGAACGATTTATTAAACTTAACACTACGGCGCTACAGACTCGGTTTTTCATTTGAAAACTTTATTCAAAAAGTTTTATGTAATAGAAAAACAGTGTTTTTTGGGACGACATTCCCTTAAATATCATCACAATTAATTTGTAAATCGCGAGCGAAGCGAGCATTTTCTGCTAATAGTGTAATTAACAAGGCTTATCAAGTAAACTGTTTCTTTATTAATGAACCTGGAGGTAGTGGAAAAAGCTACCTAACCACAAATAAACTTACTGATACTGATTATCCCTCTCTATCAATTAAAGTTTTTATTATTATTGTACACTTATTTAAAAGTAATTAAAATGAGCAATTTACAATTTAAAAAATAAACAAATAATAATATAAATAATAAACGAAAAGATTCTATTAATCTTTGCGAACGATAAATTTTATCACTAAATATCAACAGTCTATTTGAATAATTATTTCGAAATAGCAAACGCAAACAATGTAGCATTATAACCATTATAATAAAAATAATAAGAATAATAATGTTTAAAAAGTTCATTAAATTATAGCAAATATAAATCCAAAACATAATATTTCAAAGTAATAAAAGGTTACATGATTTTCATCTAAAAATCATCTGCTAATCGAATGCGAAAAAAATTGATTTTTAAAATAAGGGGTCACGTGCTTTTCACGTGAAAATCATCTGCTAATCAAATACGAAATTGGCACGCTTTTCCCTTGAAAATTACCTGGAAATCATCTGATTTTCACTGAAGCTTTTTCAGTAGGGAAGTGATATTCATATTTTTATTATCTCAACTAATTAAAACAAAAAATGAAGTTCACCACACACCTAATTCAGTATTTACTTCTATCGGCTGTCACCGAGACAACCAGATTTTTTTATTTTATAAACACTTTGTCCGCGTGTTTTATCAAAAATTTTGATGGTAGGTTTGTTACTTGTAAAACTAAACAAATTTGAGATACACTAGTTGAACTAACTCACCCTATTATCGTTTTCATTACGGCTTCAAGGGCAGTTCGGCCGTATTTATTGTCAATATTGAATTGGGAGAGATCACGCGTTTCTGTGGCTCGACGGTCACCGTGAGTCAATGCTCCAAGGCTCTCTAATCGTTTTGCAACAACTGAAGCAAATCTACGTTCACCTGCTAAATCTGAAATTAAGAATAAATATTCGGGTGCGTTAACTTGATTTGACCGATGCGTTCTTCCAAATTGCTGGATAGCCCGATCTGCACTCCAGGGAAGCTCAAGAGTGATATGAACACGTCTCATTTGATTTCGTGCCCGGCGATCACTTTGTAAAGATATGCCACTACTTGCTGCTTCAGAAATTATTGCGACTGTTTTTTCTCCATCCATAAATCTAAAATAAAATAAAATTTTTTTTATTTTTTCAATCACATAAGCTAACAAATATAATAATATTTTAATATTTTTTATTATATCGTCAGAATGTTGAAAAAATAAATTTGTGAATTATTTTTCATAATGTATTTTATAAAAAAAATTTGTGCCAGATGTGTAATGTCTGATTTGTCAGTTTATTTAATTATTTTTTTTAATTTCATAATCCCCCTGCTTAAATATGTTTTGATATTTATAAAAGTTGTACCTTTTGTAAAAGTAAACTGCATTACAATTGTTATAAAAAATATTTAGAAAAACATGGAAATAGGAGGAAGCTCTGAAAGCACCAAGACAGACAGAAGAAGAAGGCAGTGATTTGTGCCAATAAGCTTTATTTACTAATTAGTGGTCATAGTTCAGAGTAATGATTCGTTTACTGATCGGCCATGGGATAGTCTGACGCTCGACTGTGACACATGTCTGAGGACACTTAGCACAACAACTATCTACAGTATCGGCATTTTTTCAAGTCAGCCGCATCAAATCTTTCTTTTTCTTTTCCCGATTGTTTATCTAACATTGGTCTATCACATTTCTTGCGGCACCTCATAGTTAGCTTCTACTTGAACTTTATCCCCCAATAATATTATATTCATTGTGCGTAAGTTTGTGTTGCTGCCGACTTGCTCGTCTTTTGCGTCGTCCGTGTACTAACGCAGCTCTTAAAAACAGAGAAAATACAAACGAGAAAAGAAAAAATGTCAGAGCCGTCGATTGATTGTTGCAAGCGCCTTGTATGCAGCAGTATCAGTGAGTGTTATCTCCATTTGCGGCTGCACAGCTTTATTCCTGTATTTTTCAGCATGACTTGCGAAGCTAACCTCCAAATTTGTGGCTTAATTGGAATATGTAGAGACATCAAGCTTTTAAATTTTGCCACCAGGAGTCGTTTTAGGTGCTTATTACACTATACTAGTCTACAGTGTGCTCCATCACTTTTGAATCACTAGTGTAGGTCAGTTTCTCCGTAACCAAAAAATGAGCACTAAAAATGTAAATTCTAATCTGCTTATACAAAACGGTATGATTGCGGCTATTTACACCGGTATAAACCAAAATACTAAAATTACTTGTAAATGCATTGATAAACTATTTAATCTATTTAAAATAATTAAAGTCCTTGTCAAAACTCATAAGAAGAGATCATGTTCACTCGAAAACCAAAATGTATTACTTAAGAGTAAGATAGAATATCTAAAAAGCTTGCACTCCTTTATCCTAAATCCTATAAAATTAAATTGTCAGGTATTTCGAGTTCTCATAACATGTCTTGGTGAGACATAATAAATTCGATTCTAAGATGCATAAATTAAGATTTTTTATGCAATGATATTATTAAATTTCGTCCCCTGGCTAGTAAAAACGATTCCTATATAAAAAGTCAACAAAATAAGTTTTCATTTGTAGTAAAATTTAAATTAGTAACGACGTTAGACAATGTCCTGCAAACGTAAATTTGGCCTCCTTACATACAACGACTAACTTAAAGATACTGATGACAAAGCGATTAATCACTACGAAATCTTCCATTCGCTCTCTGTTATAAAATAAAAAAAAACAAAGATTAACAAAAGTCTACATATTATTAAAATTCTTTATCTTAGAAAATGAGGCCTTCTGTAAACACCTCTATATTTCGTAAAAATATTTTGTGAAAATTAATTTTTTAACATTAATTGTAATCTTTGCATACCAACACATAGATTTTTCTCAGAAATATAATTTTCGAATAATTAGTTTTTATAAACATTAATAATAAACATTAGCAAAGAAACATAAGTACGTACGTACGCAGAAATATATATATATATATATATATATATATATATATATATATATATATATCTTTTAATTGATACAGAAAAAATATAATTTTTTACATATACTAAAAGTACGAAATTAATTTCATAAAAATGCTGAATACATATTATCAGATGTCGTCCAGATTAGATGATGCTGGAGATAATCATGATAAAAAAACCGCTGCCAAATCATTGGCACATAGCTTTCTCCAACTAAATTTATAGGTCTAATAAATAAAATATTGTTTCAATATAAAGTATAATCTGCCTGCTAGTATATGAGGCGGGTTTTGATACATAATTTAATATATAAGTTTTGGATGGTTTATTGTCTAAAAGTTTGCAGACCGCTCTGTTTTTTTATTATAGAATACGACGGCTGCCGTCAATTTTCGTCACAGAATATGACATAAATTCATAGATAGGGACTTTAACGACTTGCAACGACACCCCTTTAAGAGGAAGCAAAAGTTTTGTGAAAAATAGGTTTTTACATTTTAGCTCTGTACTTGACAACCGCTTGACGAAATCGTTTAAAATTTTAGCGGTAGATAGCTTTTTCATGCTAAATCATTAAATAAAATTTTGAAGCATTTGACTACGTTGTATTACAGATATAAGGAATCAAAAAATTTTCATAAAAAAATTAAAACCTCGATACCTTAAGAACCATAGGGGTTTAAAAGCTGAGCGGTTTAAAATATCTACTTTTTCCCAAAATCTCAAGAGCAATAAGTTCTTTTTACGTCCGTAATCGAGGCACAAAAAAACTCATTTTTTCAGTTCTCGATTTATTATTAAAAAAATAAGTTGTCAAATCACTTGAAATTTTAATAAAATATAGTTTGGCACGTGACCCATCGACATGATTTTTTTCGTGAGGTTATGATGTTTAGTTCAAGAAATATGAATTAAAAAAAAAACCACCTCTTTCATTTTATCTGCCGAACAAAGTAGTGATATCCCGAGGACCAAACAAGGAAATGTAGGCAATTTTATTCTCTTTCAAATACATTTTAGCTGAATTGTTTGTAACAATGGGATGATTCAAAAAAACGTAAAATAGTGTTTTTCAAAAATTGAAAAATGGCCATAAAAAAATAGTTGAGAAAATAAAAAATAACTGTTTTCCCGAATTCAAAATGTAAAAATAGATATGCATGTCAAATTTTATCGATATTGACGGAGTAGTTCCAGAAATATTACGGTATACATACACACACACACACACACACACACACATCCATACGAACATTTTCTAAAAACACTTGATTTGAACTTTTAACACACCAAAAAGTATTTTGTAGAAGTTTTGACGAAACTCAAAATTTTACTATTACACAGCTTCCTCTAGGAGGAAGCAATATACAAGTGACACACGCATCAATATATTTCGGAAATTAAGTCGATTCTCCACGTTTTTTAGGCACGACCGCGACACGGAAGTGCGTTATAGTTTTGTCATCGAAAAATGTGTAAGATATTTCATGCAATTTCCGACCGATTGGGCTAAAATTTTGGAAGAAGTCACCTTTTGTACAAACTAAAAAACCACTGCCAGTTCTTTAGCACATAGCTACTCCAACAAAATTTATAGTTCTAATAGATAAAATATCGTTAAAATATACAGTATATTGATGATTTTTGAAATACTTTCAATCTTAATTATTTTACCGAAGGAGCATCCGCCACAATGTCAAATCATATAATTTTTATAAAAAAACTTAAACCTCATTATTTTAAATACTTTAAATAATTTAAATAGTTAATTCAGAATCAGAAAACATGTATGTATTAAAAAAGTAAAAGGTTAGGCGAGTTTGATATATTCCGCAACGAAATTACAGATAAAAAGAACTGAGATCAATCAAACAAAGTCAAGTTAATTATATATTTAATCATAATAATGCAAAAAAATATTTCTGTTCAATTAAGGGCTTACTTAACTTAGAGTTAATTTATATGTTGATCCATTAGAAACAACTCTCAAAATACCTACTACGTAACTTGTCATGCCCTTTTTTTGTACTTATGGTGCCTGTATCACGTTCTAATACATACAAAGAGAATTTTAGTTGTTCACCAGAAAACAAAATGAAACGAAGATGGCAAGTTACGTAGTAGGTATCTTGAGAGTTGTTTCTAATGGATCAACATATAACTTAACTCTAATTGAACAGAATAATTTTTTTGTTTTATTATGATTAAATATATAATTAACTTGACTTTATTTGATTGATCTCAGTTCTTTTTTATCTGTAATTTCGTTGCGGGATATATCAAACTTGTCTAACCTTTTACTTTTTTAAAAGACAATTTTTTCTAGGGATTTCGGTCTTTTAAGGTAAATTATTTTGCTTATTTTATATTTGTCCTAAAAATAATATGTAAGCGTCTTAAGTACCTTGGTTAAGACCATGGTTTTTTTTGTAAAATTTTTATCATTAACATGAAAACACTAATTAGTATGGTGGCCATGATTGATAATGCAAGTTAAAAAAAATTGGATACCAAAAACTACGGAGCGCGCTACGTAGACATCGTCATCGGCCACCCTGTACACCTAGACGCCGTCCTCATATGATTTATTTACCTAGACACCGTTCTCATACGATTTATTTACCTAGACACCAAAAACTACGGGGCGTTCCTCCTAGACCTCGATATCGGCCACCCTGTACACCTAGGCACAACTCTTGAACGATTTTTATACCTAGACACCAAATACCATAAATTGCACCACCTAGACGTTGTTATTGTCCACCCTGTACCTCTAGACACCTTCTTTGAATGATTTTTACACCTAGACACAAAAAACCACGAAGCGCGCAACCTAGACCTCGTCACCGGCCACCTTGTACACCTAGACACTGCGATCAAATTATTTTTACACCTAGACACCAAAAACCACGGGGCGAACTCCTAGCCCTCGTCATCGGCCACCCTGTACACCTAGACACCGCCCTGGAATGATTTTTATACCCAGACACCAAATACCAAATACCATAGAGCGCACCACCTAGACGTCGTCATCGGACCCCCTGTACCTCTAGACACCTCCCTCGAATGATTTTTACACCTAGACACAAAAAAACCACGGTGCACTCCACCTAGACGTTGTCAACGGCTACCCTGGCTACCGCTACCTCGCCACTTGATATTAAATAAAAAAAAAAATGAAATCACATTCGTAGTCCCGCTGGTCGGTATATGTGTGATCACATCAGTAATCCTACTAGCCTGTATAAGTATGTGGAAAAGCAATATGTGCGGCTAAATGCACGGTCTTAACACTAGCCGTGTGCAGCCAACTTCATGGTCTGAACATTTGGGCTGAAAAATCCCAAACGGATTTTAGCATTTTTGTTGAGACATGCTTGTTTATTGTGATAATAGCTGCTTTCTTGGCAATATATCTAATACAAAATACCCCGTAGCAGATTTAGGAAGCTTTTGGGTCAACATCCCCTTAATTTAGAAAATATACAGAATTTATCCAGTTCCTCGATAAGCTTAACCATCGAAAACATGACTGCTATCAATACGACAGAAGCTAATACTATCGAAACAGTTCCTGGCAAAATCAGCAAAAGAAGTCGCGCGAGAAGCAGGAGAAAAGATAAATTTGCGAATTACTTGAAAATCCAGTTGGGTCCCTGCGTGAAAAAAGAAGTTGTAGACGACTATTTTCAAAGTTCGGAGAACGTTGACGAATTAAGCGAAAAATTTAGAAAGGGAGAAAAACCTTCTTACGTATACGACTACGTCCGCCGACGACTCTCAAATTTTTGGGGAATCGCTGCATTCAAGAATAGTCCTAACGACACTCGCGATCGCACAGAGAATATGAACAGCTCTCTACGCCAACTAAAAATATAATTAACCCTTTACAAATAATTGCTTCGAAGACGCGTCTAAAATTCGACGAAATTATAAACGAAAAAAATATTGAAAGTGAAATCGGGAGTAATAAGGAAAACACGGCGCCACAAATAAAAGGGATATCTTTGAAGGACACCTTGATTTAATTCTTTGTTTCAATTAATGGAACATATCATTAACGCAGTTTGACAGTTGCACTGGTGTGAGATATTCTCCCGGAAGGAAACGAAGATGACTGTGCGCACCTTATTCGAATGCGCTTTTTTGGCGATGAATTAGCGTGCGCAAATAGACAAAAATTCAAAACTATCGATGAAATTATTCAATTCTTTGAAAGTAATTTCAGATCGTCAAAAACGTACTACGAAGTTTCGGGAGAATCAGCAAAAATTAGACTCAATTCTGCAAGAGTAAGTAGACGATCAGTGGGAGCCGTTAGGATTCTTGTCAAAGAAACTCAGCCCGACGCAAGCCCGTTACAGCGCCATCGACCGCGAACTACTTGTTATCTACCTGGCGATCATACATTTCCGCTACATGGTAGAAGCTCGTGCGTTTGTCGTCTACACGGACCATAAGACACTGATTTTTGCTTTTAAGCAAAAACCAAGCATCGCCGAGGCAGGTCCGACACCTAGAGTTCATCGGCCAATACTCGACGGACATACGACATATCTTCGGCAAAGTCAATGTCGTCGTAGATGCTTTATCACTTATCAAAGCAGTGACCACCCATCAACTACAGCGAGCTGGCAGACGCACAACGGGGCGACGCCGAGATTCAAAACATCAAGTCGACAGATCACGGCCTCTAACTTAAGCTGGTGTAGATTCCAGGGACCAACGCGAAAATCCTGTGCGATGTGTCGACGAACACTGCGCGACGCTTCATCACGAAGACTTTCCGTAGAGCAGCATTCGACGCAGTGCACAATCTAGCTCATCCAGGTGTTAGAGCCACCGTCAAGCTCAGGACACAACGCTACGTGTGGTTGTCCATCAAGACAAACTGTTAACATGGGCGCAAGCCTGCATCCAGTGCCAACAGTCAAAGACCTTCCGATACGTTACGTCACCAATCAGAGATTTCACGTCACCATCTGCGAGATTCCAGCACGTGCACATTGACATCATCGCGCTGGCCAAAAACTCTTCCGATACCGGACAGGTAGTGGAGACATTCGCTCGTGCTTTCTACGCCGGCTGGATCTGCCGCTTTAGCATATCGCGGTGCGTCACCGCCGGTCAAGGTCGGTAATTCGAGTCATATCTTTTTTAATTGCTTAGCTGACTAACCTGTGAATGGTCGCTTATCATCTGCAAGCAAACGGCACGGTGAACGACTTCACCGCCATCCGATGCCAGGAGGACGAGGACGCAGGTACTGCCCGCCGTCCTTCTAGGCTTTCGTTTTTAAAGACCTCGCAACATCAAAGCATTTTTTATATACGTCATGACGCTGTAAAAAAACTCGCTCCAGATGACATACAATAGACCGTATCAAGTCGTAAGCCGCAGCGAAAAAAAATTTATTGTCAACGTGCACGGTTAAGACACGACGGTTTCCATCGACAGGCCAAAATCTGCCTATACCATGGAGAAAGGCAACTTAAGTCACCAACCGCTTTTATTGACACCAACACCGCCACTTCCATCCAACATGCCTACAGAGCAGACACCGAAACTTGCATCCGACCAGAACGCATGGTCGGAGATAAACGTAGAGATACAAGGTCGATATTATGGCAGAGATATTGATTAAGATAAAGATGAACAATAGGGATATATCTCTATAGTATGACATAAAATCAGTAAGACAGAAACTAAGTTAGAGTCGGAAATTAAGAATACAGATAAAAATAAAGTAAGAGTCTAACCTTAGAGTTAGATTTAAATTGATCAAATATAAAATGAAAGGATATAGTAAATTCTATGTGTGTAATTAATATTAAATTAAAGATAAAGCATCTTTGTTAATTATTTTTACTGTTATTCATAAATTAAAAATTGAAATCGGGGGGTTGGCGAGCGGAACGAGCAGGGGAGGGAACCTCCCCTAGTATCTGTGTGTTTTTTTCTCTCTCGGAGAAAGAGGTATTAGGGAAAATCATAGAAAGACCATAGCATGACCTTGTTTATGGGATCGTCAAAACAGCCCCATCCAAAATGTCAGCCATGTGTCGGATTCCCACCGACTAAACCCATCCCCTCTACGGCCAGGCGAAAAAACACCCTACCGTAAGAAGGAACGCTCTCTTTGCCTTTATCAACCCTCAATAAAGGTGCCTAGCTCCATCTGCTATACCCCTGAACCCCGCGGTATCACGGTCAAGCAATGCTTCGCGGTGGGGGGGGGGGGGTGAAAGGCTTTCGCCCGCTTCTGGTTGATCTGGTCGTCATCACTATAGTCCTCCTTCATTTTCTGCGTCGCACATACACACGTACGTACTCAGCCTCTTCGTCTTCTTCTGTCTTATTCGTCTTTCTTGACTTTCTTGAGAATGTCTGCTGCATAGTTGCTGACTGCGCACCATCCATTCTCTTAGGTCAGCATGGCCGTCATAATCGACTCAGGAGTTACTCTAATCTAAAGATAACTCTCAAGTTCCTTTCGCTCCTGATGATATCGTGAGCACTCGCAAAAGACGTGCTCAACATCCTTTGTTTGTCCATTGTTTGTTGCATCCGAACATATTGGTCAATTCGAATGGTCGTCTAGTTTGAATCGATGCAAGTACGCTCGGAAACATCCGTGCCCGGTCAAAAACTGCGTGAGGTAGTCGTTAACTTCCCCATGTCTTCTTCTAATCTAGTCTTATATCCTTGGTAGAAGGCGATTAGTCCATCGTGCTTTGCCACTAGCGTCCCATCTTGTTTGCCATTCAGCCATCGTCTTCTTTCTTGCAGCATCCCAGATGTCCTTCTGGCTTTTGTCACTCGATCGTCTCCTAGCTTCGAATAAGTTCTATCTTTCTTTCGAACGCTAAGAGGTCAATGGGTAACAAACCTGCTATAATGCAGGCAGCATCATCCGATACCGTACAGTAAGCGGACGCCACTCGGAAAGGTACCCAACCCGAACTCACCGATTTTGATGATTTTCATATATGTTGTAGAACATAAAAAAATAAGAGATACGTATTTTTTTTATCGGCTAATTTTCACTTTTAAGGGGTAAAAACCTCCCCTAAAGTTAACCCCCAAAAAGCGTTTTTTTTTAAATATCTCGGCTTAAAATTAATATTTTTCAATGAAACAAATTGGAGGTTATTTCTTACAAAAAGAGCAAGTATTTCATGGTGATTTGAAGAGTAAGGGTAGCATCCCCTATTTTTTAGGGGTTGAAAACATATATTTTTTGGCATAATTTTATAATAAAAATGTTTAAACCGACTAAAAAAAATTGGAAAAAATGTTTAAACATCCTTAATAACAAAATTTACTTGACGTCTTTCGGTGTTTTCATAAATATTATCCCTAAGGGGGTAAACCACCCCTAACACAAAATAACTGTAAGTATACTTCAATCCATAATATTTTGTAGAAGGTTTGTATATAGGGGTTTTCGAGATCGCTCTTTACAAATCTGATATCAGATTTTAAAAATACAAAATGGCGAAACCAATGTGGTGGACGAAAATGTCGAAAAAAAATTTTAACTTTCAAAAAAACTTGTTTACAAATGTGTGATCTTTGTAGCCTGTACATGTGAACTAAAGAGCCTTAAACCCTAAACCCCTAAAGAACAAATAGGCTAAATGGTTGTGCTTTTTAACCAAACGACTCCAAACCCCTAACCTCCAGACAAGCCGAAGGCCTATGCTTTACCGTAGACACGAGTATAGACATATTACCGATATTTTATTCTATCATTTTGTATGTAACAAAAAACGTCTCGTTTTATGTTTCAATCAAAGATTATTTATTTTTCTGCTTTTATAAATTAGCATAATTTCAAAAGTAATTTCATAAATTATAAAGTATTTCATAAATTGCATAATTATATAATTTTATAAATTCAAAAAGTCCACACTTTTTTGCAAATGAAAAAACATAGGTTAATAAAATTAGTTTATCAAACTCTTTTGCGTTTTGTAATAAAATTTAATGTTGTCAAACTTGGGAGTTTTTCATTGTTACAATTATTTCGTAAGCCGAAAGTTTTTTAGATGAATTCTCGAAGTAATGATTATTGTATCTATAGTAAAATATTTACAGTCTGGAATTCCATAATAATACTATTTGCTACGATTTAATGAATTTATCAAAAAATCTAAATTTAATAATAAATATTATTCTAATTATTATTATTATTTTTCATTATCATTGCTATTATCAGTATTACTGTTATTATTGCTATTGCAATTATGCTTATTCTTCTTCTTCTTATTATTATTATTATTATTATATTACTATGATAATTTTTGTTATTGGTAAAAATACATAAAAGAATATTAATACTCGAACTTCATTTGCAATTAAAGTACACGTTGTTATTGAAAGGGAATTTTATATGCATTCATTAATTTAATGAATGTTATCGTACATTCAATGATAATTCCACAGATAAATGTCTTTCACTCATAAAAGTTGTTGACAATATGTGCGAATCAGTATGTTCTTTTTATAGATTGTTTTCATCGAGTGTTTACCTCAGCTGCCTGTGTTATTTTTTAGGCAGTGAGTGAGTTTTGTGGGTATTCTAGTTCGATACCGGAAAGTACAAATAGTACGTCTTTTTGTTTGTTAGTGGTATAATACAGTTGTAGAAAATTTTCTTTAGTGATTTTATATAGATTTATATTATTCAATTTCAAAGTGAATAAAAGTTGAATAAAACCAAAAATAGAGTTTTCCGAACATCACAAAGTGGAACGAGAATTCTTCTCCAATGCATAAATAAATGATTTGGTTCAATTTACATTCACTCGTTTTATTCTGGTAGAAATGTAGCAGTCGTGCCTTACATGCAAAAACACAGCTTGTATAAATTTTACCGCTTGTTTTCATTTTAGATTGAAAAATGAAAATTAATCCGTTAAACGTTCTAAACTTATTATTAGCATACTTTCAAGCGTTAAACATACCAGATAGTGTCACGAATTATCATAAAACAGAGTTGGCCGAAAAAATAAAAGAAATTTTAATAGATGCAACACATGATTTCAACGATGTAGAAATGATTACTGATGACTCTTTGGATTTTCAAGAAGAGTATAAAGACCATAATGCGGAAATAATTGAAGATGAAGTGCAACATCATTTTCCTGATCCGGATATAGCACCAACAAATCAATGTACAGCAGATAATGAAGAACTAGATTTTGAATACAAAAAAAAGAGCTGTAGAATTTTGGAGAAGTAGCAAAACGAAGCAAAATTTAAGTCTCAAAACAGTGCAAAACAGATTCAAAAAAGTATCATCTATTAGTCAGCTACGTCGTTGGGCTCATTCAATTAATAAAGGTGGCACGTATAGAGAAAAAGTAGCACAAATTTGTCAGTATACCCTGGATAATTTTCAAGCAGCTCTCGACAGTGGTTCAATTATCCATGATGAAGATATAATTCGATGGGCCTTACAAGCTAAAAAAGAAATTGGTTTTGATGATATTAGATCCAAAGCTTCTAAACATTGGTTACTCAAATTTAAGCAAGCACACCGAATAGTTTCTAGGAAAATAAATAAGTTCATAACAAGAAAAACACTAGAAAGTAGTGCAGAACTTACGGCTAAAGCTGAAGCATTTATCGATGACGTTAAATCGTGTATACCAAGGATTGGACTCGAAAATTTGTATAATACAGATCAGAGCGGATTTCAGCTAGAAATGCATTCTGTAAGAACATTAGCAGTAGAAGGAGAAAATCAAGTGCAATGTCTGGTACAGTCAATTTCAGCAACAACGCATAGTTATACTATACAGCCACTAATATCAGCTACTGGACAACTGTTGTCACCGCTATTTCTTGTTTTAAAGGAACCAAGTGGCAAGTTTGGCCCTATTGTAGAACAAAACATATTTAGACCAGAAAACGTGTACGTGGAAGCATCCAAATCTGGAAAATTAACAACAAGTAAGGGAACTAATAACAATTTTTACATTGTAATATCGTTGATCAGTTAATTAGTAAGTCGTTTAATTGCAGATCACTTCAAAATCTGGTTGGAAAAAATATTTTATCCCTATGTAGGCCATCACTCAATACTATTACTTGATTCTTGGAGTGGTCATTGTGACAAAGTTATAGAAGAAACAATGCCACAAAATAAAATTATTAACATAAAAAAAATTCCAACTGGAACCACAGGAAAAATACAACCACTTGATGTCTATGGATTCCGTATTTGGAAAAACTTTGTCCGAACATTTTCTGATAATGTAATGTTAATGGATCATGATATGAATTTACATGTGAGAAATAATATAATTAAACTTCAATCATTGGTTCACAACCAACTGTCTTCACCGAGATATATAGATTTGTTTAAATATTCCTGGTATAAAAGCGGTTACGTCAATGAAAAGCCAGATAAATTTGATAATCCTATAGATTTCAGTTTTGGAAAGTCTTGTGCAACACATTGTGAAATAGAAGGGTGCACAAACGCAATTGTACGATGTGGTTGGTGCAAAAAAGCATTGTGCTTTAAACACTTTTATGAGGACTACCATTATTGTAAAAACATCGTAAAATAATATATTTTATGCTCAATACAAAAAATGCACTATGGCAAAAGATAAAAGATTGTAGATTATTATTATACTCTAATATTATAAACAAAAATACATTATAAGTTGAATTTACAATAAAGGAATTTCAATAACATTCTGATAACAATTTCTACGGAAATTATAAAACTGCTTCACACACAGAATTTTCTTGTTTACAAATTTAGGAATTTGAGGTGGTTAGGTTAAAAAGCACAACCATTTAGCCTATTTGTTCTTTAGGGGTTTAGGGTTTAAGGCTCTTTAGTTCACATGTACAGGCTACAAAGATCACACATTTATAACAAGTTTTTATGAAAGTTAAAATTTTTTTTCGACATTTTCGTCCACCACATTGGTTCCGCCATTTTGAATTTTCAAAATCTGATATCAGATTTGCAAAGAGCGATCTCGAAAACCCTTATATACAAATCTTCTACAAAATATTATGGATTGAAGTATACTTATAGTTATTTTGTGTTAGGGGTGGTTTACCCCCTAAAGGGTAGTATCTATGAAAAAATCGAAAAACTTAATTTGTTTATTATAGATGTTTACAAATTTTTTCCAATTTTTTTAGTCGTTTAAACTTTTTTATTATATAAAATTTTTTTTCGATATTTCCGTCCGCCATATTGGTTCCGCCATTTTGAATTTTCAAAATCTGATAACAGATTTGTAATCAGCGACCTCGAAAACCTCTATATACAAACTTTCTACGAAATATTATGTATTGAATTACATATTTACAGTTATTTTGTGTTAGGGTTGGTTTACCCCCTTAGGGATAATATTTATGAAAACACCGAAAGACGTCAACTAAATTTTGTTATTAAGGATGTTTAAACATTTTTTCCAATTTTTTTTAGTCGGTTTAAACATTTTTATTATAAAATTATGCCAAAAAATATATGTTTTCAACCCCTAAAAAATAGGGGATGCTACCCTTACTCTTCAAATCACCATGAAATACTTGCTCTTTTTGTAAGAAATAACCTCCAATTTGTTTCATTGAAAAATATTAATTTTAAGCCGAGATATTTAAAAAAAAACGCTTTTTGGGGGTTAACTTTAGGGGAGGGTTTTACCCCTTAAAAGTGAAAATTAGCCGATAAAAAAAATACGTGTCTCTTATTTTTTTATGTTCTACAACATATATGAAAATCATCAAAATCGGTGAGTTCGGGTTGGGTACCTTTCCTTGTTAGTGCACTTCGCCTATACACGGTAGTCAACTTTCGTACATACGATTTCACTCGCATCGCATCTGCCCATATTGGTGCTCCGTATAACATAATCGATGTGGTTACACTAGCTAAGAGTAACCTTCGGTTCTGAGATAACCCTCCTACATTTGGCATCAATCGTGATAGAGCAGCCCCAACTTTTGCTACTTTATCACTGACTATTTCCAGATGCTGTTTAAAACTTAGTCTTGCATCGATGGTGATGCCCAAGTATTTGATGGTCGGTTGAGAAACGATCTCATGTTCGTCCACCGTCAGTATGATTTCCTCCATCTTCTTCCTACTGGAAATGAGGATAACTTCCGTTTTGTGACTGGCTAGTTCCAGTCCCGTCTCTGTTAGCCATTCATGTATTATACGGATTGACTCTTTCTGTCAACTCTTCTTTATGTTACGCTACTACCAGTACTGCTATGTCGTCAGCGAATCCAACGGCTGTTGCTCCTTCAGGTAAGTGTAGCTTTAGTACCCCGTCATACATGATGTTCCAAGTCGGTGGGCCAAGTACTGACCCTTGGGAGATGCCTCCTGTAACTCTATATGTCTTGATACCGTTCTCATATAATAGAATTCTGTCCTTCAAGTAGTCGGACATCATCCTTCTTATATATAAGGGCACATCCTACTTCCGAAGTGCCTCGTGTATTTCACTCCATCTGGCTGAATTGAATGCATTTTTGACATCCAATGTAACTATGGCGCAATACTTCTTTTTTCCTCCCTTTCATCTTTTCCCCTCTATCGCTGTCTGTGCAGTGTCAATCACTAGACTAACTGCGTCCAGGGTTGAACGCTTCTGTTTGAAGCCATTGAATATTAATCTTAGAACGAATGAAAGAACTCAGAGTGAGTTCCAACAAAAGGAAAGGGTTGAGTGAGTGAAGGGTTCTTTTTAATTAACACACACGATTTCGCGGTAAACAAAAAGCACTTGCTTTGGCGTAAAAACCCTCACGGTTTAGAGGGAAAAGCCTCAGCAAGTGTAAGCTTTATTGAAAATAAGGAAAGGGAAACTATACAAATAAAAGAAAGAGAACAGTGACTCTAAAAGAGAAAAAACTCAAGTGAAAGAACGCACGCAAACGCAAAGACGCGAGGTACCTTTTCCGCACGCAGAGAGAGCTCTCTTACCGCAAAGACGAACGCAAAAACCGCTGCTGAAGAGGGCGTTGAGCAGGCCTCGTCGTAGTCCGCCGCTGCTTCCGTCCTGGTCCTGGAGGTCTGGAAGCCGGGCCTGGGGAGCGAAAGGATGGTCCGCAACCGTGCACCAAGCGCGCCCCGACGTCTCGGGGAGCCAGACGCTTGGCACGAGGGCAACAAGGGGTGTTGCCGCTGTTCGCTCGCCCCGAAGGAGTCACGTACAACACGTGGACACCTTCGCCAACAAACCTTAAGACTATCGCCTCGAGGCACACTCACACACACTCGCACAAATACACACACGCGAACGACGCGATCGCGAATTTTCCGCTAAACACTACCAACACGGCGCAGAACGAGGTGAACAGTGATAGCTCTGAGAAGAACACGTCACTGGCTCACCGTCAGAAGAAAAAAAAATCGAAAAGCGTAAGGAAGCCAAACGTGCGAAGCGCTAGGCAGTCCGAACAGGAATCCGCGCGCGCGGGCCCTTCGCGCGCTCGCAAGCGGGGCCGGCGGCGCGCAACTCGACGCATGCGCGCGCGCTCTCAACGTCGCAACGGAGAGCGAGCAGCGGCGCGAAATTCAAAAAGCCTAAATTTACACCTACACTACTTGAACGAATAAAACGAACTGAACAGCCATATTGGTGTTCCGCTAATCCACTTTTTCCTTCTATAAAATGATCCATTCTGACGCAGATAATGCGTTCTAGAATCTTCCCTGGGGTATCCAGCATGCAGAATGGTCTGTATGATGAGGACTCCTCGGGTGGTTTTTTTCCTTTTGGCAGAAGCACTAGTCGCTGTTTTTTCCAGTTTGTGGGAAATGTTCCCTCTTCTATACATGTATTGTACAAGTCTACAAAGACCTTTGGATGAGCATGAATGGCATGCTACAACGCTACAACAAATGCCTGTTTTTCTCTTCTTCTGGTCCGGTGACACTCACTGCGCGCACTCTTAACCTCTTTGTCCCACCAATATACTGGTGGTCGTCTACAATTAGGCACTCTTCTCGGCATGGCCGCATCACAGGCTCGTGTGATATTACCCATCACCAGTTCCGCCTTGCTGTTCGCCGACCCCGAGAGTTGCAATTCTTCTAGTACCAGTAGGAACATCTCCTTATCAGAATCCTTCGTTTTCCAACCAACTCTTTTGGTCCTTGTACTCGCGCTGAGTCTCTGCTCTGATTTTCTTACCTCCATTATTATGGCCTGGTGATCACTATTAGTGTAGTGTTTACTCACGGTCCACTTGTTAATTAAGCCAATAAGGCAATTACTAACAAAGGTCAGGTCTACAATAGATCCTGCGTCTCCTCTTCTAAAGGTGTTGGTGCTACCCTGATTAACTAACACCAAGTCCAGGAGAGCAAATGCTTCTAGCAGTACTCGTCCTCTTTGGTTAGTCCGGGCGTGTGAGTGTATGTGTCTGTGTCTGTGTCTGTGTCTGTGTCTATATATAAATATGTATGTATAAATGTCCCTACGTATCCATCGGAGCCTTATATAAGAAGCGAAACTAGAAATTTATCTCGAATATAACGCAAAAAAATCTTATCAATACGCACTAATTTATTTACTTAAATATGTAATAATAATAATGATCTTTAATCTTTCTTCTCTCTTCTTTTTTTTTCTCCATCTTCGTCTGCTACTCTTCGTTTTCTTCCTCTGATGCTCCTGACCTTCAGATCTTGTATCGTCCCTCATCTCTTCTTTCTATCCCTTTTCCTTTCTTAACTATTCTGTCCTTCTTATAGTCCCACTTGTACATTTCTCCTTCAATTACGGCTACCCACTCTTTTTTGTGTGTTACCTCGCCCTCCTCATCTTCATCCTCTTCTCTTCTCCTTTTCTCTCTCATAATTAATGCTCTGGCCCTTCTCTCATCAACTGATAGTCACTGTTTCTGCCGTATTTTGCCTCCTTCTTTGATTTACGCTCTCCTTTCCCATATCGCTTCCGTGTCTTCTTTCCTCTTAAAAATGATTTTCTTTATGTATTCCGTTCTCGTATCTTCCATTTCCCACTCTACTCCTTCCATGATATAGTCTAACCTGTCTTTTATAGAATCTTCTTCCGTCCAATTATTTAGGTGAATTATTAAACCTCTTTCCCATACTTTGCACTTGCTATAGCCTCTCCTATGACTGTAGCTGGCCGCGTCAGCCCATCTCTCTATCTCTCTCTCAGAATTATCTCTTCTCCTTTCTCATACCCTCTTCTCACTCTTCTCACCTCCTGCCTTTTCTTTATCGCCTCCACTCTACTTTTCTTACCTCCACGGTCGTCCCTCATCTCATCTATCTACTTCTACAAGTTTCTCATCTTCCCCTTTAAAATCTCCACATCCTCTCTCACATCCTGCATTTTCTTCTCCAGGGCTTCTCTTTTCTCTCTCTCTCTCTCTCGAGCCTCGCCTTAATTTTCCAACCTTCCATCTCCTCTCTCAACTCCTTCATCTCTCTGTCTTTCTTCTTATCTCCATACATCTTCTCCTTTTTACTTTTTCTACTTGTCTTATCTTTGCTAACCTCTTTTCTATCTGTGGCTCACCACGTGTTTTCTTTTCTGTGTTGCTCCGTTTCGCATTCCCCGCCCACGTTCCTATCTCCGCCTGTGTCGTATTCTAGTCCGAGCCTAGTGCCTTTTGAATTTTCCACTGTTCCTCTCGTTCCGTTCGTATCCCCCTGCTCACTAAATGTCCCTGCTACCATTACTATTCGATTGCGCTTTGTGTTCTTTCGTTTGCTCTTTTCTCTCTTTGCATCATGATTTTCTTTTATATTTCTTCAGTTTTCTCCTGTTCTTTTCTTAGCCATATTATTCTAGATAGCTTCGCCAGATTTTCTTTCTCCATTTAGAATATTTTTCCAGTTGTCCTGCCTGTTACCTGATTTTTTACATCTCGAGAATACGTGCTCATAAGTTTCTTCCTCTTCTTTACATAACCTGCATATTCTTTCCTCCTCTTTCAGTCAGTATTTGTAATCTCTTGCTTCATTTCCCATTTTAAATCTTGCCGTTATCGCTAGCCCCTTTTTCCCTATGTTACCTACTCTCCTCAGATGTTCTGGTGTCTCTTCCTGTGTTTTTATTAATTCTTTTATATCTCTCGCTTGTCTGGACTCGTTCATTTTGCTTCCCCAGCTCTGCCATTGTATGTCCTTCTCTGTCCCTTCCAGCTCCAACCAAACCTGCTCTCCTGCTCTCATTTTTCTGTGGTATTGAGATAGTGCACATTCTCTTTTATTTAGCTCCTCTTCTCTTTGCCCTCGCTTTTTTCCTTTTCCGCTCTTATTGTCCTCTTCTTTTTCTAGTAGTATCCAGCATTCTCTCCAAAGCGAACCTTTCTATCTCTTAGTCTCTAGGCGTAGTACGTGTTCCGGCGTCGTTCTGTCCAATTTCATTATCCATTTCAAATATCTTCTGTGTATCTTCTCCAGTTCATCTTTCCCCTTCCATCCCCATACCTCAGCCCCGTATTCCATTACACTTTTCACCATTGTATCAAATAGCCTTATTCTTAGTTCCCAGTTGTCTCTGAATAATTCTTCCCCTAGTCCCTACATCGAACTCATTACCGTGCTTGCCTTTTCCTTTATTTTCTTAATTTGTGCCTCTTCCTTCCCGTTTTCTTTTAACATATAACCTAAGTAAACAAAGTTTTTCACTACCTCTATCTCCTTCTCTTCCCATAAAAAACTTTCCTCCTTTTTTCTCCTTCCCCCATTTTTCAATACCATTATCTTCGACTTTTCTGTGTTTAGTTCTAGACCTTTCCTCTCTATTATCCTTTTGAATTTCTTTAACATCTGCTTTAGCCCTGTCGCGTTGTTCGCCACCATCACTACATCATCCGCATATGAGATCGACCAGAATTTCTTTTTTCCTAATACTAGCCCCCCTTCCTGTATTTTGCTTACTTCCTTCTCTGTGTCCGCCATTGCTACGTTAAATACCGTCGGGCTTAATGGGCACCCTTGTATCACTCCTTTATGTATCTCGAAACCTCCTATATTTTCCTCTCCTATTCTGATTTCGCTCTTGGTCCATTTGTACAATTCCGTTACCCTCTTCCTTATTCTGCCACCTATTCCTAGCTTTCTCATCATTTCCCAGATCTCTTTCCTGTTTACTTTGTCGAAGGCTGCTCTCATATCTGCGAAAAACGCGTATACCTTACCTCCTTTCTTCTCTAATTCCTTTTCTATTGCCTTCATCAGAATAAAAATAGCATCTGCTGTCCATCTTCCTTTCCTAAAACCCATTTATGTATCGTCCAGTAATTCCCTTCCCTCTAATTCATTTTCCAGCTTTTCTCTTATTATTTCCGCATATAGTTTATAACCAGTGTCCATAAGTGTTATCCCTCTGTAGTTCTTTGCCTCCTCTATCTTCCCTTTCTTGAAAAGCGGCGTAATCACTCCTGTTTTCTATTCTTCTGGTATTTTCCCCCTTTCCATATTTTATTTAGTATATTGGTTATCTCCCCTATTACCTGTTCTTCTCCGTGTATCCATACCTTATTTTGTAGACCATCTGCTCCCGGTGCTTTTTCCTTTTTCATCTTGCAGATTGCCTTCCTCACCTCGCCTTCGGATATTCTTTCTTCATTCTCCTCTCCATCTCCTTCTTCATCTTCTCCTTGTGAACTTACTCTCAACTCGTCCTCTATCTCTTCTCCTAGTTGCCCTTTGAAGTGAGTTAGCCACTCTTCTTTCTGTATTTTGCTGCTGCATCTTGTCCTCTTTTTTCTTCTCTTGCTTTTTACCACCTTCCAGAATTTTCTCCCGGTTTTATCATCTCCTGCCTCTTTTATTCTTTTCTCCATTTCTTCCTCCTTTTTTCTTTCTACTAATACTCCCCACTCTCTTTTTGCTTTGATGTACTCTTTCCTCTGATCCCAACTTGATCGCTTTGCCCAACTTCTTTACCTCTGCTTTCTTGAGTCTGCATTCGTCATCCCACCAGGAGTTTTTCTTTCTTTTCTTACCGCCTACCTTTCTTTCTATGACTGCTTTTTTCAATTTTCTTTTCAATTCCAACCATTCTGTTTCCTTCTTGCCTTTGCCTAATTCTTCTCTGAACTGACCTATGGCTTTTTCATTCCATATTGCTCTTTCTACGATTCTATCTTTCTCTTTTTCTTTTTTCCCGGGTAATTTTCCCAACTCTATCTCTATTGCGTTGTGGTCCGATTCTAGCCTATAAACGATGTTAATTTTATCTACCCCTCTTTTTCCTTCCTCATTTGATATCACATAATCTATCACTGAGCATCCTGCTCCTCCGATGTATGTGTATTCTCCCGTTTAATCTCCTTCGGTATTACCATTTAATATACTGAGTCCCATTTCTCTTGTTTTTTCTAGAAGTTCTTCCCCTTCTCTGTTTTTCTTTTCATCTTACGATTCCCTGTTCTCTTCGTTACCTTTTTCGTCGAGTCCGCCTCCTTCCTGACCCGTTCTTGCATTCATATCTCCACACTAAATCAGTTTCTCGCCCCTGGCGTTTTCCGTCATCCCCTCTATCTCTTTAAAGTTTTCTTGTTTTTCCTCTCTCATGTATGTGGTACCTATAGACCATATATCTCTTTTCCCTAATATTCTCGCCCCTATAAATTCGTTTGTCTTTTCTTTTCCATCCACTCTACTCTCTCTGTTTTTGTTCCCTGTTTTACCGCCATCACTATTCCCCCTTTCACTCTACCTCTTTCTCCCCGTTTCTTCGCATTTCTAACTCTGACTTCATAACCTCCTAGTTTCTTATCCCAGTATTTTCCTTCTTTATCTTTCAGCCACGTTTCCTGCAGACAGATTACATCAAACCCTTTTATATATCCCCAGGTCCTCCCATCTATACCTTTTATTCCCGCTACATTCCAACTAATTATTCTTATGTTCCCTTCCTCCTCGCTTTTCTTCCTCTCCTGTCCTTGTCTTTCTCCGAAAAAATTCCTGTTCTCTTTCCTTCCATAAATACTCTACCCCATTTATCCACAGTTTGTTGTATCCTATTTTGACCTCTTTTCCTTCTTTTCTTTCCTTTACCGCGTATTCTCTCAGTTTTTCTTTATTTCTTCTCTCTTTCCAGGCTAGATCATGGTCTATGAATATATCAGACCCTTGTAACCTAGCCTTCTCTCTCATGATAACGCCTTTTTCTTCCCAGTTTCTACATTCCACCCCTATTCATCGGATCTTCCCGTTCAGTGACCACGTTTTTCTCAACGTAACCTCTACTTCGAGTTTTTTCTTTATCCAGTCTTCTACCGCCTTCCTATCCCATTTTTCTTCTTTTCACCCTGCTATTATAATATTATTCTTTTTCCTATCCCTCTCTCCTTCCTCGATCCTCCATTCCATTTCTTCCATCTGCTTTCTGTCCCTCTCCTTTTCCGTTCCCTTTCCCTTATCCTCTCTCTCCCCTGACTGAATCTCTCTGCTACTGCCCTTGTCTCTCTCTTCCCCTTTTTCCAGACTTTCTATCTTCCCTAATATCTCCTCGATTTCCTCTTTCCTCTCTTTTCTTTCGCGTTCTAATCTCACTTCCCATTCTTTCTTCTCCATCTCTCTTGTTTCCTCCTCCCTTTCTCTCGCCTCCTTGCATTCTCTTCTGATTCTTTTCCTTTCTTCTCCTTCTTCCTTCAGTCTTCCTTCTATACTTTTTAGCCCTTCCTCTATTTTTCTGTTCATTTTTTCCTCTAGACCAATATATTTCTGATCCCAGTTCTCAATCATCTTCTCCCTTTCTACTTTTTCCTTATCCATTTTCATACTCATCTCCTCCACCTTTTTTAGGATTATATCGATAGTGCACTTTAACGACCCGGCTATCTCTTCTTCCATTTTCTCTTTCTCATTTGTTTCTCTTTTTACATTCCCTCCTTTTGCAAATGCGTTTCTTTCTTCTGTCTCTTTTCCAGTTCTTTCCTTCTTATTTTTCTCGACGTGTTCTTCTGGACTTCTCTCTTTTCTTTTCAGCCCTGTGTCTTCTTTACCTTTTAAGCTGACCTCTAATTTTCTCTGCTTCAGCGCATTCCCTATTCATCCTCCCCCTCTTCCTCCTCCCCTTTTCCCTCCTTTCATTGAACCTGCACTTTTTTAATTTCCCGCCTCTTCTATCGATTTCACTATACTCGGCTGTGGTGCTCTAAATCCCTGTCCCTGTATTCCTGTTCCGTATTCCGTTCCGCCGATTATTCCCTGTACCTTGGTGTTCGACAGGTTCATCATTCCTTTCCCGCGCTCTCTATCTCTATCTCTCTCACTCTCCTTCCTAACCTCTCAACTTTGACTCCTTCTTTCTCACTACTCTGACCCGTTTTTTCACCGATATTTTATACCCTTCTCAGATGGACCTTTTCTCTTCCTCCTCCCACCTACTCCCTCTCTCCTACCCCTCTAGTACCCACTCTATAGCTTCTCAAATACACACACCACTCTTCACACTTCCTCTCATAATACGCTCCAATATGACACTCCTACTTAAAAATGCATGCGGAGCATAATATACGTATACACTACGGTAAAAAATTGTATTTTCAACATTTACAATAAAAATTTTATTTAGATTGAATTTATAAAACTTAAAATTAAAATTATTAGTCGTATTAAACAAAAAATGAAAAATACGCAATTTTACGAAAAAACGTTAACAATTTTGTTTTAGTATTTTGCATGTAACTTTGCAGGAAATTTCTTTTTTGATTAACGGGTTTTAGGAGCGTGTTTTACGGAACATTTGCTGTCAAAATAAGCAATAAAAAAATCGATTTTTTCGAAGTTTAAAGGTGTTGTGTCCCCTTAATAAACAGATTTTAATTGATTAATCGCTGTAATGTATAAATCTTCGGAAAATTATGGCTGACACTGAAGAAGATGTGCTGATTGAGCTCTTACCATCGGATGACAATGATGATGATAGTGAAAAGTGAAAGCAGAAACTCTCAGTCGTCGAATTGGAGACCAACGAAGTGCTATTGGACCTTACAGCGGTAGACACAACCAGTGTTACTGCTATAGTTGTCAAGATGGAAGCTGACGAGAATTCAGCCGACGTTGTCTCAGTAGATACACTTAGTTTCAATGACACTGCTATTACAAAGACAAAGCCAGTATTAGCCGCACGAATGCTGCTACTACTGCTATGGATGTCGATATATAACAGATTCCACCTCTTATGCAAGACTGTGTTTGGCAGCAATTTGATCAAATATATCGCACAAATGAGCGATACACAATTTGAGCTTCTATTACTCTACTGTACGAGCGATGCTGCAATCGTCGCAGCTGCGAAGAAAACAAGCGAGTCGACTTGTTGTTGTCGACGCTGGCCTGATCTCTGGTTCAGGGAACGGGCTAGCTAATCGTCAACGTTGGCGCGATAGCGAGTTTCGTCGGCAAGCGCGCTGATTGGTCCTCCGCATGTCGCGAGCCAATCAGCGGGCGCCGATGCATGACTTGTTATCCGCACGGACTGTGAGCCAATCGGGAGCCATCAAGAAGCGCGAGCATGACGGGCTAGAGGAAAGAGTGAGCGCGAGAACGAGCGAGAAATTCGCCAGTTTTCTCCCGACGGTCGACAGAGCACGTCAACGTTCGAGAGAGTTAATGTGTCTTCTTCAGTTCGTCAACTTCAGGTCGACTATACGAGGAGATTTGCGAGAGTCTCCCGAGTGTGCGCGTGTGTTTCGGGCGTGTTTCCTGGCGAGAAAAATCACGTGATTCATCACACGATCAATCATGTGAATGATCACTTAAAAGCTCACATGATAAATTACATGATTAATCACGCGACTATTTGACGTGATTTCTCACGTAAATCATCTTAAAAATCAGAAATTACTCATAAAATTAAAGTATCTATTTTAATTAAAATAAGTTATTTTGTTTTAACTAAACATTTTGAAAAATATATTTGTTGATGCCAATCCAAATAAATTGACCGCAAAAAAAATGAAAAATAAACTTTGACCTAACCGAGGCTTGAACCCCGGTCTTAAACTTTACAATCAATTACCTTACTCCCTGAGCAATTTTTACTTGTCCTAAAAATGATGACTTCAAGATCACATATAAATCTTAGTAATATATAATGTACGTGTATACTATCTACAGCTATTTGATATAATAAGGAAAATAATTTTGTTAACATGATAAACACATTAATTCATCACGTAAACATCAGTTTATTTTGTCTAATTAAGATTAAGAATATCAATCTTAACTTCGAAAATATTTTAGATTTTTTCAAATTTCATCTTGAAGTATACGTGTAAACTGTACGAAGTAATAAATCTAACATATTTTAAGGTAAAAACAGCATAAAATTTAAAGACTTACAACAGTACAAATAGCTCAGGCAGTAAGATAATAGATTGTGATGTTGAACCGAGGTTAAATCCTCGGTTAGGGTAAAGTTTGTCTTTCATTTATTTGGATTAGCAACAAATCTGTTTTTCATAATTATTTGGTAAAAACAAAATAATTTAATTTTTTTTCAATAAAAACTGATTTCTGACGGGATTCTTAACGTGACTTCTCACGTCAGAAATAACGACAAATAGTCACGTTATTTATCACGTGATTGATCGTGTGATAAATCACGCAATTTTTCTCGCCAGGGTTGTAGCGTGTTGGCACAGGGAAGTCGGATGTGCGTAAGAGAGAGAATTAGCCGTCGGCGGACCGGCCCTGGGCCTGCGGCCTTCCGTCTGCCGCACGAACGCAATTATGTGCCAGTGCGTGCGAGCGTAATTTCTACGTGGCTATAATGTGCGTGCGAAGCATTACAGACACCGCGTTGTAAAGAAAGGCTAGGCAAAATATAAAGCGCAATAAACTGTAATTATTATGAGTAATCATTTTCCTCTCTTCCTCGCGTTTTCCCAAACGTTGGCGATAGTGCAAAATACTAATAAAATAATCCAAGGCACTAGGTATTCCGCACCTGTGTTGGGAGGCAAAGTGTCGCATACGGGATGGCAGCCGGAACAGCCGGCTCATAAAAAATTTGGCAGAATACAGTAGAGATTCCGAGCGACCGAAATTCTTGATTATCGACGATCTGATACGCAAGTCCTTCAGTGCCAGTGTAGTCAGTCTATTTGCTAAAGGCAGTCATTGTAAGTTCAGTATTTTTTTTCTCTTAAAGCCTCTTTTACTAGGGGCAGCAAGAAATATAGATAAGCGCAAATTACATAGTTGTTTTCAAGAATTATCGCGACCGCTTGCAGATACAACACCTGAGTTGACATCTCCAACCCGAGAATCCGAAATTTTCCCAAGAAGCGAAATCCCCTTAAGCATTTCAGTTTAAGAGTGATCGTTCGCTTTTGCTCGCCTCCCTCCGATTTGCCGACTGTATTATTATCAAACTTGCTGCGCGTGGGGTAGGTGGATTAAACCATTTCAGTTAATGAATGATCGATTGCATTCGCTCGCCTCCCTCCGATTAGCCGACTAAATTATTATCGAACTCGCTTCGCTCGGGCTTCGTGGAGTCCATAATTTTCGTTTTAGAACTATCGCTCATATTTGCTAGCCTGCCTTCGATTTGACGATTAAATTATTATCGACCTCGCTGCGCTCGGGGTAGGTGGATTAAACTATTACAGTTAATGAATGATCGATTGCATTCGCTCGCCTCCCTCCGATTTGCCGAATAAATTATTATCGAACTCGCTGCGCTCGGAGTTCGTGGAGTCCATAATTTTCGTTTTAGAACTATCGCTCATATTTGCTACCCTGCCTCCTATTTGCCGACTGTATTATTTCAAACTTGATGCGCTCGGGGTAGGTGGATTAAACCATTACAGTTAATGAATGATCGATTGCATTCGCTCGCCTCCCTCCGACTTGCCGAATAAATTATTATCGAACTCGCTGCGCTCGGGGTTCATGGATTCCACAATTTTCGTTTTAGAACTATCCCTCATATTTGCTAGGCTGCCTCCTAATTGCCGACAGTATTATTTCAAACTTGCTGCGTGTGGGGTAGATGGATTTAAGCATTCCAGTTATAGAATGATCAATTGCATTCGCTCGCCTCCCTCCGATTTGCCGATTAAATTATTATCGAACTCGCTGATCTCGAGGTAGGTGGATTCCACAATTTTCGTTTTAGAACTATCCCTCATATTTGCTAGGCTGCCTCCTAATTGCCGACAGTATTATTTCAAACTTGCTGCGCGTGGGGTAGATGGATTTAAGCATTCCAGTTATAGAATGATCAATTGCATTAGCTCGCCTCCCTCCGATTTGCCGATTAAATTATTATCGAACTTGCTGCACGCGGGGCAGGTGGAATTAAGCATTTCAGTTATAGAATGATCGAATGCATTCGCTCGCCTCCCTCCGATTTGCCGACTAAATTATTATCGAACTCGCTGCGCTTGGAGTTCGTGGATTCCATAATTTTCCTTTTAGAACTATCGCTCATATTTGCTAGCCTGCCTCCTTTTTGCCGACTGTATTATTTCAAACTTGCTGCGTGTGGGGTACATGGATTTAAGCATTCCAGTTATAGAATGATCCATTGCATTCGCTCGCCTCCCTCCGATTTGCCGATTAAATTATTATCGAACTTGCTGCACGCGGGGCAGGCGGATTTAAGGATTTCAGTTAATGAATGATCGATTGCATTCGCTCGCCTCCCTCCGATTAGCCGACTAAATTATTATCGAACTCGCTTCGCTCGGGCTTCGTGGAGTCCATAATTTTCGTTTTAGAACTATCGCTCATATTTGCTAGCCTGCCTTCGATTTGACGATTAAATTATTATCGACCTCGCTGCGCTCGGGGTAGGTGGATTAAACTATTACAGTTAATGAATGATCGATTGCATTCGCTCGCCTCCCTCCGATTTGCCGAATAAATTATTATCGAACTCGCTGCGCTCGGGGTTCGTGGATTCCACAATTTTCGTTTTAGAACTATCCCTCATATTTGCTAGGCTGCCTCCTAATTGCCGACAGTATTATTTCAAACTTGCTGCGTGTGGGGTAGATGGATTTAAGCATTCCAGTTATAGAATGATCAATTGCATTCGCTCGCCTCCCTCCGATTTGCCGATTAAATTATTATCGAACTCGCTGATCTCGAGGTAGGTGGATTCCACAATTTTCGTTTTAGAACTATCCCTCATATTTGCTAGGCTGCCTCCTAATTGCCGACAGTATTATTTCAAACTTGCTGCGCGTGGGGTAGATGGATTTAAGCATTCCAGTTATAGAATGATCAATTGCATTAGCTCGCCTCCCTCCGATTTGCCGATTAAATTATTATCGAACTTGCTGCACGCGGGGCAGGTGGAATTAAGCATTTCAGTTATAGAATGATCGAATGCATTCGCTCGCCTCCCTCCGACTTGCCGAATAAATTATTATCGAACTCGCTGCGCTCGGGGTTCGTGGATTCCACAATTTTCGTTTTAGAACTATCCCTCATATTTGCTAGGCTGCCTCCTAATTGCCGACAGTATTATTTCAAACTTGCTGCGTGTGGGGTAGATGGATTTAAGCATTCCAGTTATAGAATGATCAATTGCATTCGCTCGCCTCCCTCCGATTTGCCGATTAAATTATTATCGAACTCGCTGATCTCGAGGTAGGTGGATTCCACAATTTTCGTTTTAGAACTATCCCTCATATTTGCTAGGCTGCCTCCTAATTGCCGACAGTATTATTTCAAACTTGCTGCGCGTGGGGTAGATGGATTTAAGCATTCCAGTTATAGAATGATCAATTGCATTAGCTCGCCTCCCTCCGATTTGCCGATTAAATTATTATCGAACTTGCTGCACGCGGGGCAGGTGGAATTAAGCATTTCAGTTATAGAATGATCGAATGCATTCGCTCGCCTCCCTCCGATTTGCCGACTAAATTATTATCGAACTCGCTGCGCTTGGAGTTCGTGGATTCCATAATTTTCCTTTTAGAACTATCGCTCATATTTGCTAGCCTGCCTCCTTTTTGCCGACTGTATTATTTCAAACTTGCTGCGTGTGGGGTACATGGATTTAAGCATTCCAGTTATAGAATGATCCATTGCATTCGCTCGCCTCCCTCCGATTTGCCGATTAAATTATTATCGAACTTGCTGCACGCGGGGCAGGCGGATTTAAGCATTTCAGTTAATGAATGATCGATTGCATTCGCTCGCCTCCCTCCGATTAGCCGACTAAATTATTATCGAACTCGCTTCGCTCGGGCTTCGTGGAGTCCATAATTTTCGTTTTAGAACTATCGCTCATATTTGCTAGCCTGCCTTCGATTTGACGATTAAATTATTATCGACCTCGCTGCGCTCGGGGTAGGTGGATTAAACTATTACAGTTAATGAATGATCGATTGCATTCGCTCGCCTCCCTCCGATTTGCCGAATAAATTATTATCGAACTCGCTGCGCTCGGGGTTCGTGGATTCCACAATTTTCGTTTTAGAACTATCCCTCATATTTGCTAGGCTGCCTCCTAATTGCCGACAGTATTATTTCAAACTTGCTGCGTGTGGGGTAGATGGATTTAAGCATTCCAGTTATAGAATGATCAATTGCATTCGCTCGCCTCCCTCCGATTTGCCGATTAAATTATTATCGAACTCGCTGATCTCGAGGTAGGTGGATTCCACAATTTTCGTTTTAGAACTATCCCTCATATTTGCTAGGCTGCCTCCTAATTGCCGACAGTATTATTTCAAACTTGCTGCGCGTGGGGTAGATGGATTTAAGCATTCCAGTTATAGAATGATCAATTGCATTAGCTCGCCTCCCTCCGATTTGCCGATTAAATTATTATCGAACTTGCTGCACGCGGGGCAGGTGGAATTAAGCATTTCAGTTATAGAATGATCGAATGCATTCGCTCGCCTCCCTCCGACTTGCCGAATAAATTATTATCGAACTCGCTGCGCTCGGGGTTCGTGGATTCCACAATTTTCGTTTTAGAACTATCCCTCATATTTGCTAGGCTGCCTCCTAATTGCCGACAGTATTATTTCAAACTTGCTGCGTGTGGGGTAGATGGATTTAAGCATTCCAGTTATAGAATGATCAATTGCATTCGCTCGCCTCCCTCCGATTTGCCGATTAAATTATTATCGAACTCGCTGATCTCGAGGTAGGTGGATTCCACAATTTTCGTTTTAGAACTATCCCTCATATTTGCTAGGCTGCCTCCTAATTGCCGACAGTATTATTTCAAACTTGCTGCGCGTGGGGTAGATGGATTTAAGCATTCCAGTTATAGAATGATCAATTGCATTAGCTCGCCTCCCTCCGATTTGCCGATTAAATTATTATCGAACTTGCTGCACGCGGGGCAGGTGGAATTAAGCATTTCAGTTATAGAATGATCGAATGCATTCGCTCGCCTCCCTCCGATTTGCCGACTAAATTATTATCGAACTCGCTGCGCTTGGAGTTCGTGGATTCCATAATTTTCCTTTTAGAACTATCGCTCATATTTGCTAGCCTGCCTCCTTTTTGCCGACTGTATTATTTCAAACTTGCTGCGTGTGGGGTACATGGATTTAAGCATTCCAGTTATAGAATGATCCATTGCATTCGCTCGCCTCCCTCCGATTTGCCGATTAAATTATTATCGAACTTGCTGCACGCGGGGCAGGCGGATTTAAGCATTTCAGTTAATGAATGATCGATTGCATTCGCTCGCCTCCCTCCGATTAGCCGACTAAATTATTATCGAACTCGCTTCGCTCGGGCTTCGTGGAGTCCATAATTTTCGTTTTAGAACTATCGCTCATATTTGCTAGCCTGCCTTCGATTTGACGATTAAATTATTATCGACCTCGCTGCGCTCGGGGTAGGTGGATTAAACTATTACAGTTAATGAATGATCGATTGCATTCGCTCGCCTCCCTCCGATTTGCCGAATAAATTATTATCGAACTCGCTGCGCTCGGGGTTCGTGGATTCCACAATTTTCGTTTTAGAACTATCCCTCATATTTGCTAGGCTGCCTCCTAATTGCCGACAGTATTATTTCAAACTTGCTGCGTGTGGGGTAGATGGATTTAAGCATTCCAGTTATAGAATGATCAATTGCATTCGCTCGCCTCCCTCCGATTTGCCGATTAAATTATTATCGAACTCGCTGATCTCGAGGTAGGTGGAGTCCATAATTTTCGTTTTAGAACTATCGCTCATATTTGCTAGGCTGCCTCCTATTTGCCGACTGTATTATTTCAAACTTTCTGCGTGTGGGGCAGGCGGATTTAAGCATTTCAGTTATAGAATGATCGAATGCATTGGCTCGCTTCCCTCCGATTTGCCGACTAAATTATTATCGAACTCGCTGCGCTCGGGGTTCGTGGATTCCACAATTTTCGTTTTAGAACTATCCCTCATATTTGCTAGGCTGCCTCCTAATTGCCGACTGTATTATTTCAAACTTGCTGCGTGTGGGGTAGATGGATTTAAGCATTCCAGTTATAGAATGATCGATTGCATTCGCTCGCCTCCCTCCGATTTGCCGATTAAATTATTATCGACCTCGCTGCGCTCGGGGTAGGTGGATTTATGCATTTCAGTTAATGAATGATCGATTGCATTCGCTCGCCTTCCTTCGATTTGCCGACTAAATTATTATTGAACTCGCTGCGCTTGGAGTTCGTGGGTTCCATAATTTTCCTTTTAGAACTATCGCTCATATTTGCTAGCCTGCCTCCTTTTTGCTGACTGTATTATTTCAAACTTGCTGCGTGTGGGGTAGATGGATTTAAGCATTCCAGTTATAGAATGATCGATTGCATTCGCTCGCCTCCCTCCGATTTACCGATTAAATTATTATCGACCTCGCTGCGCTCGGGGTAGGTGGATTTATGCATTTCAGTTAATGAATGATCGATTGCATTCGCTCGCCTCCCTCCGATTTGCCGACTAAATTATTATTAAACTCGCTGCGCTCGGGGTAGGTGGATTTATGCATTTCAGTTAATGAATGATCGATTGCATTCGCTCGCCTTCCTCCGATTTGCCGACTAAATTATTATTGAACTCGCTGCGCTTGGAGTTCGTGGATTCCATAATTTTCGTTTTAGAACTATCGCTCATATTTGCTAGCCTGCCTCCTATTTGCCGACTGTATTATTTCCAACTTGCTGCGTGTGGGGCACATGGATTTAAGCATTCCAGTTATAGAATGATCGATTGCATTCGCTCGCCTCCCTCCGATTTGCCGATTAAATTATTATCGAACTTGCTGCACGCGGGGCAGGTGGATTTAAGCATTTCAGTTAATGAGTGATCCATTGCATTCGCTCGCCTCCCTCCGATCGGCCGACTGTATTATTATCAAACTTGCTGCGCGTGGGGTAGGTGGATTTAAGCATTCCAGTTATAGAATGATCCATTGTATTCGCTCGAATCCATCAGATTTGCCGACTAAATTATTATCGAACTCGCTGCGCTTGGAGTTCGTGGAGTCCATAATTTTCGTTTTAGAACTATCGCTCATATTTGCTAGGCTGCCTCCTATTTGCCGACTGTATTATTTCAAACTTGCTGCGTGTGGGGTAGATGGATTTAAGCATTCCAGTTATAGAATGATCGATTGCATTCGCTCGCCTCCCTCCGATTTGCCGACTAAATTATTATCGAACTCGCTGCGCTCGGGGTTCGTGGATTCCATAATTTTCGTTTTAGAACTATCGCTCATATTTGCTAGCCTGCCTCCTTTTTGCCGACTGTATTATTTCAAACTTGCTGCGTGTGGGGTACATGGATTTAAGCATTCCAGTTATAGAATGATCCATTGCATTCGCTCGCCTCCCTCCGATTTGCCGATTAAATTATTATCGAACTTGCTGCACGCGGGGCAGGCGGATTTAAGCATTTCAGTTATAGAATGATCGAATGCATTCGCTCGCTTCCCTCCGATTTGCCGACTAAATTATTATCGAATTCGCTGCGCTTGGAGTTCGTGGATTCCATAATTTTCCTTTTAGAACTATCGCTCATATTTGCTAGCCTGCCTCCTTTTTGCCGACTGTATTATTTCAAACTTGCTGCGTGTGGGGTACATGGATTTAAGCATTCCAGTTATAGAATGATCGATTGCATTCGCTCGCCTCCCTCCGATTTGCCGATTAAATTATTATCGACCTCGCTGCGCTCGGGGTAGGTGGATTTATGCATTTCAGTTAATGAATGATCGAATGCATTGGCTCGCTTCCCTCCGATTTGCCGACTAAATTATTATCGAATTCGCTGCGCTCGGGGTTCGTGGATTCCACAATTTTCGTTTTAGAACTATCCCTCATATTTGCTAGGCTGCCTCCTAATTGCCGACTGTATTATTTCAAACTTGCTGCGTGTGGGGTAGATGGATTTAAGCATTCCAGTTATAGAATGATCGATTGCATTCGCTCGCCTCCCTCCGATTTGCCGATTAAATTATTATCGACCTCGCTGCGCTCGGGGTAGGTGGATTTATGCATTTCAGTTAATGAATGATCGAATGCATTGGCTCGCTTCCCTCCGATTTGCCGACTAAATTATTATCGAATTCGCTGCGCTCGGGGTTCGTGGATTCCACAATTTTCGTTTTAGAACTATCCCTCATATTTGCTAGGCTGCCTCCTAATTGCCGACTGTATTATTTCAAACTTGCTGCGTGTGGGGTAGATGGATTTAAGCATTCCAGTTATAGAATGATCGATTGCATTCGCTCGCCTCCCTCCGATTTGCCGATTAAATTATTATCGACCTCGCTGCGCTCGGGGTAGGTGGATTTATGCATTTCAGTTAATGAATGATCGATTGCATTCGCTCGCCTCCCTCCGATTTGCCGACTAAATTATTATTAAACTCGCTGCGCTCGGGGTAGGTGGATTTATGCATTTCAGTTAATGAATGATCGATTGCATTCGCTCGCCTTCCTTCGATTTGCCGACTAAATTATTATTGAACTCGCTGCGCTTGGAGTTCGTGGGTTCCATAATTTTCCTTTTAGAACTATCGCTCATATTTGCTAGCCTGCCTCCTTTTTGCTGACTGTATTATTTCAAACTTGCTGCGTGTGGGGTAGATGGATTTAAGCATTCCAGTTATAGAATGATCGATTGCATTCGCTCGCCTCCCTCCGATTTACCGATTAAATTATTATCGACCTCGCTGCGCTCGGGGTAGGTGGATTTATGCATTTCAGTTAATGAATGATCGATTGCATTCGCTCGCCTCCCTCCGATTTGCCGACTAAATTATTATTAAACTCGCTGCGCTCGGGGTAGGTGGATTTATGCATTTCAGTTAATGAATGATCGATTGCATTCGCTCGCCTTCCTCCGATTTGCCGACTAAATTATTATTGAACTCGCTGCGCTTGGAGTTCGTGGATTCCATAATTTTCGTTTTAGAACTATCGCTCATATTTGCTAGCCTGCCTCCTATTTGCCGACTGTATTATTTCCAACTTGCTGCGTGTGGGGCACATGGATTTAAGCATTCCAGTTATAGAATGATCGATTGCATTCGCTCGCCTCCCTCCGATTTGCCGATTAAATTATTATCGAACTTGCTGCACGCGGGGCAGGTGGATTTAAGCATTTCAGTTAATGAGTGATCCATTGCATTCGCTCGCCTCCCTCCGATCGGCCGACTGTATTATTATCAAACTTGCTGCGCGTGGGGTAGGTGGATTTAAGCATTCCAGTTATAGAATGATCCATTGTATTCGCTCGAATCCATCAGATTTGCCGACTAAATTATTATCGAACTCGCTGCGCTTGGAGTTCGTGGAGTCCATAATTTTCGTTTTAGAACTATCGCTCATATTTGCTAGGCTGCCTCCTATTTGCCGACTGTATTATTTCAAACTTGCTGCGTGTGGGGTAGATGGATTTAAGCATTCCAGTTATAGAATGATCGATTGCATTCGCTCGCCTCCCTCCGATTTGCCGACTAAATTATTATCGAACTCGCTGCGCTCGGGGTTCGTGGATTCCATAATTTTCGTTTTAGAACTATCGCTCATATTTGCTAGCCTGCCTCCTTTTTGCCGACTGTATTATTTCAAACTTGCTGCGTGTGGGGTACATGGATTTAAGCATTCCAGTTATAGAATGATCCATTGCATTCGCTCGCCTCCCTCCGATTTGCCGATTAAATTATTATCGAACTTGCTGCACGCGGGGCAGGCGGATTTAAGCATTTCAGTTATAGAATGATCGAATGCATTCGCTCGCTTCCCTCCGATTTGCCGACTAAATTATTATCGAATTCGCTGCGCTTGGAGTTCGTGGATTCCATAATTTTCCTTTTAGAACTATCGCTCATATTTGCTAGCCTGCCTCCTTTTTGCCGACTGTATTATTTCAAACTTGCTGCGTGTGGGGTACATGGATTTAAGCATTCCAGTTATAGAATGATCGAATGCATTCGCTCGCCTCCCTCCGATTTGCCGATTAAATTATTATCGACCTCGCTGCGCTCGGGGTAGGTGGATTTATGCATTTCAGTTAATGAATGATCGAATGCATTGGCTCGCTTCCCTCCGATTTGCCGACTAAATTATTATCGAATTCGCTGCGCTCGGGGTTCGTGGATTCCACAATTTTCGTTTTAGAACTATCCCTCATATTTGCTAGGCTGCCTCCTAATTGCCGACTGTATTATTTCAAACTTGCTGCGTGTGGGGTAGATGGATTTAAGCATTCCAGTTATAGAATGATCGATTGCATTCGCTCGCCTCCCTCCGATTTGCCGATTAAATTATTATCGACCTCGCTGCGCTCGGGGTAGGTGGATTTATGCATTTCAGTTAATGAATGATCGAATGCATTGGCTCGCTTCCCTCCGATTTGCCGACTAAATTATTATCGAATTCGCTGCGCTCGGGGTTCGTGGATTCCACAATTTTCGTTTTAGAACTATCCCTCATATTTGCTAGGCTGCCTCCTAATTGCCGACTGTATTATTTCAAACTTGCTGCGTGTGGGGTAGATGGATTTAAGCATTCCAGTTATAGAATGATCGATTGCATTCGCTCGCCTCCCTCCGATTTGCCGATTAAATTATTATCGACCTCGCTGCGCTCGGGGTAGGTGGATTTATGCATTTCAGTTAATGAATGATCGATTGCATTCGCTCGCCTCCCTCCGATTTGCCGACTAAATTATTATTAAACTCGCTGCGCTCGGGGTAGGTGGATTTATGCATTTCAGTTAATGAATGATCGATTGCATTCGCTCGCCTTCCTCCGATTTGCCGACTAAATTATTATTGAACTCGCTGCGCTTGGAGTTCGTGGATTCCATAATTTTCGTTTTAGAACTATCGCTCATATTTGCTAGCCTGCCTCCTATTTGCCGACTGTATTATTTCCAACTTGCTGCGTGTGGGGCACATGGATTTAAGCATTCCAGTTATAGAATGATCGATTGCATTCGCTCGCCTCCCTCCGATTTGCCGATTAAATTATTATCGAACTTGCTGCACGCGGGGCAGGAGGATTTAAGCATTTCAGTTAATGAGTGATCCATTGCATTCGCTCGCCTCCCTCCGATCGGCCGACTGTATTATTATCAAACTTGCTGCGCGTGGGGTAGGTGGATTTAAGCATTCCAGTTATAGAATGATCCATTGTATTCGCTCGAATCCATCAGATTTGCCGACTAAATTATTATCGAACTCGCTGCGCTTGGAGTTCGTGGATTCCATAATTTTCGTTTTAGAACTATCGCTCATATTTGCTAGCCTGCCTCCTATTTGCCGACTGTATTATTTCCAACTTGCTGCGTGTGGGGCACATGGATTTAAGCATTCCAGTTATAGAATGATCGATTGCATTCGCTCGCCTCCCTCCGATTTGCCGATTAAATTATTATCGAACTCGCTGCGCTTGGAGTTCGTGGAGTCCATAATTTTCGTTTTAGAACTATCGCTCATATTTGCTAGGCTGCCTCCTATTTGCCGACTGTATTATTTCAAACTTGCTGCGTGTGGGGTAGATGGATTTAAGCATTCCAGTTATAGAATGATCGATTGCATTCGCTCGCCTCCCTCCGATTTGCCGACTAAATTATTATCGAACTCGCTGCGCTCGGGGTTCGTGGATTCCATAATTTTCGTTTTAGAACTATCGCTCATATTTGCTAGCCTGCCTCCTTTTTGCCGACTGTATTATTTCAAACTTGCTGCGTGTGGGGTACATGGATTTAAGCATTCCAGTTATAGAATGATCCATTGCATTCGCTCGCCTCCCTCCGATTTGCCGATTAAATTATTATCGAACTTGCTGCACGTGGGGCAGGCGGATTTAAGCATTTCAGTTATAGAATGATCGAATGCATTCGCTCGCTTCCCTCCGATTTGCCGACTAAATTATTATCGAACTCGCTGCGCTCGGGGTTCGTGGATTCCACAATTTTCGTTTTAGAACTATCCCTCATATTTGCTAGGCTGCCTCCTAATTGCCGACTGTATTATTTCAAACTTGCTGCGTGTGGGGTAGATGGATTTAAGCATTCCAGTTATAGAATGATCGATTGCATTCGCTCGCCTCCCTCCGATTTGCCGATTAAATTATTATCGAACTCGCTGATCTCGAGGTAGGTGGATTCCAGAAATTTCGTTTTAGAACTATCGCTCATATTTGCTAGCCTGCCTCCGATTTGCCGACTGTATTATTATCAAAGTTGCTGCGCGTGGGGTAGATGGATTTAAGCATTCCAGTTATAGAATGATCGATTGCATTCGCTCGCCTGCCTCCGATTTGCCGACTAAATTATTATCGAACTCGCTGCGCTCGGGGTTCGTGGATTCCACAATTTTCGTTTTAGAACTATCCCTCATATTTGCTAGGCTGCCTCCTAATTGCCGACTGTATTATTTCAATCTTGCTGCGCGTGAGGTAGGTGGATTTAAGCAATCCAGTTATAGAATGATCCATTGCATTCCCTGGCCTCCCTCCGATTTGCCGATTAAATTATTATCGAACTTGCTGCACGCGGGGCAGGCGGATTTAAGCATTTCAGTTATAGAATGATCGAATGCATTCGCTTGCTTCCCTCCGATTTGCCGACTAAATTATTATCGAACTCGCTGCGCTCGGGGCAGGTGGATTTATGCGTTTCAGTTATAGAATGATCTCTCGCCTTCCTCCGATTTGCCGACTTAATTATTATTAAACTCGCTGCGCGCGGGGCAGGTTGATTCCAGAATTTTCGTTTTAGAACTATTGCTCATATGTGCTAGCCTGCCTCCGATTGGCCGACTGTATTACTATCAAACTTGCTGCGCGTGGGGTAGGTGGATTTAAGCATTCCAGTTATAGAATGATCGCTCGCTTTTGCTCACCTTCCTTCGATTTGCCGACTAAATTATTAATTAACTCGCTCCGCTCGGGGCAGGTTTATTTGAGCATTTCGCGATGCACTATAGCGATGCTGTCTCATGACCCTTTTACTATCTACTGCTGGACGCGAAGCACGATATACCGCGAAATTGTGGGTATCATACGTATATTTTCTTTCGATCAGCATCAGTATGTGGAGTAGTATCGCTGGCGGCACAGCCAACATCAGGACAATAACAGTAATAGCAGCGCTATTGCTATCGCATTAGACGAAAGTATCTGGATGTATTCAAAGTGCTGTGCTGTCATCTTGACATGGTGCAACGCACAGCTTTGCTGTATCAGGTTCGTCCCAAACTTGTGATAAGGCTGGCTAAGTGTGTACTGAATAGTCTGCGTAAAAAAGTTACGTAAACACGCACTATTACTGCGCAAAATTATAGCTCCAGGAAAGACAATAGTTGGTTGCAAGAGACTTTTATTTAAAGCTTAAAACCCTGTGCAAGTTATGGTAAAGCATGTTTTATCAGCATGGAACATGTTAGAAAAATGATATTAGTGCTGAAACGCTCCGACTTAGCTCGGTTTGAGTATTATTTTTTAGTTGTCCGGAATGTCGTGGTATTTAAATTTCTTCTTATTTAAAATTTGATTTGTTTATTAGTCCTTACTATTTTGTACTTGGCTAACGTATTGTTGCCAAGACTAACATAGCTGAAAGTAGTATATATGTTTAAATTTTCTTTTAGGTCTTTTACTTGAACAGATGTATGACTGTTCAAGTTACTCTCCTTATCTAGAATTTTCTTCAAAGCCATAATGTCCTTGAAATATTCTAGTGACAAAAAATGTTATAGTACGATTGATATCAAAGGACTTATTTGCCTTTAAAATTATACTGTACTATAAGAACGTATAGATGCGAAGCGATATCAAAGTATTTTGTCCTTGATTAACGTATTGTAGTCAAGGCTATTATACCTGTAAAGAGAATTATGTTTACATTTATTTAAGAAAAATCCAATAAAACCACACACAGCTCTCGTGTCCGTCGATACATTTTTCTTGAGCCGTACAGACAAAACGGAGAAATGAATCTAGTTATTAATTTGAAGTTTTTTATGGATAACAAAGATTGATTTGTGCTGTTACGTCATACGACTCACTGCATACATTTATTTAAAAAACTGAAAATATGGTCATCTTCAAAATACAAACATTGAAATGCAAACTCTCAAAATAAAAATGCATTGCGTGCACTGTACGGTTTCGACACACGGCCGAATACATGTCAGTGTTGATTCAGTGAAATGCTCAATCAGCAATTCGTGACGTAAGCGAGCGGTACTTTTAACTTATACATTTTCAGTAATTTTAAGTTTGTAAATATTGTAAAAATTACGTTACGAACGAAAATTTTAAAAAGCCTTACACGCGCTCAAACGAGGAGTTCGTTGTCAGTCGCAGGCTCCGTACGTCGCTGTTCGACAATTGGTGCGAATCAATTATATATCTGAATCAATATCTTGCTTTCAATCTCTATAAGTTGATAAATAATAAAATATTCTTACTTGTAAAAGCTAAATAAATAAATCACTTATATTCAAGACTTTAAATACGTTGGTGCGTGCAACTTTATTGTCGAGAACCTTCCCTTCAATCAAGGACACTTTCAACGCTGTTCGAGATGAACGCAACGCAAGGTAAGTAAATTTACTTACTCATTATTCGTTTATAAAAACGCGGGTTTATTTAATTATAGAGCCTAATCACTAGAAAACATCATTACGCCCTTTATGTTAGTTCTCAAACTAATATTCAGGACGTAACAGTACCAAAAGAAGTGGGTTTAGCAGATATAGATACTATAGCACATTGGATTATCGCGCCTACTTGTAATACGAGATTCTTAAAGAAAGATGTTTTAAGAGAGAATAATTGATTTCTACATCTAGACATCAAAAATCATCGTGCGCAGCACCTAGTCTTCGTTATCTGCTACCCTGTAAACTGAGACACCGCCCTTAAATGATTTTTACACCTAGATACAACAAATCACGTAGCGTACCACTTAGACCTCATCATCGGCCACCCTGTACACCTGGACACTGCGTTCATATGAATTTACAGCTAGACACCAAAAACCGCGGTGCGCACTACCTCGACCCCGTCATCGGCCACCCTGTAAACCTGGACACTGCGTTCATATGAATTTACAGCTAGACACCAAAAACCGCGGTGCGCACTACCTCGACCCCGTCATCGGCCACCCTGTAAACCTAAACTCCGCTCTTGAATGATTTTTACAGATAGACACCAGATACTACCGTGCGCAGCACGTAGACCTCGTCATCGGCCACCCTTTAAACCGAGACACCACCTTTGAATGATTTTTACAGCTAGACACAAAATTCCACGGTGCACACCACCTAGACCTCGTCATCGGTCACCCTGTACACCTAGACACAACTCTTGAATGATTTTTACAGCTAGTCACCAAAAACTACGTAGCGATATTCCTAGACCTCCTCATCGGCCACCCTGTAAACCTGAAGACCGCTTTTAAATGATTTTTACACCAAAACACTAAAAACTACGGAGCGTGCCACCCAGACTTTGTCATCAGCCACCTTGTACACCTAGACACAGCCCTTGAATGATTTTTATACCTAGACACCGGAAACTACGGTGCGCACCACTTAGACCTCGTCTTCGTACACCCTGTACACCTGGACACCGCGTTCATATGAATTTACAGCTAGACACCAAAAACCGCGGTGCGCACTACCTCGACCCCGTCATCGGCCACCCTGTAAACCTAAACTCCGCTCTTGAATGATTTTTACAGCTAGACACCAGAAACTATCGTGCGCACTACCTAGACCGCATCATCGGACACCCTGTACACCTGGACACTGCGTTCGAATAATTTTTACCGCTAGACCCAAAAAACCACGGTGCACACCACCTAGTCCTCGTCATTGGCCACTCTGTACACCTAGACACCGCTCTTGAATGATTTCTACATCTAGACACCAAAAATCACCGTGCGCAGCACCTAGACTTCGTTATCGGCAACCCTGTAATCCGAGAAACTGCCCTTGAATGATTTTTACAGCCAGACACCAAAAACTACGGTTCGCACTACCTCAACCTCGTCATTGGCCACCTTGTACACTTGGACACCGCTTTTAAATGATTTTTACACCTAGAGACCAAAAACCACGGGGCGAAATACCTAGACCTCGATATTATATATATATATATATATATATATATATATATATATATATATATATATATATATATATCGAGGAGTCCGCAGAACACAGAAGTGTCACAAGCGACTTGCCTGCAACGACCGTAAGTACAGCGGACACTCACACGTCTGCCAAACGCAGTCTAGGACAGAATACCGTCCGCACGCAAATACGCGTCCGCGCAGACTAGCAGTGCGGGACATCCTCAATTCCACAGTCTGCGTGTAACTTTAGTAACAGAACAGGTTCTCGAGCCGAAGGCTAGTTCTCGCAAATAAATAATTATTTGGAAGACTCGCGCAGTGCGTCCTACTATCTAGTACGGTCTTTACACGCAGCTAACTTCACTGTCCTTTCACACTGGACAAAAAGATAATGATTTGAGCAAATCATATACAAGATTGTTTATATTGTATAAATGACAGAGTTTTTTTTTTGACAATTTCTATTATAAATCACTGATTAGCACCCGAATGTGATGATATATAAAAATCACTTAGAAACAATTATGGAAAGTATCGATTTTCTTAAAAGTAAAATCTCGGATTCCAATATAGAAGTAAATAGTGTCGTGGGTGCCAAAGCTTCGTCTGCTTCTCAAACTCGCCTTTGTGGCGCTACCGCGCTACTTCATAGTAAAACAAGATATATCGTCGGTCCCTACGAAGAGTAGTACGGTTCAGATTTGCTACGAAGACGAGTACGGTTTAGATTTGCCGCGAAGACTAGTACATTCCAGATCTTTCTCACATGAAAAATACAATTGTTTTAAAGAAAAACAAATATTTATTTTGGTTAAAACTAATGAAATTGTAATATTTTCAAAGTTTTTAAGAATATTTTTAAAAATTTCAAAATTAAAAAAATTTGTATACAAAACTTTAATTAGAAGAAAAAAATTAATATTAAATCTCATAACTTTTTAAGTTTCAAAATTTTTTAAAAAGTTTTGGCAACTTTAAAAATATTGCAATTCTATTAGTTTTAACCAAAATAACTATTTGTTTTTCTTTAATACAATTGGATTTTTTCATGTGAGAAAGATCTAAAAGGTACAAGCGGCAAATCTGAACCGTACTAGTCTTTGTTTCATGTTAGGTATAAATGTTCATAGCTCCATGGAAAATTTAAAGAAAATTATATTGTAATGATATACACAAAAAATTAAAAGGTTGCGCGAGTTTGATTACTTTTCTGTGCATGTTATTAACATAATGTGTAATGAGTTACAAATGTAATATAATAGTATGCATGTATGTCAATTAAAACGAAATTACATGTTAAGGAACCACCGTTCATACTGTAGCGTATCGAGAGGGGATAGCGAATACTCTCCCCACATATTACGTTCTATTACGCCTGTCGTTGTCTAGCGCTCGCGGTGTTAACATGCTCATCGTCAACACTCATTTTGTCGAGTAAGTTCGGGTTACGTTTGGAATGATTTGGAGTAAATCAATAAAGAGTAAATAGTTTATCTACGTGGTGCAATTTATTTCGGAGTTTCCCCAGTAAATATGATAAAATCCCACCACCAACCCATTCATTCGAGCAATCCTGGCTACTGAAAGTCTTAGCCTTTAACATACATATTAAAAATAAAGTGAGAATAATCAAAGTAAGTCGAGTTTATAGCAATATTTTTGCAAACATAATATAATACAAACTCGTAATTGTCATGTTCAATGATGGGCTTAGTTTAATATTTATGAAACAGGCATGGTAAGATACGTAGTAAGTACACAAGAATGGTTTGTATCTGATCTATATATTGTTTAAGTTTTTAGTTAGCAATTATTTGATTCAGATCAGCCAAATGAAGGAATCGCGCTGAATTTTTTTTTGGAAGTCAGGTACAACATATAGAACATATATGTACAGTTTAGGCAAAAATTAAAATATTCATCTTCGATTTAAGAGAGAACCACCCATATATATATATATATATATATATATATATAATTATAACAAATCATACACTCGATCATAATTTTTCAAAGTCTGTGGATAATTAAGTTAATTTTTGTAAGAGACATAATATATTTACGATTCCTCGACTTTGGTAGCAATATTTGTAACAATAAAATCAAGTTTTATAATTTTTTTGGCAATGATCAAAGTGACGCAATTAATTTCTATAAGCAAACATGTATTTAAATAATTTATCACTACTAAGCTTTGAATTTTTAGTCAATCATGGACATTAAGGAACAACTTTTTTTTTCGGTGACTTTCTGTATTTTGATGTTTGCTACTTCTGTAATTTTTTTAGGAATGCTCTAAGCAATTCATAAGCTTTGCCACAGGCTTTAAATATGAATTTTAATCATTTTAGAACAAAAATATAGATCTCCATTTTTAGCCAAAGATACAGGGTCTCGGCTATTCTGGGATCCATACAGGAACTTTTGCACTATGAAAAGATATCTCCGTAAATTTGTTGGTGGTCGTAGTCCATCGAACTCTTACTTTCACCAATATTAAGGTTTAAATGGCTTATAAGATAGGTATAACACACACACACACACACACACACACACACACACACACACACACACATATATATATATATATATATATATATATATATATATATATATATATATATATATATATATACATATGTATATATATATAAATATATGACTTTAAGGGTATTTTTATTAAAAAGGTGCGAAAATTTTACAAAACAAGTATATTTATGACTATAGTAAAAAATGCTTCCCTATGAATTAATTAATTTGGGTTGGAAACCCAAAAATTGCCAAAATTGACGTCTGTGAAATGCTCACTTTTTTCGCAGTTTAATATTTTTACAATTAAGGAATGAATAAGATCAACTATCATAAAATTAGTTAACCAACACCCTTCCCATTAGAATGCAGCAAAATATAAGATAAATAAACTCCAAATAGAAAGCCGATAAAAAAACTAGAGTTGAAAATACGATGTTAAGAATATCCGAGCATATTTAATAATAGTTACTTCTATACGCCAAAGGAGAACCGCGAGGAGGCTAGAAGAACAGAAAGAAAGAGATTAGCAACCTTCATATAAGGAAATATGCAGCTTTGGAGGCTTCTGATTGGCCGTCTCTCCTCTCTCGTACACACTAGACACAGGAATGCAAAGGGGGTGGCAAGGAGGATTTTGGGTATAAAAGAGCCAGGGCACAAGGCCCAAATGTGCAGTTTTTCTTAAAAATTAGAGCAGCGCAGAAGCTCTGCCCAAATCCGGACCGGTACGGCGCGTCGGACTTTAACTTTTACGCGTAACTTCTCAATCTATATCTCTCTCACTCTCCTTCCTAACCTCTCTACCCTGACTCTTGCTTTCTCACTCTTCTATCCCTCTACTCTGACCCGTTTTTCACGAATTTTTTATACCCTTGTCTGATGGACCTTTTCTCTTTCTTCTCCCGTCTACTCCCTCTCTCCTTCCCCTTTAATATCCTCTCTACAGCTTCCTAATCTCACACACAACTCTACACACTTCTTCTCACAATGCAATCCAATATGGCATTATATGTATATATATGGGACGTTCCTCGTCAAACGTAACAAAGCTCTGCCCAAAATTCCTTTTGATCTAAAAATTTTTTAAAATATGGAAAATTTAGCATTTCTTATGTACTTTAAATTATTCAGGGGCATTTTTTTAAATTTTGTTCCCAGACGGAGCTACGCGTTCCCTAACCTTAAAAAATTACTACTTTACGAAATGATCAAGCTGTCAGAAATCACAGGGGCTCAGAAACATTCTAAGCAACGACTATTTTCAGGTATTTTTGAGCTGCTGAACAAGAATCCGACGTATTTTTTACCGATACCTCAAGCGTTTGTCCCTAACCTCAAAAAACACCCCCCCCCCCAAAATTGCTTTTTCACGCAGTTGAGAGGTTTAACCTATGATCGACGGGAGGAAAATTATTGACAGAGAGTATTTTTATGTATTTTGTGCTGCTGAACACGAAACCGGCCATCTTATTTACCGATACCTCAAGCGCTCGTCCCTAACCTCAAAAAACCATCCAAAATGTCTTTTTTACGCGGTTAAGAAATTTACATCTAGAGGAAAATTATTGACGAAGGCTATTTTTGGGTTTGAGGGTTTAGAGAGATTTGAGGTTTTTAGTGTTACGGGATTTTGGGATACGGGATTTTGAGGTTATGGTGTTTTGGGGTCATGGGGTTTTGTGGTTATACGGTTTTGGGATTTCAGGGTTATGGGAAAAAATAAATTTATTCCTTCAAATGAGTTAAGGTATTCATATATTTATTTTTAATAAATGATCCAAATGTAAAAATTGGACGAAAATTGTAATGCCCGCCATATTTTTCGGGCACAAAGCAAGTTATATGTCGTGTTACCAACATTTTATAAAATGTAAAATGCTTTCTATCAAAATAAAAAAGTTTATAAATATATACATAACTTTTTACCAAAAATACACGTTTTATCATATTTAAATCGATTTTCTTGAAAACTGAAGGAGCTCAAATAACTTTTCTTGATAAATGTAAGTTCAGTAGACAAAAATTTGCAAGTCGAATAGTTTTTTTACCAAAAAATATTATAAATATTTAAAAAGGAAAAGATTTTATCGCTAAAATCGCAAAATGCGCCTTTTTGCCTTGAATTTTGGGGCCCTTAAAAACTATTTTGGGACTTCTCAATATTTTTCTCGTATTCCACATAGTTCAAACTATACTCTAACCAAATTTCATCCAATTCCATTCACTCAATCGTGAGATATTAGGTTTTAATACAAAAAAAATGTTTTTTTCACACCGTGCGCCGTATACCGATACGACGCATCAAACATGACCGTGAAGAGGTTATAACACGATAACAGTATTCGCTGTATTTTCTAAGTGTATGTAAGTAATCAAATTACGCAATATGACGATATTATTGATTGCCGCATTAGTGGAAATTCCCCAAATATATTTTCACGTTCACTTTTAACCCTATATAAAATGTATACTTACAGCTTACTTTTACTATAGTCAAGACTCGATACTTCATACCGTCTTTGTATAGCGCAAAAGTCGTTTCTCCTTCTTCTGCATTTGGATATAGATCTTTTTCATCCACTACACTTGTATTTTCATATTCCGTCCATAAAACTAACACATACATCTTTTGACTTTCCATCGCGCCGCGGTCAATACGGTTGTTAGTCAACCTCTGAACACAGCGCATTGACGTTAGCACAGAAGTAAAACTAAAGAAAAGAATAAGCGCTCAAAAGAATACTTACGTGCCGAGCATCGTGATGATAAAAGGTTGTAATAAGTACTCCGAGGATTGAAGCTTAAAAATATGTCGTGTGAATTTTCGTGTAAGCGTAATATTTATTACGTTTAAAACAACTAGCAGTCAATAAACTAACAAAAATTTATCAATTTAGACGCATGCATCGAAAACGTATCGGATATTATACTGTTTTTCAGATCAAACATTCGTCAAATTACTATTATTTGCTCTGTATTCTAATAATCTAGATGACAGCAGAGATGATTACTAATATGATAACTGGAGTGAAGAGAATCACAGTGGCATTGATAGTGACGACGACGGGCCTGGTGTTCAAACTGAAGTTGACTTCTCTTCTTTCGACGCAGAGTTATATTCTGAATCCTAAATGACCGTTCGAGAATTTGTACTATCCATGTGTCTTCTAAAATCGTGCCTTTATCAAGCGGATACGCACACTAGTTATACGCTCAAATAATTTTCGATTACTCTACCGCAGCTAAACAATGTCCAAAAAGTATATATTAATTTAAACAATATTTAAATTATAGTAACAATTAAATAGTTAAAAAACATTATAATTGCTCTAATGGTTGCTCTTCTGTACCTCAAACTGATCACGATGTTAATCACGATGAATCAATTGAAGTGGACGAAATTGTAGAAAATGTTCATTCTTGTGATTGCGATAACAAGGAAAATTATTTTATTGAAATAGATTTGATTGCGCAGCTAAAATCATTATTCGGACGAGAGATTTTTTACAACAAATTAAATCATAGAAATACGAATTCAAATTATAATCGAGAGTGTTCTAGAGATATTTATGATGAATCAGTTTATCGGAAATTTGTAAACTCGAACAATAAATCGTCAAATAAGACGAATATTTCATTCATGTGGTACACTGACGGTGTTAAAATTTTTAAATCCTCGAAGTTCAGTGTTTGAGATTTTTTCAATCATCCTAGAACTTCCTTATGAAGAACGCTATAAAGTTAAAAATATTTTACTTTATTGTTTGGCGATTATGGTTTGGCAATGAAAAACCTACGCCAAATATTTTTTTGAGTCCGTTAAAAAAGGCATTGAAAAGTTTGTACAAAGGTGTTAAAATTTATGTTAAAGATTGAGACCGAGAAATTATTTTACACGCTATTATTTTGTGTGGGACAGCCGATCTCCCAGCTAAAGCTCTATTTTTGTTAATGATTCAATATAATGGCAGGTTTGGATGTCAATTATGCATTTTAGAGGGCTTCACAGTAGATAGAGTAAGAGAATATCCTTTTAGAGAAGTATTGGCTTTGCGTACTGAAGAAAACGTCTTAGAATGATGTGAAGAAGCTATAGATGCAGGAAAGCTGGTTTGTGAAGTAAAAGGTCCGACAATAATGTCAAAAATATGTCCGAACTTTATTACAGCTACGACAGTAGATGTTATGCATTGTGTTTTTAAAGGAGTTGTAAAAAGATTAGGAGAGCTGTGGTTTGATTCGAAATTTGTTAACGAATACTTTAATGTATCTCATTTAATTGATATTGTAGACACTAGACTCTGCACAATCAAACCTCCTGCATTTATTGTACGACGACCAAGGCCTATAAAATCACATTTCAGTTATTGGAAAGCCAACGAAGAAAAAAGCTGGATGTTTTATTATTCGAACCCAGTTCTGAGTGGTATTCTACCTCAAGATTATTTAGATCATTATAAAAATCTAGTATTAGCTATATTCTGGTTATGCAAAGAAGAAGTTACAAATGTAATGATAGAGAAAGCTAAAATTTTAATCAAAGAATTTCTTCGGAGATTCAAAAATTTGTATGCTATCAAGTATATGACGTGTAATGTGCACAGTCTACTACATTTACCAGATGTAGTGCGGCGTCTAGGCCCTTTATGGACTTCTTGCTTTCCATTAGAAGATTTGAATGGAAAAATAAAAGCGTTCGTATATGGGAGTAAAAAGCCCGAATTACAAATTATTCACAACTTAAATCTACATCTTAAAGTAAGTACTTTTATATATGATTGGATTAAAGAAGACAGTAGTGTTTTTTATTTTTGTGACACACTTTAAGCTCCTGAGAAAAAATTAAAACTTACTGAAATCGAAAAAAATACTTTTTGGTGTAATAGAAGTTCAAATCAAGTGATTTTAGAAAATGTGTGTATAATATTTCTGGAACTTCTTCGTCAATATCAATAAAATTTGACATGCATATCTATTTTTAGATTTTGAATTTGTGTGTGTGTATACCGTAATATTTCTTGAACTTCTTCGTCGATATCAATAAAATTTGACATGCATATCTATTTTTAGATTCTGAATTTGGAAAAAACAGTTATTTTTTATTTTTTCAATTATTATTTTTTGATTTTTGAAAAACAATATTTGGCGTTTTTCTCAATCATCCTATTGTTACAAACGATTTAGCTTAAATGCATTTCAAGAGAATAACATTATCTACTTTTCTTCGTTTGGTCCTCGGGATCGATCGCTTTGTTCGGCAGATAAAATGAAAATGGTGATTTTTTATTTAAATTCATATCTCTAAAACTAAACATCATAACTTCACGAAAAAAATCATGTCAGTAAGTCATGTGACAAAATATATTCCATTCAAATTTCAAGTGATTTGACCACTTATTTTTTCAATAATAAATCGAAAACTGAAAATAATGATTTTTTTTGCCTCGATTACGGACATAAAAAAGCTTTATTGCACTTGAGATATTAGGAAAAAGTAGATATTTTATGTTTGTATTTTGGCTAAGTTCATTGTGCAGCTTTCAAACCCTTAAGATATCAAGGTTTCAATTTTTTTGAGAATTTTTTGATTCCTTATATCTCTAAAACAATGTAGTTAAATGCTTAAAAATTTTATTTGGTGATTTACTTTAAAAAAGCTATCTGTTGCTAAAATTTCAAATGATTTTGTCAAGCAGTTCTAAATTAAAGAGCTAAAATGTAAAAACCAATTTTTCTCAGAACATTGTTTCCACTTATAGGGGTGTCGTTGCACGTCATTGAAGTCCCTCCCTATGAATTAAAGTCATACTGATATATTCTGTAAAAAAAAATGGGCTGGGCTGCGGAAAACAGACTTAAGCTCAATGTTAATAAAACCAAAGCAATTGTCCTGGGCTCCCCTTACTACATAAATTTACTTCCCTTAACAGCTAACACTTTCATTAATATCGGGGGTGTCCAGGTCAGCTTTGAATCCTCTGTGCGTAATCTGGGATTGGTGCTTGACTCTAAACTTACGTGGAAGGAGCACGTTACACCAGTGTGTAAGCGTGCTCACTCGCTAATGTACAGGCTCTACTTTTTCAGAACGAGTACCAATCTCAGGTTGCGCAAGCATCTTGTGCAAGCGCTCCTATTTCCGATCATCGACTACTGTTCTCTTGTATACTGTGACCTGACGCAGGAACTCGACTTAAAACTACAGAGGCTCGTGAATACAGGAATTCGGTACATCTATGGTGTAAGGAGAGATGAGCACATCTCCCCGTACAGGCAGGAGCTGCAGTGGCTAACCACTGCCGGACGCAGAAAGTACTTCACAGCTTGTTTCCTACGTAAAATGTTTAACTCGGTCGTACCATCAGACGTACTGGCCTTTTTTGACATCCGCGTAACACTCTGGCCTGTAAGGGCTGCTTTCGCGACGGAGATGCTGAGGTACTCGTTCCATATCAGCGCTTCATACTTATGGAATAACCTGCCATCACACATCAGATACACTTCATTCACCGTCACTTTCAGAAAACTTGCTAAGGATCACTTTTTTCAACTCGAAAACACATAACTCGTACACACTCCACGCACACGCACACACCTACTTTCTCGCTCATTCCACCTTCACTATCGCCACACTCTCACACTATACATACTCTAAACATGCCTCAATCTATTGTTTTTTCTTTTCTCACTTATAATGCTGTAAACTTATAATCGTACAATATAATTTACGCAAAATAAAACTAATATCTCTCTCTCTCTCTCTCTCTTTCTCTCTCTCTCCCTCTCCCTCTCTCTCTCTCTCTCTCTCTCCCCCTCTCTCTCTCTCTCTCTCTCTCTCTCTCTCTCTCTCTCTCTCTCTCTCTCTCTCCAAAAACGCAAACCCCAATTGCCATGTACCCGCACGTTGGGGTTAAACAGGTTTTCCTCAGGATCTGCCTCATGGAATGACTTTAAATTAAAGTGATATAGTCCTAATAACTTTTAATAATCATGATTTCTTTTAGAAAGATTGAAAATTTAGTTTTCGAGTTAAAACAATTTCAAAAATTTGCGTTTTATGGTGTGTAATAAAAAAACAACAAACAATATAAATTTTCCGCGGCAAAAAAATAGGTAATTTTATTCTCTTTCAGGTTCATATCAAGCAATTTATTTTCATTAACTTTTTTAATAACTTTATTAGCAAAAACTAAAAAATCGATTAAAAAACAGACCCAGAAAATGTAAAAACGGACTGTTATCCCGCTATGTACTAGTAAAAACCAAGAAAATAAGACTTGGTGGATTAAAATTCACTGAGTAGAAGCTGAGCTAGAGGCGATACGAACGAGCACACACACACACACGCGCACACACACAAACATCCATACAGACATTTTCTAAAAACACTATTTTTCGACTTAAAATACCTTAAAACATATTTCTTACATGTTTTTACACAAACTCCAAAAATTACTATTACAAGGCTTCCTTAGGAAGGAAGCAACTTGGTCAACCAAAGTTGGAGACTTTAACTCAGGACGGAGACTGATCTTTATAGTTTTCATAATGCAACGAGACACGAGTCTCGCCCATAAATAAACGTGAAGGCGGCCACAATAGGCTCGACGTGAAGTAAACCACACGACGCGAAATTGAAAGGCGAGTCCACATGAGCACCGGTTGCGGCGGCCCGACAAGCGATTTAGCCGTAACGCGACAGGAGACGCGCATGGAGCGCCGCGAACGCACTCGCATGACATACACGCACACACATATACGCCGCGAGGCTTTATAAGGCCGACCGCGCGGCGTCGCTAGCAGTTCTACTCGAGCTTCCAATCCGGGCAGTACCGTGAGCACACGATACTGCAAGGAGAGCCAGAGCTAGACCACCGCCGACGAAACCTTCTCGTGAGCACACTTGACGACTAGTTAGCAATACTTAATCCCGATTCTCCGGATTATCGTCGTGAACACACGAGATAATCAGGAAAACCTGAACGACAACGAGTCTCGTCCTCGTGAGCACACGTGGATGATACCCTGAGTTGCCAATTCCGTAGCCTACATCCTGACGTATCACTGCTCCCTCTGCCACTGTGCGCACACAGGGTTGAGGAAGTAGCGGTACGCTCACCGACGATTCACCGAGTCCTTCGCTCACGTTCTGGTAAATTGAGGTTAACCTCTAACCTCCGAAACCACCTTTACGCTGACGTCTTAAGACTTCTTTTATCACTGTGCGCACACAGGGCTTAAGGGAGAACGAGGCCAGCAACGAGAATCCGCAGAGCTGTTAGCACACGACTCTGCGAATCCAAAGATAACATCAAAATACCGTAACACCGCTACGATTGTCAATGTGAGCACACAGGGCGACCGAAGCCGTTATTACGCGACGCATTTGGATCGACGTAGCCGTGCGCACACGACTCCGCCGCAATCAAATTTAATCCTAACATCAAACTCCGTCTCCGTTCCGTAATTCCGACACCGACCCAATTTACCGATGCCACATGCGTATAGTCGTAACCGCACCATAGTTTTATAGTCGCTCTGAAAATATTGTAATCGCGCTAGTAAATTACTCCAATTGCACAGGCAAAATCTTCCTAACGAATCGCGTTATTTGATTTCTGTTACAGGTGGGCTTTAACATATAACACTCACGTTGTTGATTTTGATACTAAATATACATCTATATTATTATTAAAACATACAAACAGGGTTATTATTAAACCTTTCCCCTAACCAAATCCTGGATCCGACGGACCACTCAACACCTGGGGGAAAACCGAACCGTTACAATAATATATGCAAAGGCAATGAAAAATAAGTCATTCTTTTTTACGCGCATTTTATGCCTTGTAAAGTCGTATTTCAACATCACGCAGTGCTACCACTACAAAATTAAAGATAATAAAATCGCGTCTATGATACGACGTTTCCGAAGACGCCGCCACGATACGACTTTTTCGGAGTCGCCGCCACGATACGACCTTATTTGACTTAGCCATCGAAATGCTGTGGCAAAAACACCGCATTCATAATAATTAGTCTGATACTGTACTTGTTTAAAAGATATGCGTAAAATATTTTTATTTGGAAACTGCCTATCAATAAAAATTTGATGATGATCATCTAGACATTTTTTGTTAATACTATCAAAAATTCTTATTACATTGTCTTTGTACTACAGACAAATTCAGTGTCGGTTTGTACTTAAGGGGGCACACCACCTATGAAATTAAAATCAAAATTTTTCATTAAAAATTTATAAATACTTATATAAATGAATAAAATTTTTATGACTATTCTTAGACATAATTACCTTTATTTTGATGGTTTTAGACCTTCTATATACCTCTATAATACCTATGTATAGTAGGGAGTCCATAATTCACTTACCGTAAGATTCCAAAGGAACAAATGGCCCAAATGAGCTCTAACTCCAGGATATTGTTTAAAATTACATTAGTTATGGTATGAATGAGGGGATTTGGTGTAAATTTCATAGAAAAAGTTTTATAAGCATATTACTGATTTTTTTATCAATTTTTGATTAATTTTAACATAACTATCATGTAACTTTTTTTCTATGAAAAGTATTTGAATATATTCTTTATCTATCAATATGTTGAATATTAGGCAATCTCTGAAAATTAACTGCAGATTGCATATTAATAATCAAGTAAAATTTTAAAATGTTGAATTCAAGTATATGGTTATTATTTAATTTACTTTTAGAATTAGAATAATTTCCAATTCCTTATAAAATAATAAGTACATCTATAGCATCATAAATGTATCATAAATTGTCGTACAACAGTAAATAATCTATTTTTCATTTTCTTTTTCATCAGGTATTTTTGCATTAATTAATTGGTTTAAGTGATTTGCAGCATACATTTTTTTACCTATTTTTTGAACAAATGTCACATCAGCAGTGACGAATTGACGTAGAAAGCTATAAAATTTTAATATATAACAAAATTACGTCAATGTTTTTGCAAGTGATAAATAACTATATGCATGGATAACTTTTTTGATAATATAAAAATTTCACGTTGCTTACTAGATAATAATAAGACATCATATTTTTCTATTTGTTTACTTAAACTTTAGCGTCTTCGTGATTGAATTATCAATTATTAGGAAATGACATTAGAAAAAAAGATCTTAACAAAACTTAAATTTTACCACTATTGCAATATATATTTTAACAGAGCGACGTTAGGAGTAAGGTGAATCGAGATAGTATAATATTAAAAACATGTAATGTTAATCGACAAAGTAAGAATATATTTAGCTTACGAAGATTTTTAAAAAATGTCAACTTTTTATTGGTTTTTATTGGCACATTTTTATTGGTTCCTTACTATAGTATCAATGATTCTATTCGTCTCCCACTTGTCACGAGGCTGTTTGTATGCGTATTTTGTCATTTTGGGAATCAATACAAGAGAACAAAGCAAACTCAGTCTAATATCGCGCATACATATGTTGGTTTCAGATTAAAGATAACCAATGAGGATATTTAGAATACTTTTGAATAAACACTACGTCATATTTAAAATATAAATCAACAAGTGTATTTATATACCCCCTCCCGAACTATTGATCTGGCTAGAGCTAGAATGATGAGGGTAGTGCAATTGTTACAACATTTTTATAATCTAGTCGCATACTTAAACAAAACCGCATTTCAGGATTCATAAGTATAATTGTACTTAGATTAAGTGTTATAAATAAATATAATTGTAAAACATTGTCATGTGTGTACACACGTCACGGGTTTCTATTTACTATAAGAAGACGAGTAGAAGAGTGCAATGCGGTGTCGGCCGTAGCGTGACGAAAGAACGTCTGCCTTGCAAGTCAGAGAATCTCGGTTCAAGCCCGGGGTCCATCATTTTTTCGTTGCACTCTTCACTCGTAACAACATATATAAATATTTCTACTCGCTTACCTGTGTAATTTACCCAACACTACCTATCCCAGTCATCCTTCACACTCATTCTAGTTAGATTTTAAGTTTAACATAAGAGTAGTAGAAGGGGGCCTTACTCTATCGTGTGCGTGTATGTGCGCGTGTTCGTGTGTGTATTTATATGCATGTGTGTGTATGTGTGTAAAGATAATGCTGACGGGAATCCCCCTCACGTCAGTCGAGAGTCAAGCATCGGAGTGTCAACACCTTAAAAAGTTGCTCCACCACTCCCCAAAATGCTTTAAAAAACTTAAGGAGCTTTGGATAAAAAAGAGAGGGAATTCCTCGAAATATCAGAGGCATTTTGGGTAGACAGAGAGGGAGAGAGAGCAGGATTCTGTCGAAAATTCTGGCGAAAGTAGAGGGAGCTAATTTAAGATTAGACAATTAGAAAAGGCATATAAAGCGGTTCTATCAAGTAGCGCGGTAGCGCCACGAAGGCGAGTTTGAGAAGCAGACGAAGCCGCGGCGCCCGTGACACTATTTACTTCTATATTGGTGTTCGAATTTTTCATTATACAAAAAAAAAATACTTATCATTGCTTTCGGTAAATCTTTTTGGCTCATTAGAATGTTTTCTGAGCTAAACTATGATTTCCAACCAAAATATTAGTGGAAATACTGCTTATTTTTATAATATGTGAGTGTATAATCCAAAAATGCTGAAATCACGTATTTTTTCTTCAGCCCGAAATGTGAAAGGACCGTTAAGTTAGCCGCAAGAAGCGTTAGGACCGTGAAGTTGGCTGCAAAGCTATACATATGGGGATTGCTTTCTCATATAAAATAATATGGGGATTGCTTTCTCATATAAAATAATATATTACGATATTTAGAATTAAGAGGTTGCCGGTGCATACTCTGCGTCCCGGAGCAGAAACAGTAACTAGCTTGCCAGGGTAGCCGATGACAAGGTTCAGGTTGTTTTTGGTGTCTTGGTGTAAAAATCATTTATGGGCGGTGTCTAGGTGCGCACGGTGGCCGATGACGAGGTCTAGGTGGTGCGCTCCATGGTTTTTGGTGTCTAGGTGTAAAAATCATTTAAGGGCGGTGTCTAGGTGTACAAGGTGGCTGATGTGGAGCCCTAGGTGGTGCGCTCCGTGGTTTTTGGTGTCAAGGTGTAGAAATCATTCAGGAGTAGTGTATATCAGAACAATCAGTGATTTCATATTAGTGATAAAAATGTTACAAAAAAGCTGTTTAAGGTGCTAAAAATGCTTATATTTTATTTTTATGACGTCGACTATGAAATGCTCAAAAAAATTTACTAAAAAGGAATGAAATCTCTAAAAAAATTAACTTTTAAAAAAGTAAAAGGTTAGGCGAGTTTGATATATTCCGCAACGAAATTACAGATAGAAAAGTACTGAGATCAATCAAACAAAGTCAAGTTTATTACATTTAATCGTGATGAAGCAAGGGACAACTCTCAAGATAATTACTACGTAACTTGCCATGCCTGTTTTATTGTACTTATGGTGTTTGCATGAAGTTCTAATACATAAAAAGAAAATTTTAGTTGTTGACCAATAAACAAAATAAAACGGGCATGGCAAGTTACGTAGTAATTATCTTGAGAGTTGTCCCTTGCTTCATCACGATTAAATGTAATATACTTGACTTTGTTTGATTGATCTCAGTACTTTTCTATCTGTAATTTCGTTGCGGAATATATCAAACTCGCCTAACCTTTTACTTTTTTAAAAGTTAATTTTTTTAGAGATTTTATTAATATTTTAATTTGCTTTATTTAAAACTGCCCTACTCTACAACCTACACTTCGTTCTACTTAACCGAACTAAGTCAATAACTTTTATTAATTATATAATGCTATCTCATTAGGCGATTTAATAGAAATTATTTATATTAGCATCATAATAATGCAAAATGTTTTATTTGTTGTTCAACAAAAGGAAAGTGAATATGAACCGATTTTAACATCCACTCAGACTTTTCGAGTACATTAGCTAAAAATTGCAAGTTTTTCTAGATCTCGGTATATTTTAAATTATTTATTAGCTCTTGGCATTTCCTAAGAGAGTACACATCAATAACCTTTGATTTATAGTTCTGAAGTTATTTGACATTGCAACATAATTTCAAGCATTGAGTCGTGGTTTTCAATTTCAGAAGATAAGAAGTCTTTTTATAGCTTCTGAACTATGAAAAAAAAAGTTATCAATGTGTACTCTTTTTGGAAATGCCAAGAACTGATAAATAAGTTAAAATAACATTCATTATAAAATCATTTTAATTGGCTTATTGAAGATTTTGACCAAAAAGACCGATGCCAAGCAAAACTTAAATCTTTTTACTAATGTACTTGACAAGTCTCAGTGAATGCTCTAATAGGTTTATATTAAGTTCATTTTTGTTGGATAAAGCATTTTGCACTATTGTCATGCTAATATAAACAATATGTATCAATTTATTTAATCAGAAAACATAAGATAATGAAATTTTCAAAATTATATATATATATATATATATATATATATATATATATATATATATATATATATATATATATATGGGTGGTTCTCGGTGAAATCGAATATAAGAAAATTTTAATTTTTTCCTAAACTATATATATATATATATATATATATATATATATATATATATATATATATATATATATATATATATACATGTGTGTGTTGTATATGTATTACCTGACTCCCAAAAAAATTTCAGCGCGATTTCTTCATTTGGCTTTGAGTTCTAGCTGGTCAAAGTTGAGGTTTTAAGCAATTTTTGCATTTTTTGTCTATTTTCAATAATTTTTAGCTCATAAGGGATGCATTTTTAACTAAAATTACCTGAATACTTTGTTTTGTGAAAATTTATGAATTTTGCATTTTAAGCCTTAAAATATAAAAATCTGAATGTTTGATCCGGACTCCGACAACCTCAATACAGTAAAAATATACCTTTTTATAGTAAAAAAGTAGCTGTAAAGTTTTAGAATGGGCCTGACCTTCTACCGGAACTTATGTAGAAAACAAACATGATATAATCTCTAAATAAGTGGTTTTACATGCAAATTTGGCACTTCTAACCTAGTAAATTTCATGTCTACCGATACAAACACAAGTTGGTATCGGTAGTCATGAAATGTACTAGGTTATAAGTGTCAAATTTTTAATTAATTTGGACAAAAATTAAAATTTTTATCTCTGATTTCACAGAGAACCCGCCCCCCCCCCCACACACACATATATATATATATATATGGGACATTCCATATGTATACAAAGTAATCCTACCTTTGTTTTTCAATTAAGTTGAGTGTCTCTAAAGGTATATCGACTTCTGACCTTGACTCATACTGGATAGCACCATCTTCTGTCTGTACAATTCTACCCTTTCGACCGGTCATTTCGGCAACATTTTCAGGTCCACCTAACTCATCTATTAGTTGATCTAATGTATTAGGTGGCAGTTTTTCTCCTAGTTTATCGATTTTAACTAAAAGTTCATCTTTCATTCGGCAAGCAAGTTCAATGGAAACTTTAGATGGTGTCAGGCTTTGCGGTTCCGCATCAAGAATTGTAATTTCATCTATAACTGAAATTTCTGATTTGTTACATTTATTACCATAATTGTTGCATACTTTTTCAGTCAACATTCCTTCAACCTTATTTTGGTAATTACAAGTCTTCTTTGATATTTTTTTTTGTTTTATTGTAGCCTTTTTTTTTCTTCTGTCCCATGGATCTTTATAAAAAACATATAAACATTACAAATTTAAGAGAGAGTCGAAATTATTTTTTCAGAATATGAACATTCCAATTTTTTATTAAGGGGTTCTAGTATAAGTTGATACTTCGAAAAATTAATTTTTGTGATAGTAAAATTTCCGGCTTTGCTTTAAACACGCTAGAAATACTTTTTAGGATGTGACTCTTCGTGAGACAAACCGTCGAGTTTTTTCTACATCACGAGCACTGGTTTGAACGGATGTGGCAAAAGCAAATGCGTAATTTTTTATGAATTTTAACTGCAGGGAGAATTTTTTCCAAAAAGAAAGGTGACGTTGTGTGACTGAGAACATGCCGTTTTCGAATCGGATTCACGACTTTCCTAGGAGGAAACGTACACAGGCTCGAATTCGATGCTCGAGTACGCACGTCTGGAGAGCATAGCGTCGGCTCGAGCGTACGGCGCGGGTGTTTTGGATTCGAGTTTTATGGCAGGTCGGCTTTGTGTAGGGACAGCCTCGACGCTGGGTGTTAAAGTGTCTGTTTTGTATTAGTGTTTTATGTGTGAACTCGTTAGAAAGAAAAAATGTGGATCTTCCTAGCGATCCCTAATCTCGGCGGCTAGCGGCGATGTAAATCATCTGCAAGGGTGGCTGCACTGGCAGGAGAGTTTGAGCAGTCATGTTCGAAACGCGGAACTAAGCGCCTCCCACTTCTGTTTTAGATTCATTTCTTTTAATATATCCTTTAGCATTCAAGGTTATTTTGCGTTCGACTTTTTTTCTTGCAATTGTTAAACAATACTGGCAAATAATGATTGTCGTTAATTAATTTACATGATTTTTGGTGTGTAAACGATCTTGGAGGAAGCAACGCATTACGCTTTTCTCCCTACTACCCGTGCTAAATAAAGATCTCCGCGGCATGCAGTGCCAAGCTCTCGCGCGCTGAGTATAACGATATCTATACTCTCTTCTCCCCTCAGTTCTATGAGCATGTTTGCCTTACAAGCTGGAGCCAGATGGTGCCAGTATGCGTCCTCGGCTGTCATGACCGCTGCACCTATAACAAAGCCGAACACATAGCTGTGCTTGTCTGCCGCGTACTCATGTGCCTATTGTTGAGAGCGTCGAGGGGGATAGTCATTTAAAACACTATATTATTCGCATAATCATTGCGAATTTTGCGAAACCTAAGGCTTTTCTAAAACCTGCAATGAAATTACAAACATTTTGTGTTACTCTTATGCCAATATAGAGTTTTTATATTGTATAAATAGGCTAACTCAATTATTCTATACAGCGAAAAACTAGGAAAAAGCGCATAAAGCGTTTGCAATGTCATTGCGGATTCTCTACAAGTGCTTTGGGTTTTGCGAAATTTCAAGTAATTGTTAGAAAAATAATGTCGGTTTGAGTGGCGGGTCACTCCATGGTCTCCACATTATACGTTCAATTTCGCGGTAGTTTGCATTCTGTTGTTCTATTGGTGCATGGCGACCAGGACAGCGGAGACGCGTACTAAAGCCACCTGGGTCGAGCTTGCAGAGCAAACATCCCCATAAGGCGCGCGCGAAATGTAAATTTACTTACGTCGCTATACATGATATACCGTTGATATACCGTGTGGCGTGTATATGCAAATAAATCTCTTCCCGATTGGAAATCGGGTGCGGCATGCCAGATTTATTATCAGGTCCAGATCAGTTCTACCAAATCCAGCCCTCATACGGAGTCTCACACGGCGCAAGTAAAAAATCAGATCATCAGAAAATCAAAATGTCACCGGACCACTGCCAGAATGTGCACTGAACTTGAATCCCCCCACCTAATTAATGCTATAAACTGTCATACGTAACCTTAAAAAATCAATTTTTTCAGATTTTAATCTATATTCCATAGAAGCAATTACCGCGACTCAAATTAACACAAACAATTTCTACGCTTTAGCAAAATAAAAAATATTTATTTACTTGACTTTATATTAATTTTTTTAAGAACCATCAATTGATGTTTCACATCTGCCAACCGTCCCGTGACGGCATCCCTTTTTTTTCTTTGAAGTTTGATATTTTCGTAAATCCCCCATCTACCTAGGTGCTAATCGGTATAGGATTAAATTCCTTTTTTATTTTCTTTCTGCATCGTCCAGTTGTTTGGTTCATGCGGCATCTTTCGGTCATTCTCTAGATAGCTACATTCCTCAGTATCGGGTAGAGGAGAGTAAGCTAAAATCCGTAACCTACGTTACTCTGCTTCAGTCAAAGTAGCATTTTGTTCGTTTTCAGCCTTATAAATTTCTTTTTACCTCTTCGTCTTTTCTGACCTTCTTAAGGGTGGCTGCTTTTTTTAATTGCTTGATTGAAAACCGAAACATGAGGCACTTTCGCACCGTTGCGTTAAGCCTACGCGAAGCGGCGCAGGCGCGCTTCTAAATTACCCCCTCTCCGCGGCAGTTTTGGCACAGTATCGCGTGCGCGGTTAAAAAGAGCGGAAGCCCACGCGCAGCGTCACTCGCTTCTCAGCAATCGGCAAGTTTAGACGGTAGTAGTCCTAAACATGCTTTCCGGCGACAGACGAGTCTGGACGGCAAACTACCCCCGAATTCACCTCCCACGCTACTAGCGTAGAAGCATCGCGTTCATTTACTCCACCACTACACTCTTAATACGCGCATCCTAGCAGAAGTTGCGTCAGAATGTCACGTACCGTCCCCTTCACGCTTGACAGGCTCAGCAGCAGTACTAGGCTAACAGTGCTTAGCTAGAGGTGTTGGAAGAGCAAAAGAGGCTGTAAAGTAAAAAGAAAAGCATCGGGCATAAAAGTGTCATAGTGACACAATGAGTGTAGTGACATCAGACAGCTTTTATTGTAGACCAATGATATGCGCATTACCTGCTTCAATAACCCATCATCGTTTAATGTGCAACTACTTAAGGAGAATACTGCATACAGTTACCTCGAAAAAGACATGCTTGACTACTATAAACCAGATTCTAATAGTGATATAAAAAAGTTATTTTGCCAGGAGCTACAGATAATGCTGAAAACATAGTTTTTTCTTTTTTAAACATAGTAATTTATACGTAAAACGTATGTAATTTAGACTATATCATATTACATCGTAGAGATCCTAACTGGTGTAAAATGGCTTGTAGTTATTTTAAGCTTCAGATGTTGGGTTGTAAAATTCGAGGAAGTTTTCCGCATAAAGAATTTTTATCAAACTCTGCCTAGGTTTATCTTGCCAGTATTGGGCCTAAAGATAATGAAATTCACGTCAACTCGAGCCTTGTAAGATTTGCCGTCACTATGTATCCAGAGACAGGACTAAGACACCTGATACTAATATAATAAAATTTATATATTAAAATATAAGCTGAATATATTTTTTTATTCAAAACTCTTTATTAAAATAAGGATAAAGTAATAAGGAATAGGATAAAAGTGTAATGGAATCCCCGATTCCATTACGTGCCTACCTCGCCAATCAAAATAGAGATTCACGAATATTTTTTATACACAAAATAGATACACATATTTAGAAGTTAAGCTTTTACTGTAGAACGCGAGTCGCGAGGGCACAGGAGGGTACAGGAGGAAAAGATACACACTCCGATGTACTGTTACACTACTCTGAAGACTTTATTAAAGTTAGTAATACTGAAGGAAATCTGAGCGAGTGCTCAATCTGGCAGCCAGTCCCAGAATGACGACCGGTTCCGTCCTCCCCGCTCGCCACAGCGTAGCGCCGGGCGGACGACATCTTGAGGCTGACTCCGGCGGTACCCCGCTAGACGAGTATCAAAGAAGTCTCCTGGGACTCGGAGAGTTGTGCCGAAGAGCATCTCAGCTGGAGAAGCCTGTAGATCCTCCTTGAAGGTCGTTCTGAGACCAAGCAGGACGGCTGGAAGGGCCTGCGGCCATGGTGTTGGAGCGCAGCACATGAGGGCCGCCTTGAGAGTGCGATGCATCCTTTCCACCAGCCCATTGGCCTGCGGGTGGTAAGGTGTTGTGTGCACCCGGGCTGCGCCGATGACGTTGGCGAGGGCGGCGAAAAGGCGCGCCTCGAATTGCGGGCCCTGGTCCGTGGTGATGGTTAGTGGCGTCCCGAACGAGCTGATCCAGTGCTCGAGGAAGGCTCGCGCGACCGTGTCTGCCTGCTGGTCCGGAAGAGGGATGGCGTGCGGCCACCTGGAGAACCTGTCGACTATGGTGAGGCAGTACTGGAAACCCGAGCACGACGGGAGCTTGATTAGGTCCAGGTGCAGGTGGTCGAAACGCGCATCCGGGGCCGCGAAGTCTCCCAGAGCTGCTCGGTTGTGCCGGTGGACCTTGGAGAGCTGACATGGCTCGCAGGAGCGCGCCCAGCGCGCAATCTCCTTCCGCATGTGTGGCCAGAAGTATTTCTGGGCGATCGTCCTCGTCGTGGAGCGGATACCTGGGTGGGAGAGCCCATGCAGTGCCTCGAAGACGGTCTTCCTCAGCTCCTTGGGGATGTACGGCCGTATTACGTTTCCATCCACTGCACAATACAGGGAGGAACCCTCGATGTTGAGGGGCTGAAGTTTTCCGTCTCCGGAGTCGAGCAAGTGCGGCAGGTTTTGGTCGCTCGCTTGCTGCTGGGCGAGGGTGGTGAGGTCCAGGCAAGCCGGCATCTTGATGGAGTTAACTCTCGACAAGGCGTCTGCGACGATGTTGCTGGGGCCCTTGACGTACGCCAGCTTGATCGGGAACTGGAATATGTAGTCCAGCTGTCTGGACTGGCGAGGCGATGCTTTTTCCGGAGGCTGCTGGGCTGCGAGGGACAGCGGCTTGTGGTTCGTAAACAGGGTGAAAGGACGCCCCTCGAGAATGCTGCTGAAGTGCTTAACCGAGGCGAATGCGGCGAGCAGCTCTCTATCGTAAGTGCTGTATCGCCTCTCGGTGTCCGAGAGCTTTCTGGAAAAGAAGCCTAGTGGACGCCAGATGTCCTCCCTCTCGAACTGCTCCAGGGCAGCACCGATGGCGACGTCGGAGGCGTCGGTGTAGAGCCGTAGAGGGGCCTCGCGACGCAGAAAGGTGGTGGTGACTGCGTCTGCGAGCGCCCGCTTCGTTTTCTCGAATGCATCTCGGGCTTCCTTCGTCCAGGTGAGAGGCGACGGTTTCTTGCACTGCGGCAAGAGCCTCAGCAGATCGTTGAGGGGTGCGAGGAGGCGTGCAGCGCCAGGGATGCATCGCCTGTAGTAGTTGACCAGCCCCCAAGAAACGACGAAGTTGTGAAGTGTCGGCCGGCTGCGGAAAAGCCTGGATAGCCTCGACCTTGCCTGGTGGTGGACTACAGCCATCTTTAGAGATGCGGTACCCGAGATAGTTGACTGACTCCCTGGCCAGGACGCACTTGTCCTGATTGATTTTGATGCGAGCCCTGCGCAGCGTGGCGAAAAGGACCCGGAGGTGCTCCAAATGCTGCTCTCGGCCCCAGGAGGCAACGACTATGTCGTCCAGATATGCTCGCGCGAACGGCAGGTCGCGCAGAAGGTGGTCCATTGCGCGCTGGAGAGATTGTGCTGCGTTGCGGAGCCCCATCGAAGAGCGGGTGAACTCGAAGAGCCCGAAGGGGGTAGTAATTGCCGTCTTGTGTGCGTCTTCGGGAGCGATAGGGACTTGGTAGAAGGCCTTCTTCAAGTCTACGACCGAGAAGGTGTCGCCTTGTAATTCCAGTAAGAGGTCCTCTATCACTGGGAGCGGGTATCTGTCCGGGACGGTGCGACTGTTGAGTTGGCGATAGTCGCCCGTGATGCGGTATGAGCCATCGGCTTTCCTGACCAGCTGCAGAGGGCTCGCCCAGGAGCTGTCTGATAGGCGGACGATGCCCATCTCCAAAAGCGCTCGAAAACCCGCGCGCGCCGCCTCGAGGCGCTCCCCGTGGAGCCGGCGTGGCCGTGCTGCAGCTGGTGGCCCGTTCGTCGCGATGTGGTGGAGGGCGGAGAGATTCGGTAGTACGATGGTGGTGCTGCCTGGAGTAGCTAGGTCTTGGTAGTCCCTCAACAGGTCAGCAAACACACCCTCAGCGACGTCGGCCGTGATGTTGACTGCCACGGAGAAGACTCGCGCTGGAAGGACTGCACCGGTGGTATGGTGTGAGTGGTCGGCATCGATGAGCTGTCTGTGGTGAAGGTCGACAGCGAGGCCGAAATGTGCCAGAAAATCCGCGCCTAGGATGGGATCACTGACATCGGCTACGATAAACTTCCAGTTGAGAGGTTTGGCTAGAGCGAGGTCCAGCGTCAGCGAGTGAGTGCCGTAGGTAGCAATCGCTGAGGCGTTGGCTGCACTGAGTGTGAGAGGGCTACGTCGTCTTGTCTCCTTGAAGTGTGAGAGCGGCAGCAGTGAGACGGCCGAGCCGGTATCCACCAGGAACCTGAGCTTTGTTGACTGGTCGGTGATGTGCAAGCGTCTCTCCGTGACTAAGCCTACCGCTTCGGCTTGCAGGGGCGGCGGCGCCTTTAGTTTCCCGAACCCGGGATGAAGGAGCAAGGCTGCTTGCACTGTACGGCCTGCTGGCCGAATTTTCGGTGGTACCAGCACACGTCGTCGCTGGCGGCCGCTGGCGCTGCGGTACGACGGGGGCGAGAGCGAGAGCGCGCTCTGCCTCTGCTGTTGCTGCTGCTATTGCTGATGTTGTTGCTGGTGTTATTGCTGGTGTTGTTGCGCACGAGGGTTTCGAGCAGCTTGCTCTGCTTCTGCGAGGTGGTGAGGAGCTGCGCCAGCGTGGCCTGCAGCGTGGCCATGTCCGAATCCGGCTGCGGCGACGCCGTACGAGACGAGACGCCGCTCGACGAAGGTGTTGAGAATCGAGAGGCGACGGCGTGGACCTGCGGCTCCGGAACCATGGCGAGGTCCGCCAGGTGGGCCAGTTCCTCGAGAGAGCTGGTCTGCAGGACTCGGCAGAGCCGGCCGGTGTGCGACGGCAGGAGATCAAGCCACTTGACCTTCAAGGCCTCGTCAGAAATCGCGTCGTTGGCGAGACGTCTCATGTGACGCAGCAGCTGAGAGGGAGTGCGATCCTCCAGGCGCACCTCATTCAGGACCTGGTGAAGCTGGGTGTCGGCTGGGGTGGAGAGGCGACGTAGCACCGCCTGGCAGAGGGCTGCGTAGCGGTTGACGGCTGGAGGCTGGAAAATTAGGTCCGACAGCACCTCTGCGATGTCCTGGGGAAGCCGCGCCACCACGGTGTTGAATTTGTGGCGCTCATTCCGCACTCCTCCGGCCTCAAAAGCTGCATTAACCTGTTGCGGAGCGGAAAAACCTGCTGTGTTGGTGCTGCCGCCGGGCGCTGCCGATGATGATGATGAGATGTGGACGCCGCGCTGCCGCTTGACTGCTGCTCGGCCGATGTTGATCCGCCGATGTTGAAGACACCTCCCGGCTGGGACCCTGGTGCGTTGGTCAGCGCCACCGCGATGTTCTAGTGCTGAGCCTCGTCCTCGGTGGTACGGCTGCTCTCACCGCGTGGTGTGCTGCAGACAGGGAGACGACCGACGGGGCCGCTCCGCGCGCACTCCAGCTGTAGAGAGGCTGGAGGCAGACTCCCCGCTGCTGATATGCCGTGCGGCGAGGTGCCTCTGGTGGTCGCCTGGTGTTGCTCCGGTGAAGGGCGGACGACGGGCCGCACCGCGTGCTCGATTGAGGGACACTTCACCGGCGGCGAGATTCACCGGGCTCGCGCGTGCCACCGCGCGCGAGTGCGCTCGCTGCTCGATGCGAGAAGTTATGAAGAGTAAAAAGGTGGCCGTCGCGAGCTGTAAATGGGCTGCGACGTGCCGTGCGTCGAATCGATAAAAACCAAGGAAAATTCTTTCTCGGCTCCGCGCGGTACGCCGAGAGAGAAAGCTGGGCTGGCCGCCGAGAGAGAGTGCGATGACGCGGCGAAGATGGCGTCGATTCTTCGCGCTGTGCCCGACTCCGAAGCGTGCTGCTGAACGGGGTCACCACTTTAGAAGTTAAGCTTTTACTGTAGAACGCGAGTCGCGAGGGCACAGGAGGGTACAGGAGGAAAAGATACACACTCCGATGTACTGTTACACTACTCTGAAGACTTTATTAAAGTTAGTAATACTGAAGGAAATCTGAGCGAGTGCTCAGTCTGGCGGCCAGTCCCAGAATGACGACCGGTTCCGTCCTCCCCGCTCGCCACAGCGTAGCGCCGGGCGGACGACATCTTGAGGCTGACTCCGGCGGTACCCCGCTAGACGAAGTCAGGCCTCGGCTGCAGCGTCTGCTTACGCCGGCGCCGACGCTGTCCAGCGCGTGGCGCCACACATATACACACACTCGCGAGCATCGCCATCGCAGCAGCCACAAAAAGCAGTACTTCCTCACCATAACATAATCCTACAAAAATAGAAATAGAAAAGTAGCGGCAACAGCGCATGGGGCGTAGATCATTCGAAAGAATGGCCGTCGTCGGAAAAACTGACACGAACCATCAAAAACATCCCTGGTGAAAATATTGACGTGATTTTGTGATGTATTAAAATTACGTATTTCTTCATGTAATTTTGATAATACTTGCCATCGGGGCGTTGCCGCGCCCCTTAATGTAATTTGTGACGTTAGTTTGTTATGTATTGATTTTGCACGTTTTATCACATAATTTTATGACTTGTGTTTGCTTCATCATTTTTGTGCTGTTGCCGCTGTATTTTCCTGTGGTTATTTTTACGATCTTGTTGTTCTTTGAGGGATATCGCAGCATCATTTTCGATTGCCTATTGAGATCCCTGGTAAAAATATTGACGTGATTTTGTGATCTATTAAAATTACGTAGTTATTCATGTAATTTTGATATGTGATTTGTGACATTAGTTTGTTATATATTGATTTCGAACGTTCCATCACGTCATTTTATGACTTTTGAGAAAAATTGAAATATTACAGCTTCATCAAACATTTTTACGTGATTTTAGTATGTTTAATTATAAAAATATTTAGTTCGAAAAAATTATTCTATTAAATACTTAAAATCTTTTAAAATGAGTGACCATATAGGTGCTACCATGCGAATGGTAGTGCGGGAAATCGGAGCTTATGCCTTACAAATTAATTATTTTTTATTCTTTCACTAAATTAAAGAATATAAAATATTTATTACTTATTAGCCCCCATTTTCCGCACTACCATCTGCATGGTAGCACCTATAAGGCCTCTCGTTTTAACAAATTTAAAGTATTTAAGAGTATTTAGTAGTAAGTATTTAGAACTAAATATTTATGTTTAACTAAATTAGATCGTCGCATACCAAGAGATGTCGCAACCATGTAGCGTCAAAAGTATATATCACGATCATATATATTTACATACTACAACAAATGCTTGTAAAACGTTTTTAAAATGCTCCAATTAGATTGCCAGATTGATAAATTCTAACCAATTAAGAGCACGATTTCAAAAACACGTTCCATGAGAATAAATTACCGTCGAGAATAAATGAATATATTCAATGCAGTCAACATTCTATAAAAGTAGTCATGGCTACTAGTACACAAGAACGGTTTTAAAATTATAGAATAAAATGGAAATATTAAAAAATGTTTTCAAACTCTTTTCAACGCTCCGCGTGCATTCGAGCACATTTTCCGCACCCTGTATCAAAAAATAACGTTTGATACACATGAGAAAAGTTAATTCTATACGAGTGGGAGGTTTGTCGTCCGATCGAAGCGAGTTTGCGCACTTGTATCAAAATATACTATTTTAACAAGCCATATAGAAAAATCTCAATTGAGATCTTTAGTCAAAACTTTATCTCTTTTTAAATTTTATAAATAGATTAAATTGAGTTAGCAATAATCAAAAGACACTTTATTGATTGTGGAATCACTATGATTTTCTCACCTGAAATTTTTATGTCTAATACTTTAAAATCAAAATATTGCTCAAAATGCTTTAATGTATACATTTTTTAATACGGTTTTGCTATTTTAAAAATAATTTTCGATTATAAAAAACTATAAGAGTATTTTAGAAGTAAACCAAATAGAGGATTTTACGTAAAAGTAGAAATCCTTTTTAAGAATATCAATAGGGATGACTATAGATAGCTGATAAGAATGTTGAAATATTAAAAATTTACATCAGTATGAAATGCTCACTTTCTTTCGCATTTTTATCATATTAAAAACAAGTAAGGTTAGTTATTATAAAGTTAATCAATCGATACCCGTCCCACTAGAATGCAGTGTATAATAAAATATAGCAAACTCGACAAATCATTTGAATTAATTTGATTAAAAGTTAAATCGCGAGTGCACATTTAAACCCAAAACTCCTGATCCCTGACGTGCCTGTTCATACTCGAAACCCATTCGCTTTGGAAGCTGAATCGACGCCACCGAGAGGACAAGCTGGTAGCGGAGCAGATCAGCAGCAGGGAATAAAGAAAGATAGGTGACACATTATTAAACATGCTGCACACCTCAATTGCGCTTCTCTCTTTCTCTTTTCGTTACATAAAAAGTTAATCGCATCCCTCAAAAGTGTAACGAAATATTAGCCCGCGATACAGCCATAACGATAAGAGTGACGTCTTATTTAACCAGCTATTAAGAGAAGACTAATTTAAATTATAAACCTCAGTGCGGGATTGCGATTAAGAATATACAAAGGCAGTAGTAGTTTCAAAAGACTTTCCGGCGGCTATAGGAGGCTATTCTTTCTTAGATCGCGAAGGTAGTCAGGCACCGAGGGCGCTAAGACTCTGCGTTTAAAGCTTTGTCGTCCTTCGTGCTTATAAAGCAAACCAACCCGTAGAGTTACTGCCCGGTGACAAGACAACTCTCATAAGTTTAGGACATAACATCACACAGTGCCTGGACTAGGCCTGTTCAAGTTCACTCGGATGCCCTATGGGCTAGTCGGTGGCGCAGCAACCTTCCAACAGCAGGCTGATAGAGTCATAGGGCCGGAGCTGGAGCTACATGCCTTCTCCTACATGGATGATATTATTATCACGACAGACAGCTTCGAAGAGCATCTGCATTAGCTGGATGTAGTGATAAAGATAATTAAAGAGGCTGGTCTAACGATCAACAGAAAGAAGAGTAAATTCTGTTGCAGCAAAGTCAAATACCTGGGAGTCGTTGTCAATCGCGATGATTTTCGCCCTGACCCCAGTAAAATCGAACCGATTATGAAATACTCGGCACTCAAGAATCTAAAGCAGTTATGCCGATTCCTTGGGATGTCTTCGTAGTACCGAAAATTTCTGGACAACTTTGCGACTATCGCCGACCCATTGACATCACTCACGAAGAAAGGCGTCAAGCATCAATGGGGCGACTCGCTAAAGACAGCGTTTGAGCAGATAAAAGAACTGATCGCTTCTGCTCCAGTTCTGCATCGTCCGTCTTTTGATGACCTATTAGTCATTCAAACCGATGTTAGTGGCACAGGCATTGGGGCTGTGGTGACTCAGACCATCGATGGAGACTAGCTGTCCTTTGGACAATCCGGAAATTTCGTTCTTATATGGAACGTTATCATTTTGAGGTAATCACCGACCACAGTAGTCTGAAATAGCTATGTAACATACGCAACCCGAATAGACGTCTCGCTAGATGGGCCCTCATGTTACAGGCATACGACTACGACATAGTGCATAGGAGAGGTTAGCTTAAATATTTTCGTGATGCCTTGTCGAAAATGTACAAGGATGAAGTAAGCGACGAAACGCCGATCTCCTCTCTCCAGCCCAACGATTCAGGCTGTAAAGACGGCTGGTACGGTACGTTGCTTGCTCAAGTCCTATAAAAACCTACTGAGCATCCGTATTACAAGGTTGTTGCGGGCCAGTTATGCCATCGTCTCGATTTAACGCTTGAAGATAAAGAAGACCAAGATGCTTGGTTTTGCGAGAATCGCACTGTGAGCCTACTGCGGGACGACGCAAAACTTATGAGCGAATCGCAAGGTATTTCTACTGGAAAAATATGTATAGAGATATCAGCAACTTTGTGCGCTCCTGTACCGTTGGCCAACAGTGTAAGGTAGAACAGTTGCTTCCTGCTAGACCGATGGGCAAATGCAAAATTCATGGGCCATGGGAAGTCGTAGCCAGCGACATTATGGTGCTATTTCCTCGTTCTACTAAGAGAGTCTATTTTTATAATATCAATTATGCCATTTTCATAATTCTCATTAATATAATGATATTGCACTTCAATGTGCTTCGAGTTTTTAGTGAAGTTACCATATTTTGCAATCGCAATTGCACCTGAGTTATCCTCATACATATTAATTGGTTTATCGAATTCTACATTGAACATTTCGCTTAATGAATTTTTTACAAACAATATTTCTGTTACTGCTTCTGACATAGCAGTATATTCTGCGAAAGTTGAACATTTGGTTACAGTGCTTTGTTTATGAGTTTTCCAGAAAATTACATTACCATAAAGTCTTATTACAAAGCCTGTTGTAGATTTTCTATCTACATTATCACCTGCATAATCAGAATCTACCATACAATCTAATATTTCGTTTTTCAAGTTATCACAATATGTCAATTTTAGATCTTTAGTTTTATACAGATATTTTAGGATTCTCAACGCATATTTATAATGTGTTTGGTCGTAGCAACTTTGGTATCGACTTAAATAATTTACGCTATACGCAATATCTGGCCTTGTGCCTGTACTAATGTATAATAATTCTCCTATCAAGTTTCTATATTTTATATTTTCATCAATTTCACTAGCTTGATCTAGTTTTAAATTTGACTCCATTGGAGTATCATATAATTTGGCTTTTTCTAAATTATATTTAGTGGCTAAAGATTCAATGTATTTTGTTTGACTTAAAGTTATTTTGTGTCTATCATCGCTATAATTTATATCAATACCTATATATTGGCTTATTTTGCCTAAATCTTTCATCACAAATCTTTGCATTAGACTAGCTTTAACTTTATCTATTTTATTTTTATCTTTGCAACAAATTAGGAGATCATCAACAAAAACTAAAATATATATTGAATCTTTGTTCGTATTATTTACGTATAGACAGTAATCGTAGTTACTTCTCACAAAATTTAAGCTTTCGATAAATTTATTAAAACAATCGTACCAAGCTCTAGGACTTTCTCGCAGTCCGTATAATGCCTTTTGCAGTTTGCAAACTTTATTGTCACCTGTTTCGTAACCTTTTGGTTCATTTATATACACCTCGGTTTTTACATCACCGTTTAAGAAAGCTGTCTCTACATCCATTTGTTCTATAAATAAATTGTTTTTACAACTGTACGACAATAAAATTTTCAAAGTTTGCATTTTTCCTACGGGCGAATAAACATTATCTAAATATTCCTTTTGTTGAAATCCTCTTACAACTAATCTCGCTTTATACACATTATTGTTTTTCTTTTTGTAGACCCATTTCACATCAATGACTTTTTTTTCTTGGCCTTTCAACAATTTGCCAAGTTTTATTTTTCATAAGACTATTGATTTCGGAATCCATCGCAATTTTCCATTGTTTATATTCATTTGAGTTTAACGCCTCCTCGAATGTATTTGGCACATTTGCATCAATATGATTTACATATATAAAATGAGTTACAGGATTTCCGTATCTATTTACAGGACTTTTCTTTCTATTAGATTTTCTTTGTACTTTTAAACTTGAATTATCATTTTCAGCAATATCAAAATTTAATTCATTTTCTCTACTTTCATAATTATCTATACGATTTTCGAAATTTATTTCATTACCCCTACTTGACTCGAGAGTCGAAGTATGGGTAAAAGAGTTTAGTTTGTTTTCTACATTTTCAGATTCGCTATTTTCCAAATCTCTATCTTTTTCATCATCAAGTTTTTCTAAGCAAATAATTTCTGTATTTTCTTCGACTACTTGTACATGTCTAGCATGAATAACTCTACCATTGACGAGAACTTTATAGCCATTTTCTACATAACCTACTAGTACACCTAATTGGGCTTTATCGTCCCATTTGCTTTTTCGCAACGCTTCTGGTACTCGTACAAAGACTCGACTGCCATAAATTTTTAAATGATCAACATTTGGTTTTTTACCAAAGAATATTTCGTATGGCGTTTTATTTTCAGCTGTATTTGCAATTGCGCGATTTTTTAGATAAGCTACTGTTTTCATAGTTTCAGGCCAATATCGCCTATGAATTTTTGCTTCACGCATTAAACATCTGCCCATATCCATTGCGGATCTATTATATCTTTCCGCTACTCCATTTAATTCATGGACGTACGGTGGGCATGGCAATAGTTCAATTCCTTTTGATTTTATAAAATCATGAATTTCCTTATTTAAATATTCTTTGCCATTATCACAACGTAATTTCTTAACTCGCTTACTAAATTTATTTTCTACTAAACTAACAAATTCTTTTAAACAACTGGCAGTCTCTGATTTATTTTTAATGCAGAAAATTCTAGTACACTTACTATAATCATCAATGAAAGTTACAAAATATTTTTCTCCCCCATAACCGATTGTGTTATGTGGACCATTTAAATCTGTGTGAATTAATTCTAAAATTTCCGTAGTTTTTGATCTATTATTTTCGAACGGTACATTTGCCATTTTACTCTCTATACAATTTGCACATTTCATTTCGACATTTTCTATTTTTTCTGGCAATCCTTTTACTAATTTATTTTTGACTAATTTGTTCAAATATTGAAAGTTAACATGACCTAGTGCTCTATGCCATTTCTCTTTATCAGTTAATTTTAATGAATTTACAAACATTTGCTTATTTTCCTTTTCAATTACATAGCTTTTCATAAAATATAGATTATCCTTTTTGTTTGCGACTGCTATTAATTCTCTATTTTTATTGTAAATTTTGGCATCATCATTTTTTGCTACTACTGTATAATTTTCTGTGACTTTAGAGAAACTCAGTATGTTTTGTCTAATGCCTTGAACATAATAAACATTTTTTACGTCTACTTGTTTTTGATTATAATAATTTTTAAAAAGTAATTTTACAGTTCCAATTTTAGTAGCTTTCAAACTTTTACCATCAGGTAATTTTACTTCAATAGGATTTTTTAAATATATGAATTTATCAAAATATTTATCATTATTTACAATGTGGTCTGTGCAGCCACTATCTAGTAACCAATTAATTTGACCTAAACTTTCGCTACTATTTTCTAACGCAGTTACCTGGTTTACCTCTGGGTTGCAGACCTGGGTCAGCCATGCTTCGGATGAGTAGTCGCCCTGTTGTTCGCCTGAAGATTTAGCTTTGGGTTGACCTTGACCTCTGCCTCGCTGATTGCCTCGGTAGTTGCCTCGGTTGAAGCCTCTGTTGAACCCTCTGTTGTAGCCTCGTTGATTTCCTCGTTGGTGACCTCGGTGACCTTGACTGGATTGAGCACCTCGTCCTCGGTTGTTCTGCTGCTGTGGTCTCGTACACTCGTTTATGACGTGGCCAAATTTTCCACAGTTAAAACATTTGCCTTTGGTTTGTACCGCAAAGGTACTGGCATTACTTTTATTATCTGACTCAGCATTAGTCATATTTTTCTCTTTTATTTTCGACTTTACATAGTCTACTGTTCTTTGGTCTTCTGGGATAACATCTATAAAATCCCCAATGTAACTATAGCTTGGTGGTAAAGCTCTAAGTAGATATCTCAATTTTTCGACTTCTTCTAATTTCCCACCAGCTGATTTGAATTCATTAGTTACTTTTTCGAATTCTACAAAAAATTCTTCCACTGAATTATAATTATTTAATTTGATTTCTTCGATTTTTCCTCTGCATATAATTTGCAAGGCTGTTGATTGTGTTAAATACATTTTATCGAATTTTGTTATCATCTCGAGAGCTGTTTTACATTCACCGATGTATTCTAATTGTTTGTCTGAGATAGCACTAATTATCATAGTGCGAGCTTTTAAATCAATCTTTTTCCAATCATCTTCTTTGCCTTTATATTTATCAGGCATTTCATTTATTGCTGGTTCGTTGCACTCTTTATACTCTAACAGGATCATTAATCTAATTTTCCAACTGGAATAATTTGCACCATCAAACACTGGTATCATAATGTCTTCGATTTTCGCTTGCTTAGCCATTTCTTTTTCTTTTGCACTAATGCTCTCGTATACTTGATTTTTCAATTTAATAATCTTCTTGAGTGCTTTTAAAAATATTTTTCTAATTTGATTTCTTGATTCTTCTTTTAATTCAATATTTTTGGCTTCTAATCCGTCTTCTTGTTTTACTTTAGGCTTAAGCCACAAGAACATGTGCTTAACCTCTAATTTGCACGTGCTCTGAAATAGCACTTCACCACGTGTTTCACTCGCCGACTTTAATCTTCTTGCATCGCACTTAAATCTTGATTAGTTTTTAAAAATCTTTTTATTGTTGAGTAGCTGACGACTTTATCTACGTCACTGAGCTTATATTTTTCTTCTTTAACCCTTTTTGACCGGTTAATTTTCACTTGAAAATCTTCTTCTATCGACAGACGTTTCTATACGAAAATTCGAATATCAATGCTTCACATGCATATAATTTCTCCAGATATTTTCTTCTTTAATTTCACTGCTCAATTTTTCACTGTGCGATTTACTTTTTTTAACAATAACCGTTAACTACTTTCCACGTGGCTTTTCTTCTAACCTCACTTTGTTTTACACTAAATATCTCTCATGTCACTCATATGAGTAGACATGCGGGATAAAATATAAATACCAACCATAGCTCCTGCTACCATGTTGAGAAAGGTTGGATCAATAAACAACAACTTGAGGTTTAATTATTGTTGAAGTATATTGTAAAAGGCTTGAGAGCCTAGTCGGCGGCACGTCTGCTCACATCGGAGTCTTACAGGCAAGAGAGAGAGTGTATAGTACAGTACAGCATAGTCTGGCTCTACACACGGAATATGATATTATACGTAATAGGCGCTTAGAGTATAGCGCGAGACATGCGCAGTTCGTCAGCTCTCGCGTGAGCTCGTCTCAATGTACAAAATCGCAGTTGACCAATAGATGGCGCGACGTGTACCATTTTGGTACTAATAATCAAGATTATAATACTTACTATATTACAACAAGGCTGATGGCAATACAGTCAAGAAAGAACTCAATGAACGAATCTTCTTACGCTTCAGTGTATCTGACGTATTTTTATCCGATAACGATACAGAGTTTCGTAATAAACTGCTTGACCAATTCCTACAAAAACATTACACGAAGTATCACACCATACCTCAGTATCACGCCCAGGCGAACCCTGTAGAGCAGGTTAATCGCACATTTAAGACGATAGTGACGTCTTTTATTGAGAACAAACATAAGAATTGGGATAAAGTTATACCCGATCTTACCTTTGCATACAACACCCCCACTCAAGAGTGTACGGGAGTCAGTCCTGCTTTCCTTAATATGGGACATGTTGGAATACGCCAAAAATGTGTGCACAAGTACAAACACATACACACACATACAGATACAGACTACAGCATACGGAGAACCCCAAGCGGGAGAGTCTACTACCTGCATTTTATTGCACCCCCGCCGGATTTAAGCCCCCCAGCGCAGCAGCGCCGCAGTTCCAGTACGGACACGACAAGAGCAACACACCGAGCAGAGCATTCACTTATATATACAGTTATTCAGTTATTCAATCTTGTACATTTTATTAATCATCATTAAATAAATAAAGCATCCTTATATTGGCACATACTTTACGCAAATTCCTGATATTTCAAAAGGACAATATCCGACTCCGCCACATAATACCAAACGAGCAGAAGAGCAAGCCGCTCGACAAGAAGCTGAACAACTGGCGCTAAGTAAGTAGGAAAAGCAGATGCGCCAACTTTTCGACCTACGGCTAATCACCGCAAAGAGAGCGCAACGTGCAACAGAACGACAATCGAGATACTATAATGCAAGACGCAGACAAGTCAAATTTAAAATGATCGACTTGGTCTGAAAGCGCAATCGCATTTTGTTATCAGCTGTTCAAGGCATCAATGCCAAGCTAGCTCCGAAGTATGCCGTGTCGTTTAAAATCACTGCTTGACTGTGTCAGTATGTCTATAGACTTGAAAGTAACACTGGAGAGGTGTTTGAAAAGATTCACGTCGTCGACTTGAAACGCTACCTGGATGGAGAAGAACCGCTCACCGATAAAGATCTTCAAGAGGAAACTACTAGCGATACTGCGCCGTCAAATGATTCTGATGTAAACGTGGATGCACCACGTAAACGCGCTAAACCCAGGAAAACGAGCGTAGTTGTTGCTCGCCATTCGGTTATAGTCACCCGCGCGAAGAGAGTCAGTAGCCCTCCGACAGCTGACGCTTCTCCGGTAGAGATTAGCAAAGCGAAACGCGGGCGACTAAAAGGCTCAACGAAAAAACTAACACAGCAAGTAGACCTTTCGCCGCGACGCATGTGATCCCATGCAAAGAAAAACTAAAACCGGTTAGTTTCCCTTTTCTTCTTCTCTATTTTCCCTTTCATTTCTCTTTTTATATAACGGATGAGGCAGGCAGAATTCTAAGTTTTGATTTTTCCTCAAGTTTTTCCCTGTTTGAGTTCTTTGCAGAACAAAATGCGAATCTCGAGACCTAGACGGCCCAGGTTGACGGCGACGAAGCCGTCCATTGGAAGCAGATAGAGAAAAGATCCCTCCACAGGCAGAACAGTCCACTGACGTGGAACGTTGTTAACACATCATAACCTCACCAGCATTCTACAATTATATTATATTAATGTACAATAATTACATGTTACAGGTGAGCAGCGGCAGAGTAGCGAGAGAAAGCACACTTCAATGGTGAGTAGGGGGGGGGGGGGAGAGAGCTTAGCACGAGCGACTTTGCACGCGCGCGACAGATCTGTTCTAGCTAGTCTACCGGATAGACGCTTATTTACGTCGCTATTATTCGAGATCTAACCGTGTGTGCAGTTCTCGAGACTACGGCTCAACCGAAAAGGTCATCGTGCGTCTTTGCCTTGAGCCTGCCTATCGAGCGATTACGCTACCTCGCCCTCGAAGCTCTCGAAGACGTCCTGGGGCTCAAGCTGGTTCCCGAGAACGAGTGGAATCTTAGATCTGTAAGTGTCAGCTCTCTTTCTCTCTCTCTCTCTCTCTCTCTCTCTCTCTCTCTCTCTCTCTCTCTCACGTGAGTAAATAACATTCCTTCTGCCTAGCTTGAATTTCATAGAACTCTTAGTGCCGCACGCTGCCTTTGGGCCTATATTTTTGTAGATAGTTGCATGCGCCCTTTTGAAACCTTCGACATGATATATCAATCAGTGGAGACTGCAATTCTCTCAACGCTATTTCTCTGCTTCAACTTTCTTCGCTGAAACATGACCTACGAGTTTGCACATCTTTTCATTTCGCTGCACGGCGTCTCTCTCTCTCTCTCTCTCTCTCTCTCTCTCTCTCTCTCTCTCTCTATTGTTCTCTCGTATACTGTGACCTGACGCAAGAACTCGACCTAAAACTTCAGAGGCTCGTGAATACAGGAATTCGGTACATCTATGGTGTAAGAAGAGATGAGCTCATCTCCCCATACAGGCGGGAGTTGCAGTGGCTAACCACTGCCGGACGCAGGAAGTATTTCACTGCTTGTTTCTTAAGAAAAATGTTTAACACAGCCGTACCATCATACGTACTGGCATACTTCGACTTCCGCGTGACACTCCGGCCTGTTAGGGGGGAGGTGATACCTCTGGATATTCCGACATTCGCGACGGAGACGCTGAGGAACTCGTTTCATATCAGCGCCTCATACCTATGGAACAACCTACCATCTCACATTCGTAACACTACATCTATCTCAGGTTTCAAGAGACTAGCTAAAGAGCACTTTTTCGAACTTGAAAATACAAACACTTGAATTTCTTGTACACATTCACGCACACGCACACACTCACACACTCTCGCATAACCCATCTTCACATTATCATACTATCACAATACACATTTTTGCTATACTACTACTCCTGCTGTATACAATTTATCGTACAACATATTGTACGTAAAATAAAACTAATTAATCTAATTAATTTAATCTAATCTCTCTCTATCTATCCTCAAAGTGATCCACGTAGCACCACCTGTTAAATTGATGGTACACCAACAACATCTCCATCATCAATCTCAGGTCGGTCAATTATCACCTTCTCGGTTAGCACTCCATCTGGCTTCGAGAGTACAAAGTCTCTAGCTCTGTCGGTAACTTACCGTTCACTACTATCATCCGGTCTTTAGGTTATTGACTGCCAGTGAGTTGTCGACAGAGAAACAATCAACTTTGAAAATGAGCGGGAATGGTAAGAAAAATGTGGAACCGCTCGTTATGTGTGCTCGCTGCGAGAAAACGTCAAGAAGGAAAATCAGGACATGCGAGTTGTGTGACCGGCAATTCCACACCGTCTGTGTATTTTTCAGATCTTTAATGGTGCGGAATATTGCCACACTCGCCTGTGCTACCTGTACTGATGAATACTCCACCAGCACGCCTAAGACCGCGCAGACAAAGGCAAAGGCAGCAGCAGCGACAGCAGCAGCAGAGGCAACAACATCTGCCAAGGGCACGCCTAGTACGGTTGTGCTTAAGAAGAATAAGTCGGCACCCGCATCGCTCGCTGGCTCCAGAACCTAATCACCTGCGCGGATTTCTGCAGAACAGGCGACGTCTATCGAGACGTTCCTATAGGACATCTTCGTGGTGCTGGAGGATATTCGAAAAGTCCAGAATGAGGCCTTTTAGGCACAGAACATAGTATCTAAAACGGTTTCTCGAATTAAAAAGAGGCTTAGCCCACTGGAGAAACGCCTCAAAGCCCTTGACGACTTGCCTGCGCTTAAGGCTCGACTGAACAACATCGAGTCTTCCATTGCTGAGCTTCAAGCACAATATAAAGAGCTGTCGTCAAGGAGCCCCGCAGCACAACATAACAACAGCATTTCTCCTGCCACGAAGGAAATTAACAGTCTTCGCAGCGAGCTAGCTGTGGTTAAGAGGAGGCAGGAGTATTCATCAAACAATGTGGTGGTAATCTCTGGCCTAACCTACTCACAGGAAACTTCACTGCAACTCCTGGCTTTCACCGTCCTAGATGCACTGGATTCCACAGTCCTAAGAAGGGATGTGTCATCCGTCAGGACCATCGGAAGACTTGACGCAACAACCACCAACACGCAAGGTGACAGCAGATTCCCACCTTTAGCTATCATTGTGCACTGGCCATCCAGTGCACTGGCCCGCCCAATCATCTTGGCCAAGACGAGGAGACGCAAGCTTCACACTAGTGAACTAGATGTTGCCCTACTAGAAGAGGCAAGAGCTCTCTGTTCAGATCATCCGGGGCTCATTAACATCAATGCACTGCTTCCTCCAAATATCCACATGCTGCGTATTAAGGCCAGGCTATAGGCGAAGAAGAGAAGGGGATGCCGCACCTTCGTGAGGGACGGGAGGATCTACATCTGGCGAAGACAACGAACGAGCCACTATCATCTCTACTGATGCTGAACTAGAAGCTTCTTTTGCCTGGACGCCGCCAATACATACACAAACATCGCTCATCAAAACACACACATATCATCTCACCAAAATCACTATCTAACTCATCTAATACAGCCACATCTGCTACTAAAGTGTCTCTATCTGAGGGTCTGAGGGTCTGTCATTATAATGCAAACTCTCTTACGGGTCACATTGAGATGATCAGGATCTTCTTGTACACTCGTTTCCCCTTTTAAATAATAGCTGTGACTGAGACTTGGATGAGTGACAAAATAACATCCATCCCTTCACTGGATGACTATATACTGTACAGACGGGACAGAAACAGAAACGGTGGAGGTGTAGCCCTCTACATTCATCATTCACTGACAGCCAGCATTATCTCGTCATCTGACAGCGAATGGTCAGGTAATCCGGAATATCTGTTCTGTGAGATCTCTGCTAAGAAAGTATCGCCTATCTTCGTGGGGGTTGTGTATCGCCCTCCGCATGCACCCTTTATCCAAGGATCTAATTTTATTAAGCAACTAACAACACATATGCACAAATACTTCACGGAGGTCATCATGGGTAACTTTATTTCCGATCAACCTTTCTCATCTGAAGAAGCCAATTTCATCAGGGCCTTCATTGATAAGAACTCTCTTACTGCTGTGTCATATGGTGCAACCAACCACCGACAGAACTCTGACACCTGGCTTGACCTATGCCTAATCGATGAGCAGGATTGCCTGCTCTCAAACTGAAAGACGGACACTCCTTTCATCAACGGACATGACCTTGTCACGGCCACACTTGACGTACAGATTCCACGCCACGTACCAGATACATACTCTTACAGAAACTACAAAGGAATCTGTGCTGAGAAGCTAAGGTACTTCCTTAGCGCATGTGACTGGTCATTCCTCACCACATCATCACTTGACGAATGCATTACCATTCATAACGCTAACTTAACGAACGCCATAAATCATCTCGCCCTATTAAAGACTGTGACACCAGGACGTAAACGTCACCCGCAGTTTATCACAGTTCCTTGTAACCTTTCGACTGAAAAGAACAGACTCTACAGGCATTTTCGCAGAAGTCAATTACCTTAGTATCTATACTTCTATAGAATTGTAAATGACGACGCTCATAGACAGGTCGAGGAGGCTAGACTAAATTACTACTATTCACGCTTGTTTACCTTGGCCGACGTTGCAGAGATCTGTAAAGAGCTTAAAAATCTTGGCATTACCACCTCTAAATCACCTTCACCTGCTTGGTTCTCTTCAGATGCTCTCAACAAACACTTCACTTCTATCTCTAATAACCCTCAAGCTCTATCTGTTGAGAAGTATCTGCGAACCCTGGAGTGTTTGGACCTTCCTGAACATTTCATCTTCAGGGCTATTACAGAGTCGGATGTGTCAGCTGCTGTATCACACTTTAACATCCGGGCCAGGGAAAGCGATGGCATCCCACAGGTTGTAATATCCAAAGTCTGCCAATACTCGCTCTCTACTATATCAAATATTCAAGCTGTCTCTGAGCGAGGCACGCTTTCCCTCTGCCTGGAAGTCATCGCATCGCTCGTACGAGCACTAAACAAAGTTAGCTATTCAACAGCTTTGACTGACTACCGTCTGATCTCTCTACTCTGTTTTCTGTCCAAGGCGCTGGAGTGGCTGGCGCACAAGCAAATCTCTGAGTATCTTGAAACAAGATATTACCTTGACAATTTTTAAACAGGCTTTCGCACTGGCCACATCACGCAGTCTGGATTAATTAAGCTTACTGATGGGGTCAGGCTTGGGATAGACAGGTAGAAAGTCACTCTACTTTTTCTATTTAATTTTAGCAAGGCGTTTGATACTGTGTATCACGTCAGGCTACTCGAAAAGCTATCTTCTTTCGGCTTTTCTAAGCAGGTTATCCGCTGCATCTTACCTCTCGGGAAGAGAACAGGCCGTCATTAGTGACAACAACGAACTCTCCACTTTTCTACCATTGAAAACCGGTGTCCCACAGGGGTCAGTTTTGGGCCTTCTGTTGTTCGCATTGTACATCAAGGATATTGGTTTCTGTCTAAATTTAAATGTGTCTTTTCTAATCTATGCGGATGACCTACAGATATACAGCTGATGCCACCTTGAGGATCTCGATTGTTGTTCTGTCAGGATGAGTGCTAACGCCGAAAGGATAATGGGCTGGGCTGCACAAAATCGACTTAAACTGAATGTCCTTAAGACTAAGGCAATCGTCCTGGGTTCCTCCTAATGTATATAAATGCACTACCTTCTACTGCTAACACCTTTATAAATATAGGGGGAGCCCGGGTCGACTATGAATCATCTGTGCGCAATCTGGGGTCAGTGCTTGACTCCAAACTAACGTGGCAAGATCGCGTTACACAAATCTGTAAACGTGCTCACTCTTTGATGTACAGGCTTTACTTTTTCTTGCAAAAGCACTAACCTCAGGCTGCGCCAACTCCTTGTGCAAGCACTCCTATTTCCGATCATTGATTACTGTTGTACACAAAACTCCAGAGACTTGCCAATACGGAAATCCGTCATATCTATAGTGTTGTAACGGTTCAACTTTCCCCAGGATTTGGACAGTCAGTCGGTTCCAGGATCTGGATTGGGGAAAAGGACAATAAAAGAGTCTGTTCTTATGTTTTTTAATGTTAACAAAATATATTTCCTTAAGTAGATAATAGTAATTGGGAATCAGTTGTTAAATCCCGTCTGAAACAGAAACCAATTATGCGCTTGGTTAAGAATATTTCGCCTTTACAAATGGAATTGTTTAAACTAGCGCTGTTAACAATTTACGAAAATATCTACGCGACTTCGCTACAACAATGCGTCTGTGGTTACGGCTACGGTGTTTCGGTACGGTGACGGTATGGCGGATCGGTGATGGGTTTGAAGGTTAGGATTTCATTCGGTACGGTGGAGTCGTGTGCGCACGGCTACACCGATCCGGGTGACTTACGTAACAACAATCTCGACCGCCCTGTGTGCGCACAGTAGCGGCCAGGATAGTGTAACGGGATTTTGAGGGTATCCCTCAGATTTATGAAGTCGTGTGCGCACGGCTCCACAAATCTTCGTCGCTCGTCTCGTTCCTCTCTTTATCCTGTGTGCGCACAGAGGTAAAGCGAGTCGTGAGATGTCGGAGTAAGGCTGGCTTTGTTGGATAGGATCTTTACGGTGGCACCGGGTATCGTCACTTATAAAGGCGCGCGGCGTGGATACGTCTGAGCGTGTACGCCGCTCGCACCGCCTGGCGCGCCTTTGCTGAGCTGTTTGACGGCTGTCGCGCTTCGCGCTCGTGCTGACTCGCCTTGCGGTTGTTGCGTGTGCGCGCTCGCTTCGCTTCGTGCGGACTCGCCTTGTGAATGTTGCGCACGCGCGCCCATTTCGCGTCGTGTGTATTCGCGCGTTGCGCATGTTTATTTTTATCACGGCCGTCCTCATGTATATTTATATGTGCGAGACTCGTCAGCAAGAGTCCTTTTATCTGTGTTTGTACTAGTAGAGTCTTTCGGATGCTGCTGCTGGAATGGCTGGCGAAACGGAGCTCGACTGTTGATTCTGCTGTTAATGCTTCCGCCCCATGCTCTAAACAATACTCCGCGGCTTCTGAGCTTAGGGTGGAAATCCGGGCTCCGGTGTCGATGACGGCGATAAACTCCTGACCGTATACCGATATTTCCACTGACATCGGTGTTGTTCTCACGAGGGCGCTTCTTACTAGCTGGTTGTCCATCCTTCTCGGCGTTGGGCTGACGACTGATCGAGGTTTCTCGTTGTTGGCGCTTTTATAGCTCCTGCTCCGCGTCGGTGAAGGGCTTGAGGTCTTTCACGTGTATATGCCGCACGTAGCGCCCTCTGTCGCCCTGTAGATCAAATATAACCGGCGACACCTGCCTCTTGACCGTAAGTGGCTTTGAGTATTTTGGGGCTAGCTTGGCATTTCGTGCGTCGGCCTTGCTCGACAAAGTTACCAACTTTCTGACTAGATTGTCACCGATCTTCGGCTTCCATTCCCGTCGCCGAAGGTTATAATGCTTCTGTTGCTTTTCGAATTGACGGGCCATTTGCACCTTTGCTAATTCAATGGCATCCTTTATGTGCTGAATTCTACTGGATAACGGTGTAGTATGCTGCAATCCCACTTTCTGGTGAAAACTACCTGGCGTTCTAAACTCTCTTCCTGTGTTCAAGTATGCCGGAGTGTAGCCGGTGGCTGTACTGCTTGCGGTATTGTAGGCAAATTTTAGTTCGTGTAAATTTTCATCCCATTTCTTCTGGTGTTTGCCTACATATTGGGCGATCATTGTTTTAACCACCCTGTTGGTCCGTTCTACCGGGTTGCATTGCGGACTGTACGGTGGGGTTTTCCGGTGATTTACCCCATTTTCTTTCAGAAATTGTTCAAATTCCCTGCTGACAAATTGCCGACCATTGTCGCTGACTAGCGTGTTGGGGCAACCATGGCGCAGGAAAATTTGTTCCTTCACGTGACGGATTATGGCCTTGCTGTCTGCTTTCTTAAGTGCTGCTAGCTCCACCCATTTGGTAAATCTGCCCTGCATTACCAGTAGCCATATGTTTCCCTTGTTGGATCGTGGCTGAGGTCCGACAAGATCGATCGAGACCATCTCCCAAGGGTGCTCGATGTTGGTTGCGTGCATGGTGCCCGCTTTTGTCTGCTGCTGAGCTTTGTAGGCTTGGAAATTTATGCAGCTACGTACATACTTAGCTCCTTCTTGTAGCATACCTGGCCAGTAGTATCTCCGGGCCAGCCGCTGCAGTGTTTTGGCCACTCCCAGATGCCCTGCGGTTAGATCGTCATGGCATTCTTTTAACACTTCGATTCTCTTTTCGGTGGGTATGCAGATTTTCCAGTCTTCGGTCGTGTCAGTGTCGTTAAAATCCAACGTATGTAGAATATGGCGGTGCAGTGCTCCATTTTTGATGCAGTATTCTGGATAACTTTTTGGATCCTGTCGGACGGCAGTCAATTTCTTTGTGTACCATGTGCAGTTCGTTTTAATATCGATGTTGCATACAGCTACTGGTTGTCTGGATAGAGCATCTGCGACAGTGTTGTCACTGCCTCTCCGGTATTTGACCTCATAATCCCACTGTGCTAATTCCATCGCCCATCTGGCTAACCTGCCGGACGGGTTGTCAATCTTTTCAAGCCACTTAAGAGACTGGTGATCTGTCAGGACGACAAAATGATAGCCCTCGAGATATTCTCGGAACTTCCAAATTCCCCATTTTATTGCGAGACACTCCTTTTCTATTGCTGAATAGTTCCGTTCAGCCTTGTTTAACGATCGGCTGGCATAGGCAATCACCCGTTCTTTTCCTTCCTCTTCCTGAGTTAGGACTGCCCCCAACCCTTCGTTGCTGGCATCGGTTTGTAATACAAATGTCTTGGCGAAATCTGGGCATGCTAGGACCGGGGCTTGCACTAGGTCTTCCTTGAGCTTTTCGAACACTTCTTGTTGGTCCGGACCCCACTCCCATTTTATTTTCTTCTTTAGTAGCTTGTTGAGGGTGGCGATTGTCTCTTGCTTCTCATGCTGCCAACCATTGTTTCGTCCCATCATGGCGGTTTCTGGTGTCACGAACGAACTCACTGCTCCTGGGTCGACTAATGCCCGCACCGTTTCATGATTGATTTGTACGTTTACGAGGTATCGGCAGTCCTGGGGCGGTCTCCCTCTATTGCTGAGCCGCCCCTTGGTGCGTTTCCCGAACAATCCGGGAACCCGTGGCAATCTCTTATGCTCACGAGACGACTTCGTCGGTGCAGATCTATCTCTCGCTGTTCCCTGTAGTAACGTGTGCGCACGATGCTACCTGGAGTGGAGCTCGAGTAGAACTGTCTACCGTGTTGCGCTGTCCGCTTTATAAAGGCGCGCGGTGTGGATACGTCTGAGTGTGTACGCCGCTCGCGCCGCCTGGCGCGCCTTTGCTGAGCTGTTTGACGGCTGTCGCGCTTCGCGCTCGTGCAGACTCGCCTTGCGGTTGTTGCGCGCGCGCGCTCGCTTCGCTTCGTGCGGACTCGCTTTGTGAATGTTGCGCGCGCGCGCCCATTTCGCGTCGTGTGTATTCGCGCGTTGCGCATGTTTATGTTTATCACGGCCGTCCTCATGTATATTTATATGTGCTAGACTCGTGTCTCGTCACAGTGTAAAGAGGGATAAGCACATCTCCCATTATAGGCGTGAGTAGCAATGGCTTAGCACCGCCGGGCGTAAGAAATACTTTATGGCCTACTTTTTAACACATCTGTGCCTGCTTATATACTAGCCTTTTTTTATTTCCACGTCACACTCAGGCCTGTAAGGGGTGTGGTGATCCCCTTGAATATACCGTTCTTCAAGACGGAGACGCTGAAGAATTCATTTTTCATCAGCGCTTTCTATCTCTGGAACACACTCCCAACATACCTTCGCAACACACTATCCATATCGCACTTTAAGCAAGCAGCTAAACAATATTCCTTCGAATTGGAAACCACATAATCTTTACGCAAACACGCACACTGCCACATCTCATTTTCATTTCATTCCATTACACTCCTTCATATCTTACACACTTACACAACTACTTACACAAAATTAATACTATTTTTTGTATGCTTTATGGTCTGCGTTCATGAAAACATCATTTTTGTTTGGCGCGAATTATAAATGCATACTCAAACTCACTAAAATCTGTCGGATTCGTCGAGTGTTCTTAAAGACGCTCATTTTTGTTTGGCGCGACATACTAATGTGTTCTTGAACTCACTCTACTTTGCAGGGGTCATTGGTGTTCTCAAACACACCCGATATTGTTTGGCGCGAAATTTTAGCGCGTTCTCAAACTTTTCAGATTTTTTTTCGATAAGTCAAATTTGATTCTTTACTGAATAAGCTGCGTTACGCATTGCGTTTTTAGTTTTTTTATATATGTTTTTGTGTCTTTTATAGTTTATTATAGTTGTAAGTTTACGTTTTATTTTTATTTTTTATGTGTATTAATGCCAGTGTGTAGGAAGTGCGGCCGTAACGCAGTTACTCGAGTTGTCTTGTGCCTTTAATGCGGGCTCGATTTTCATGAAGGTTGTCTAGCGCGTTTTGCTATCAGCATGTCATGTAACGGCTGCTACCTTAAAACTTTCAAGGCTATATTCACACAGCCTGACATTTCTTCGCTTCCTAATCGTAGCGAGCGCGACTCTATTTTCGACGCTAGGCATGATCTCGGGGCTACATTTCTTCTTGATATTAACGATTTAAGCATTACAAGCAATAGTTCGGAGTACACTCCGAGCCCTGATCCTTTGGCTGGCCAACTGATAGTCGGCCAAACAACACTGATTCGCATCTTTTCCCGTATACTTCCACAATGTCGATGCCTCATAATTGGAACGCGATGTCTATCGATGATAAGCTTGGCAAACTTTTCAATGTGATCACAACTGGTAATACTGCTTTCAGTAGTAAAATTGATGCGCTTGCCGCCAAGGTTGACAACCAGGAAAGTAGAGTTACTTTGCTCATATCAACGAGACCGAGTATATGCTCATTAGTGTCGATTATGGGTCAAAAATTTTGCTTGGTGGTGTTTACCGTAGATCTAGAGGGCATACTCTTTCTAAATTCTTCAACTTTCTTCAAAATCATTCTCATTAGTTTGATATTGTTGTTGTAGCGGGGGGGGGGGGTCTAAACTCCGACTTTCTCTCTGTTAATTGCAACGAGACACGAGTCTCGTGCATAAATATGCATGAAGGAGGCCGCAATAGGCTCTATACGAAAAGTGAGGCATGCGACGTGAAGCAAGCGCGCGCAACAAGCGAAAGGGGAGTCCGCACGACGCAAAATAAGCGCGCGCACGAACTAAAAGGCGAGTCAGCATGAGCGCAGGCCGCGGCAGCCTGACAAGCGACTCAGCTGTAACGCCCTAGGCGGCCTTCACCAAAAGGTGAGCTCACAAAACACCATGCCTCTGTCCAGTAAAATTCAGCACATAAGGGATGCCATCAAATTGGCAAAAGCGCAAGTGGGTTGGCAATTCTAAAAACATTGTTAAGTCACAATTTCGATCTATAATTATTTATTGAATTTTACTTATTTAGGTTTAACTGCTTGGGCTGGAAACTGTGCTGCTGTGCTGTGGTAAGGCTTATACAGGATGTATTTATTCAAATAAAAAACACTTGAACTTAATTGACTTTCACGATTTATTCAAGATAAAGCTGTATATAGGTATCGGAATCGTGACCTAAGCCCGGGTAACTCTTGTCGACGGATAGGAGCGTCATACAAGAGTCCATATCAAGTGTATGATTACAACTGGTCCTCGCTGATCTACTTATTAATTTGAGTCGTCAGTTTTCGGCTTTGCAACGACTACGCTGATATTGCTTAAATGCAATACGTCGCAGGATGTCACACTCCCACAACTAGCTGATTGCCCATTAGTACAATGGCAATTTCATTGTAATATAAAACTAAAATTAACTAGCGGTTTACAAATAATTTTGATCCTTGAAATTCTAAAATCTACATAATATTAATTCTATGTTTCTAATGTGTTTTCCAACTTTGCCTTCTAATAATGTATATCTTTTTACAATTATATTAAGGTATTTTGGATTCCATTTCTTAACTACAGACTCCTTTACATTGTTCTGAAAAAAACTTTTAAAAGTTACTCATACATTTATAAAACAAAATCGAATTGAAGATAGATAACTCGTTTTTGAGATTCTCTGGTCATCGAAATCGTGACTCAGCACTTTTTTAAATGACTTTTCTTTGACACTTGGAGATCGTTTACAGAGAGGCGCAATTTTTTTTCGGTAGATTCGATTTACACCTGGTGTTCATTCTCGTAGACGATGTCTCGTCGACCTAGCGGTCACACTGACACCTGGACATCGTCTACAGTGAGGTAGCACCGTTAAGACCACTTATTTTTATCAATTTTTTAATATTTAGAAAATGACGTCATAAAATAACGGTTTTTTTGTCCAATTTGTGAAACATCTTATCACGTCATTCAGTGACGTCAGTTTATAACGCCATTTAATGACGTCATTTTTTTCAACAGGGAAATGTACAGGGCGGCCAATGACGAGGTCTAGGTAATTCGTACCGTGGTTTTTAGTGTCTTGGTGTAAAAATCATTTAAAGGTGGTACCTAGATGTACGCTGTGACCAATGACAAGGTCTGAGTGGTGCGCTCCGTAGTTTTTGGTTTTCTAGGTGTAAAATCATTCAACAGCGGTATCTAGATTTACGCGGTGGCCAATGTTGAGGTCTAGGTGGGGCGCTCCGAGGTTTTTGGTGTGTAGGAAAAAAAATCATACGAGGACAGCGTCTAGGTGTACAGGGTGGCCAATTATGAAGTCTAGATAGTGCGCAATATGAAACATAGAAAAATTTACTAAAAAGATATGGAATCTCTAAAAAAATTAACTTTCAAAAAAGTAAAAGGTTAGGCGAGTTTGATGACAATTGATTAATTACAAAAATTCTTGTATTTGTCTAAATTAATCGTGACTTGTAGCAACTAAATTACAGATAAAAAAGAACTGAGATCAATTAAACATAGTCAAGTTTATTATATGTAATCATAATAGAGATGAAGCAAAAAATTCTTATGTTCATCAAAGGGCTTATTTTACTTAAAGTTTAAATTATATTAAGATCAATTATAGGAACAACTCTCAAGATACTTACTACGTAACTTGCCATGCCCGTTTATTTTGTTTATTGGTGAACAACTAAAATTTCCTTTTTTCATCTATTAGAATGTTATATTTAATTTATCAATATTTTAACTTTGCACATACATTATATGGTACCTTTAATAAGTTTTCAAGTATGCAAAAGTTGATATAAATTTTTTTTAAAATGAATTGTTTCTACATATTTTGTATTTATAAATAAATAAAAGTTTCATAACTTATATGTGATTCTTATAATTTTTTTAGACACAAGAAAAAAACGTAACATCATATTACATGCTTTTTTTAAAATATATCCTCAAATCATCGTATCGAAATAAGTATTTTATAAAGTTTATGTAGACAAATAAGTTACTAATCGACAACACCATAAGTAAAATGAACGGACATGGCAAGTTACGTAGTAAGATCTTGAGAGTTGTTCCTAATTGATCATTAAATAACTAAAACTTCAAGTTAAATATGCCCTTTGATAAACAAATCAATTTTTTGGTTTATCTTCATTATGATTACATATAATAAACTTGGCTTTGTTCAATCGATCTTGGTTCTCTTTTATCTGTAATTTAGTTTGTTACGGGGCAACTGGGCTTTAGCGTGATTACTCACTCCTTTTTATCTCCGCACGGCTATCCCTCGATGATGCTGAGTCGGCAACGGACGTTAGCCATCGGTGCAATGCCGACTCCGTACTATGCAGCCGGGTTGCCTCGGTGTACTCTACCGGGTTCGTCGGAAGGACGCAACGGGAATACGGAATAAATACTCATGCATTCGTGTACAATTGAAAGATGGCTATATTCTTCAAGATGTTGGTACAATATATCGCGCGTCGCGAGAGGACGAGTTCGCACTCGCGGTTCGGAATGGAGACGAGCCGACGACTCGGTGGCAGCGAGCCTCGGCCTCGGCGCCTGCAGCCGATTCGGTTGTTTATAAATCGCGCAATAGCTAACGTGACGAACTCACAGTTTCGACGCGCGCGTGTGGTTCTCGGTCGCCGCGTGTCCGTCTGCCGCCGACGGGGAAAAGTCCTTTGATGACCGGGAGGCGTCCCTCTCGGCTGAAGCAGTGACGTGCTGGGGTACCCCGGATGCACTAGGTGAAGGTGGCTCGGGTGCGCTCTTCCAGCAGGTGGTCTCGGGCCGTCACTGTTCTCTCTCGTCTCAGTCGCACGGGTAACCGCGGGTGACGTACCGGTGAAAATCTCACACACGTCCTTACTGTAGTCGCGCTTTTGCCTATCTGTCTCGCGCGCTGATTCCGCGCTTCCCGAGTACCGCCGAAGTGGCAACGTCGCCCTCACGCATGAAACGGTCGCACGACGCGACGAGCGCGCGAAATACGAATTCGCGTTCGCTCGTTACAAGTTGCTAAAAGTCACAATTAATTTTGACAAATAGAAGAATTGTTGTAATTAATGAATTGTCATTAAACTTGCCTAACATTTTACTTTTTTAAAAGTTAATTGTTTTAGAGATATACAGGGTGGACCATTTTAATCTATTATGAGAAATATCTCAGATTTATGGTTGGATACAGAAAAATGTTTTAGACAAAAGTTGTAGAGGTCAAAGGGGGTCAACTTTTGGTATGAACAACTTTGAACTTGAACTTGTTTTTGAAGGTCATTTCAAGGTCAAGATCATTTTTTAAAATAGGAAGACCTACTTTTGACTCTGGATTTGAAAAGTGCAGAAAATTTTACGTTCAAACTGATATTTTGAACAAGGTCATGGAAGGTCATATGAAGGTCAAATACGAAAATTGTTAAATAATGTGTGTTAGCTCGGAATAACGGTTGGAAACATCAAAATGTTTTTAAAAAACGTTGTCAAGGGTGGAGAATTTCACTTTCTGGTTGCAATAACCTTGACCTTGAATTTGGTTCTCAAGGTTATGTCTAGGTCAAAGTGATTTTTCAAGCGAAAACGCCTGCTTTTGATCTCCGATTTGGTAAAAATAAGAGAATGCCCGTTGGAAATGCTAATCAAGGTCATGGTAAGGTCATGTCAAGGCCAATTTACTGTGCACTTCAAAAGTTAAAAATAAATAACTGAAGGTCAAAAGACATCAAAGACCTTGAACATCTGTTTAATTTTGAGGTAAAATTAGCCTAAAATATAAAAAAATTACATGAAATCCATTTTTTTTTTTAAGACAAATCTTTCTCACTTGGTATTTTACATTTTTTAAAAGATAGAAAATCAGCCAATTACCTATGACTTTCTCAAAGCTTTTTACTTCCTATTTTTAGCGTTACCCAGAAACAACGACGTGGACGTAATAGGATTATGTTTCCTTTGGGGTGCTTTATTACAGTGAGTTCCCCTTGCCTCTCACTTCTAACCATTGAGTATGTGCTCAAACTGACGACCGTTTGCGTCGATACCAAGTTGAATTCTTCTCAAAAAATGTCTTACCGTGGAAAACAAGACATTTCTTGGAATTTCTGCACAAGCTGTTCGTATGCGTTCCATCATGTCTTCTCGTGTCGTTGGTTGCTGTTCGTAACAAGTGTTTTTCAAATATCGCTAAAGGTAAAAGTCAGGTGAAGTTAGGTCAGGCGAGTTAGGAGGCCATGCAACTGGACCTCCACGTCCAATCCATTGGTTTGGGTACCGTTCGTTAAGAAAGGTTCTTACAATCCGTGCAAAATGTGGTCGTGCACCATCCAATTGCACCCACATTCTTTGCCTGGTCTCTAAATCGACATCTTCAAGCAAGCCAGGTAAATGGTCACTAAAAAATTCCAAAAAATTGTGTTGGTTGACATTACCGTTAAAAAAAATAAGGACCAATTACATATCCATTTACAACTCCACACCAAACGTTTAAACTCCAACGATGTTGATTATCAACTGTTCTGTGCCAAAGTGGATTCACATCTGACCAGTAATGACAGTTATGTCTGTTTAGTTCCCCAGTGTTTTTAAAAGTTGCTTCATCTGAAAACATAACAAATGTGAACAACTGTGGATGCTGTAATGCCCATTGACAAAACTGAAGACGTTGTGCAAAATGCCGAAGCGTTAGTTCTTGAATTAATGTGATGTGGTAAGCATGATGCCTTTGGGCTTTGAGGGTCCTAAGAACTGTTGATTTTGGTATTCCATGTTGTCTTTCAATTTCTCGAGAACTAATGTAAGGATTAAGGTGAACGACTGCGAGAATTGTTAAAACACCTCGGCACTCTCCTAAAATCATAATCATGTCCACAATTTCATTTGGGGGGGGGGGGTAATCAGCCATTATATACCTTGATTAGCATTTCCAAAGGCATTCTGTTATTTTTACCAAATCGGAGATCAAAAGCAGGGATTCTCGCTTGAAAAATCACTTTGACCTTGACATAACCTTGAGAACCAAAATCAAGGTCAAGGTTATTGCAACCAGAAAGTGAAACTCTCCACCCTTGACAAAGTTTTTAAAAACATTTTGATGTTCCAACCGTTATTCCGAGCTAACACACATTATTTAACAATTTTCGTAATTTTGACCTTCATATGACCTTCCGTGACCTTGTTCAAAATATCATTTTGAACGTAAAATTTTCTGCACTTTTCAAATCCTGAGTCAAAAGTAGGTCTTCCTATTTTAAAAAATGATCTTGACCTTGAAATGACCTTCAAAAACAAGTTCAAGGTCAAAGTTGTTCATACCAAAAGTTGACCTCCTTTGACCTCTACAACTTTTGTCTAAAACATTTTTCTGTATCCAACCATAAATCTGAGATATTTCCCATAATAGATTAAAATGGCCCACCCTGTATAATGACAAAAGCAAACTTTTAATAAAGAAAATAAATATCCCTTGGTAAAATAAATGATTCACAAGATGAAATATTATTAGATAAACACATTAAAAAAAAGCTTTAAACAGAAAATTGCGATATCAACAAATGAGTGTAAAAAAACTGCAATAAACAAAAATGACGTAAAAAACGATTTAAAGCAGGTAAGACCAAGAATAATAAAAGAGTAAATTTAAAAAGGATATTAGATCATAACAAGAAAAGTGCAGTAGGAAAAACTGAAATTAATAAAAGAAATGCGAAGAGAAAAAAATATACTCAAGAAAAAATGTATTCTACAAAACTTATTATATATTATATTTTATAAACAAAAAGCTATTCATTGGTATAGACAGGTACATATGATAAAAATATATATTTATACCAAAAAACATTTTAATGATTTTGTCAAGGTAGATTGGAAGCTGTGAAAACAATTTAAAAAAAATTATATTTAGTCTATTCTATAAAAACGCTCTAAAACTCATAAGTAAAAACAAATTAAATCTATTGTATGGTAGAAATTGTCTTTGAACGTAAATCATTCAGGTTACCGAAAAAAAATTGTCAAATGTATCAAATTTCAATTAGTTTGTAGCAATAAAAGAGCTTAAAAAATGTCCGTCTATTTTTTATATTTTTTTTATATTTTTGACATACATTATGATATATATATATAATGATATATCGCGATATCGTGTGCTGTGCTGTGTCCAGCGGATCGAATTGTACCTTGTGTGTGAGTGCGACGCGGAGTCCGGGTATTCCTGATCTCCCTGCTTATCGGTCCAGCAACGTCTAGTCCTGCAGCCTGTCTGGGATCAGGAGCGTCGGTGACGAGATCGTGAAGGTTTGTGTGACTCGCAATGACTGTGATTGTGTGCATGAGTGTGTATCACCCATGCGAGGGTGATCCGGCGCGCGCGACCTTCACGGAGATATAATCGTGCGAGCGCGATTATTCCAGCGTCGTGGCGAGTCGCCAAGTTATAGGCGACACGCGTATTATTATTGTTCTTTTAGATTCGTAAACTCACGGTTTTGACGCGATAGTGAAATATAACTTAGCCTTATTATTTTACGTGCTTGTTCGTCATTTCTAAACCTCGCTCGTTTACTTCCGAGTCCTGTTCCTTTCTACACTTACTTATGCAATAATTGTTTGCATGAAACAATTATTGCATAAGTAATCCACTTTTTTCTTTGTATCGACCTTTATCATATCTTTTTTGTTTAATTACACTACTAACTTTTTCTAGGCATAGATTTATTAACTTCATAATTTCATCTGTTGCACAATCAGGATCCTGTATTGTGAATATCTTATTCCAATCCACGTCTTTGTTAATATTTCGTAATTTGTTATAGTTAATTTGTTTTTTAAAATTTTTTTTGCTTTGAACTATTCTTATAGTATTGAATTGTACAAATATTGGAAAATAATCATTGAATAGATTGGTGATCTTGGAGTTATTTTTTCTGATTTCATGAAAAAATTATCAATACATGTTCTTCCTTGTCCCACAGATAAAAGTCTTGTTATACCATGGAAATATATAGTATATTCATATTCTAGTAATCACTTCGTGTAGCGTGCTTGCCTGTTTCTGTGGTGAAGCGGCAATGTTACAGTGTTTGTGTTGGAGCGCGCCAAATCCGTCTAAACACCTGAGGAGCGTGCCAAATCCGTCCTTTGGTTAGTAATACTGGAGATCTCTTGGAATCTGTGCCAGAACACAACGAGCGATTGAGCCAAAGGTCCGTCGAATAGAATGTTCGGCGTTAGCAAGAGCAGTTGACCATCTTACTTATTAATAACCACGAGAAATCGTATAAAGTATAACGATTAGCTCCTACCAGCGCGGATCTTAGAACCATCCAGCGTGTAAGAGTACGATCTTGATTGTAAGTCTACCACTTAGATATATGATATAATTATACATATAATCGCGAGACAAAGATTGAGCACGAACAAACTATTAATAAAATAATATAACGGCCAATCATCTGTGAACTCATAAGTCTCAATGTCTTCAATGTCTAAAGAAAGCTACTTCGATCTGGTTCTTGGCAATAAATAATAACAATAACAAAGAAACGAAATCTAGCATATACTTATTCTTAATAAATAAATAAATAACCTAACCTGTTGCCACAAATCAAACGGTCATTAACAAGGTTAGAGGAACGAGGACATAGAGAAAGCGGACAAACCAGTGTCCATGTAAGCGTAAAAAGCGGACATAAATTGTAAAATATATAAGGAAAATAATGCTTTACTAGAATCTTCTAAAACCATCTACACCAGGCACAATAAAATGCTAATATAAAACAAAATACTAAATCCCAAACACCTAACCTACCTAACCCATGACTATTTGCAATTTGTTTGATATCCTCTCTCCCACAGTCCCATGCATGCGATGTTCCTCCACTTCAACTTAGGCGTCGGCGCTGCGCACCGAACACCCATAAATAACGAAAGCGCTCGAGCGAAAAGCGATTAGTAGCCCGGCCACCACCCGGTGCAGAAGCTCTCCTTACTCTCGACGCTCGACTAGCGAGTTTTCAGACAGCAACACCTCGGACGGTCAGCCTAGGGACAAAAGCGAAAATAAACTCTTCTCTAATCAACGCAAGGACTCTTCATTTCGCGATCCCTCTCACGCATTTACAACAAGAACGGGCGACAGCAACCAAGAGCACCGGGCTCTCACTAAGGACTGCACTCTGGAGCTATATGTCCGGCGCTCACTCGCGATCGACAGTTATTCGCGTGCAGTCGAAGAAGACGGATGGCCGGCTGAGATGTTGTCTCTTGGACAATCCGACCCTACTCCCTGCACACGAAGTTGCAGACTCTCTCTGAGGGCCGCGCTTAGTCACTATAACTTTGCTGCGAGCAAGTAACAATCAGTCTCTCGAGAGTAGGCGGATGAGACGGACAACCGTCCAGTAAGGTCGCAGACTCTCTCCCAGGGCCACGCTCGCACCCTATCGTTTTGACACGCTCACGATCCCGTCAGTACCTCGTGCGTAGCCGAGCAAGATCGACGACCAGTCAAGATGTAGTCTCGCGGACAACGACACCATCACTACGCCTCGATTCAAAGTCTCTCTCTCTCTCTCTCTCTCTCTCTCTCTCTCTCTCTCTCTCTCTCTCTCTCTCTCTCTCTCTCTCTCGGTCTCGAATGCAAGCCAGTCTTCACGACTGCAGAGCTGAGTAAGAGCCGGCCGGAGCTAGCTCCATGACACGAGCTCAGCAAGTCGAACTAGACTTTCAACGGTCGCACGCCGACTTTAGTGTATTTTAACGCGCCAAATCCGAATCCGTTGTCCGCTTTGCTCGTATAGTCCCAAAAATTTTGAGAAAATGCCGAAAAACCTTCGATTTGCTGGCGCACTCTCAGAATATTGAAAAATGGGGGAAAAAGAGTACATTACACAAGAAGAAGAACAATGTAAGAGAAGCATTTCTTATATACTTGTATATCTCTATCATCATGAGCACTCAATAAAATTAATTGAAAAATCTTATTTAATAGAATTAATTGTAACAGTAAATTGTATGTATAATTATGTTTAATTATAATCTCATACAACGGGTCTTGTGCAGACACAATTATATATGAAACGGTACTTATGCGGACTGGCGCATAACTCTTCGGGAATGTCCAAACTTAAAACGTGACTTGTGTGGACAGAAAGAGATATTTGCTTTAGCACAATAGGTGTTGTGCAGACACTTTTATATATACATACTGACGTATAAGTCATCGGTACGTATAATTATATACATACAATTTACACTTACGTATAATTTATTCAAAATCTTCAGATATATTTCGCTGTTTTCTACAAGCTTTTCAAAGTTTTACGAGTATAAAAGTAAAACAAAGAACTAAATCAAATTTAGTGCGTTGAAATACACTAAAATCATGTATAATACACTCTCAAGAGGCCGACGTACACCTCCTAAGCATCACCTTAAGAAAACATTTACAATAAATGCGATTTTCAGCGATTTTTAATGATTTTTTATGATTTTTAGTTATTTACTCGAAATTTTGGAGGTGTACAGGAAAAAGAATCACTGAATTTTGATCTAGCGTGACAAAATTTATAGGGATATATGGATATTTTCAAAAGTACTCCGCATTTTTTTTGTGTGTCGGTGTAATTTATTCTATGGACTGTGAATGCCGTTTAGTGAACGGACTAATTTATCGTATTCACGCGTTGCCCAAATATTTTTCTATTCATTCTGAAGTTAAATTTCTTCCAAGAACAAATTCATCGAATCCTCGCATGTAACAATGTTTTACAAATCTGCATATTACTTTCTAATGTAAAAAACTAAATCTTTTATATTCTAATTCGCTTTTAGGTTACTCATAAGATTTAAAAGCGTTTTTACGTTAAGATGTTTACATAAAAATTAGTACATTATGCAACAACGGGCGAGCGTAGCAGATTTCATAATTAAAATGCAAGCAAGTATATTCTTAGCGAGGTGCGTTTACTGACCGAGCGAAACAAGTTATAAAAAGAAGAAACAATTAGGACAATTATCAAAATTTTTAAATATTTATTTTAATTTTTTTTCACTAACTTCTCTTGTCGTGTGTAATTAAGTGCAGTACTTTCTTATTTACAACCTATATATCAAACTTTCGTTTCAGAAGCCTTAGATTTTAAGTTACAAGCTCAATAGCACGTATAACAGTACATTATGCAATAAGGGGCGAGAGTAGAAGATTTTTCCCGCAGGTGAGTTTACTCCTTATCAGGGGCAAAAAGTGGGCTTTTTGGTCGGGTGTGGAATAAATCATATTATTCTAGGTGGCCAGATTTACTATACAATTTCTGGATAAGTATAGTAAAAAAATGTCTAGTGCTACACAGAGATGTTTATTGTTGCTCGCAAGGATGTTATGCTGTGAGCAACGATTTGACGTATACGTTATAATATAATATAAAACAAAACAAAAAAAAATGACTAGTTATAGTATTCGTTTAAGTATCTCGAAGAACTTCTATTGACTTACCAACATCGGAATCACTGTCGCTATCGAACGGATTATAATCAGAGCTAGGATTACTTATCTCTCCATTTGATAAAATGTCTTCTTCGCTATCCGATCGACTTAATTTAAATTCTGTACTAGAGTTATGACCATTGCGCTTTTCTTCATCAGATAGATTTCTTTCAGTAGACCAAACATACGACTTTTTTTTAGCACTTTGAGATGTTTGTCGATCGAACTTGCGTTTATTGTTAATATTATAATTTTTTGAGTCCTGTTCCTTTTTTTCTTCACTCTTTAATTTCTGTGTCATGTTCAATCCCAATACTCTGTGAATTCGACTTCTGTCAGGTGCAGGGAAGTGCTTTTCTACTAATGTTTGAAGTACTCCTCTTTAAAAATAAAAAATATTTTATATGTATGATGTCTGAGACAATTACGATTATTGAGTACAATAAATATTGAGGTTACATCCTACTAAAACTAATAAAACAAAGAGCAAGGAGTTACAGCCAGATTCCGTAAGACTGTAACATTGTCATATACTTTTTTAAAATATACACGAAAAATTTCCATTTATATGAATTAGTTTAGGGCGCTATTGAATGTGTAAGGGGACGAACTGCGGAAGTGCCACATACTCTCGCAACTTGGTAGTGTGTGCCTGATTTTTTTTTAAAGCACGGAACCTCTGCGACCGCCCTTCGTCAGTGGCTCATGCTTTTTGTATAAGAAAAGTTGAATTAATTTTCTTTTAAATAGAAAAAATTATTGTTTGTTACTGCTCTGTCATGGGTTATCAAGATAAGTACTTTTTTCAGAATATGTATTTGCATAATTAGTGATCAAATTGCTAAACCTGCAAATGTTGAAATCAAACTACGCGATATAAATGCAAAATCTATTTTTCTTAAGCCTAAAAATACGACTGACATAATAAACATAATAAATTCTGAAAAATGGTGGTGTTGACAAAATCAATGCTAAAACTTTAAAAGCAATCTGCAACTATATTGCAGAACCTCTGACACATATTTTTAACAATTGTATTGAGAAATCTGTATGGCCGGATGCACTAAAAAAAGCGGAAGTTGTACCAATTTACAAATCAGGTGAAAAACATAATATCACAAACTATCGAACTATTTCACTAATATTAAATGTTACTAAAATATTAGAAAGAATTATTTATAATAGAATTTACGATTTTGTTGAACAGGAAAAAATAATATTACAACATCAATTTGGATTCATGAAAAATATAGGTAGAAAAAATGCTTTAAATTATATAACGAATATACTGTATAATAATATAGATCGGAGTAAACCGACAATTGTAACTTTCCTCGATTTAGCAAAAGCTTTCGATACGGTTGATCATAGGATATTGTTAGATAAACTATATTGCGTGGGAATTAGGAGACAGGCGTTGGATTTACTTACGCGAACAGATAACTATGTTTATCTGTGCGGGGTTATGTAGTGTTCTAAATACTATGTAAATCTATCTGGTTTGAATAAATAAATAAATAAATAAAATTGATTTAAAGATGAGGTTTTTATTCGAAAATATTATTATCTAAGATTTAAGATTATCAGGTGGACAGAATCGAATGTTAGTGTGTTTGGACTATTTGTATAAAACTAAAGATAAAATAACAATGAAACAGAATTATAATTTCAAGCCAATTAATCAGTATTTCAAACAAGATTACAGCTATGAAACTTTATGTCACTTACTAGCAAAGAATTATAATATAAAAATTATTCACAGACTTTGTTTAGATTATTGCAACAATTTGGACTAAGAAGAAATAATTTAAGAGCAAGCCCTTTTACGAATAATACCTTTTTCTCACGAGACATTGCAATAGTTAAGACAAGGTTTTTCTTAACTTGTCTAAAGGTAATGCATTATTGGTTAGCATAAACATGTTCGTTAATCTTTTTTCATATTTTTAGTTTACTGATTTGACTTTATGTCATTCGTAGTATAAAATAGTAACAATAAAAATAATTTAGAAACTCAAATTATTAATCTTGTTTTATAATATGAATGGTTAATAAAGTTGCAATTCGTCTTTATGAATAAGAACAAATACATTATGCTTATCAACGTTTTTCTTGTTTGAAAAGCTGTTATTTAAAATAAAATTCAAACAAATTCAGTAGTACTGTAATTCTTGGTCTTTGGCATGGAATTATACGTTGATTAATTTCCTTTTTAAACAGGACTGGTATTCCAGCTGCATTATGTTTTCACCTTCTAACAAAAAGCTTTTGTGAATCATTGTACAAATGACAGAATAAACTTCATATTTCCAAAATTTTAGTTTGTAAATAAAATTCTGCTAAAGTACAAGCTGGAGACCAAATATCAGAACCTTCCTTTTATCATGATCTGCTAACTTGATTTCAAATCGTTGCACTTACAAGGAAAGGTACCCAACCCGAACTCACCGATTTTGATGATTTTCATACATGTTGTAGAACATAAAAAAATAAGAGACACGTATTTTTTTTATCGGCTAATTTTCACTTTTAAGGGGTAAAAACCTCCCCTAAAGTTAACCCCCAAAAAGCGTTTTTTTTAAATATCTCGGCTTAAAATTAATATTTTTCAATGAAACAAATTGGAGGTTATTTCTTAAAAAAGAGCAAGTATTTCATGGTGATTTGAAGAGTAAGGGTAGCATCCCCTATTTTTTAGGGGTTGAAAACATATATTTTTTGGCATAATTTTATAATAAAAATCTTTAAACCGACTAAAAAAAATTGGAAAAAATGTTTAAACATCCTTAATAACAAAATTTAGTTGACGTCTTTCGGTGTTTTCATAAATATTATCCCTAAGGGGGTAAACCACCCCTAACACAAAATAACTGTAAATATGTAATTCAATACATAATATTTCGTAGAAAGTTTGTATATAGAGGTTTTCGAGGTCGCTGATTACAAATCTGTTATCAGATTTTGAAAATTCAAAATGGCGGATCCAATATGGCGGACGGAAATATCGAAAAAAAATTTTATATAATAAAAAAGTTTTAAACGACTAAAAAATTTGGAAAAAATTTGTAAACATCTATAATAAACAAATTAAGTTTTTCGGTTTTTTCATAGATACTTTCCCTTAGGGGGTAAACCACCCCTAACACAAAATAACTATAAGTATACTTCAATCCATAATATTTTGTAGAAGGTTTGTATATAGGGGTTTTCGAGATCGCTCTTTACAAATCTGATATCAGATTTTAAAAATACAAAATGGCGAAACCAATGTGGTGGACGAAAATGTCGAAAAAAAATTTTAACTTTCAAAAAAACTTGTTTACAAATGTGTGATCTTTGTAGCCTGTACATGTGAACTAAAGAGCCTTAAACCCTAAACCCTAAAGAACAAATAGGCTAAATGGTTGTGCTTTTTAACCAAACGACTCCAAACCCCTAACCTCCAGACAAGCCGAAGGCCTATGCTTTACCGTAGACACGAGTATAGACATATTACCGATATTTTATTCTATCATTTTGTATGTAACAAATAACGTCTCGTTTTATGTTTCAATCAAAGATTATTTATTTTTCTGCTTTTATAAATTAGCATAATTTCAAAAGTAATTTCATAAATTGCATAATTATATAATTTTATAAATTCAAAAAGTCCACACTTTTTTGCAAATGAAAAAACATAGGTTAATAAAATTAGTTTATCAAACTCTTTTGCGTTTTGTAATAAAATTTAATGTTGTCAAACTTGGGAGTTTTTCATTGTTACAATTATTTCGTAAGCCAAACGTTTTTTAGATGAATTCTCGAAGTAATGATTATTGTATCTATAGTAAAATATTTACAGTCTGGAATTCCATAATAATACTATTTGCTACGATTTAATGAATTTATCAAAAAATCTAAATTTAATAATAAATATTATTCTAATTATTATTATTATTTTTCATTATCATTGCTATTATCAGTATTACTGTTATTATTGCTATTGCAATTATGCTTATTCTTCTTCTTATTATTATTATTATTATATTACTATGATAATTTTTGTTATTGGTAAATATACATAAAAGAATATTAATACTCGAACTTCATTTGCAATTAAAGAACACGTTGTTATTGAAAGGGAATTTTATATGCATTCATTAGTTTAATGAATGTTATCGTACATTCAATGATAATTCCACAGATAAATGTCTTTCACTCATAAAAGTTGTTGACAATATGTGCGAATCAGTATGTTCTTTTTTTAGATTGTTTTCATCGAGTGTTTACCTCAGCTGCCTGTGTTATTTTTTAGGCAGTGAGTGAGTTTTGTGGGTATTCTAGTTCGATGCCGGAAAGTACGAATAGTACGTCTTTTTGTTTGTCAGTGGTATCATACAGTTGTAGAAAATTTTCTTTAGTGATTTTATATAGATTTACATTATTCAATTTCAAAGTGAATAAAAGTTGAATAAAACCAAAAAAGAGTTTTCCGAACATCACAAAGTGGAACGAGAATTCTTCTCCAATGCATAAATTAATGATTTGATTCAATTTACATTCACTCGTTTTATTCTGGTAGAAATGTAGCAGTCGTGCCTTACGTGCAAAAACACAGCTTGTATAAATTTTACCGCTTGTTTTCATTTTAGATTGAAAAATGAAAATTAATCCGTTAAACGTTCTAAACTTATTATTAGCATACTTTCAAGCGTTAAACATACCAGATAGTGTCACGAATTATCACGAAACAGAGTTGGCCGAAAAAATAAAAGAAATTTTAATAGATGCAACACATGATTTCAACGATGTAGAAATGATTACTGATGACTCTTTGGATTTTCAAGAAGAGTATAAAGACCATAATGCGGAAATAATTGAAGATGAAGTGCAACATCATTTTCCTAATCCGGATATAGCACCAACAAATCAATGTAGAGCAGATAATGAAGAACTAGATTTTGAATACAAAAAAAGAGCTGTAGAATTTTGGAGAAGTAGCAAAACGAAGCAAAATTTAAGTCTCAAAACAGTGCAAAACAGATTCAAAAAAGTATCATCTATTAGTCAGCTACGTCGTTGGGCTCATACAATTAATAAAGGTGGCACATATAGAGAAAAAGTAGCACAAATTTGTCAGTATACCCTGGATAATTTTCAAGCAGCTCTCGACAGTGGTTCAATTATCCATGATGAAGATATAATTCGATGGGCCTTACAAGCTAAAAAAGAAATTGGTTTTGATGATATTAGATTCAAAGCTTCTAAACATTGGTTACTCAAATTTAAGCAAGCACACCGAATAGTTTCTAGGAAAATAAATAAGTTCATAACAAGAAAAACACTAGAAAGTAGTGCAGAACTTACGACTAAAGCTGAAGCATTTATCGATGACGTTAAATCGTGTATACCAAGGATTGGACTCGAAAATTTGTATAATACAGATCAGAGTGGATTTCAGCTAGAAATGCATTCTGGAAGAACATTAGCAGTAGAAGGAGAAAAGCAAGTGCAATGTCTGGTACAGTCAATTTCAGCAACAACGCATAGTTATACTATACAGCCACTAATATCAGCTACTGGACAACTGTTGTCACCGCTATTTCTTGTTTTAAAGGAACCAAGTGGCAAGTTTGGCCCTATTGTAGAACAAAACATATTTAGACCAGAAAACGTGTACGTGGAAGCATCCAAATCTGGAAAATTAACAACAAGTAAGGGAACTAATAACAATTTTTACATTGTAATATCGTTGATCAGTTAATTAGTAAGTCGTTTAATTGCAGATCATTTCAAAATCTGGTTGGAAAAAATATTTTATCCCTATGTAGGCCATCACTCAATACTATTACTTGATTCTTGGAGTGGTCATTGTGACAAAGTTATAGAAGAAACAATGCCACAAAATAAAATTATTAACATAAAAAAAATTCCAACTGGAACCACAGGAAAAATACAACCACTTGATGTCTATGGATTCCGTATTTGGAAAAACTTTGTCCGAACATTTTCTGATAATGTAATGTTAATGGATCATGATATGAATTTACATGTGAGAAATAATATAATTAAACTTCAATCATTGGTTCACAACCAACTGTCTTCACCGAGATATATAGATTTGTTTAAATATTCCTGGTATAAAAGCGGTTACGTCAATGAAAAACCAGATAAATTTGATAATCCTATAGATTTCAGTTTTGGAAAGTCTTGTGCAACACATTGTGAAATAGAAGGGTGCACAAACATTGCAATTGTACGATGTGGTTGGTGTAAAAAAGCATTGTGCTTTAAACACTTTTATGAGGACTACCATTATTGTAAAAACATCGTAAAATAATATATTTTATGCTCAATACAAAAAATGCACTATGGCAAAAGATAAAAGATTGTAGATTATTATTATACTCTAATATTATAAACAAAAATACATTATAAGTTGAATTTACAATAAAGGAATTTCAATAACATTCTGATAACAATTTCTACGGAAATTATAAAACTGCTTCACACACAGAATTTTCTTGTTTACAAATTTAGGAATTTGAGGTGGTTTGGTTAAAAAGCACAACCATTTAGCCTATTTGTTCTTTAGGGGTTTAGGGTTTAAGGCTCTTTAGTTCACATGTACAGGCTACAAAGATCACACATTTGTAAACAAGTTTTTTTGAAAGTTAAAATTTTTTTTCGACATTTTCGTCCACCACATTGGTTTCGCCATTTTGTATTTTTAAAATCTGATATCAGATTTGTAAAGAGCGATCTCGAAAACCCCTATATACAAACCTTCTACAAAATATTATGGATTGAAGTATACTTATAGTTATTTTGTGTTAGGGGTGGTTTACCCCCTAAGGGAAAGTATCTATGAAAAAACCGAAAAACTTAATTTGTTTATTATAGATGTTTACAAATTTTTTCCAAATTTTTTAGTCGTTTAAAACTTTATTATTATATAAAATTTTTTTTCGATATTTCCGTCCGCCATATTGGATCCGCCATTTTGAATTTTCAAAATCTGATAACAGATTTGTAATCAGCGACCTCGAAAACCTCTATATACAAACTTTCTACGAAATATTATGTATTGAATTACATATTTACAGTTATTTTGTGTTAGGGGTGGTTTACCCCCTTAGGGATAATATTTATGAAAACACCGAAAGACGTCAACTAAATTTTGTTATTAAGGATGTTTAAACATTTTTTCCAATTTTTTTAGTCGGTTTAAACATTTTTATTATAAAATTATGCCAAAAAATAGGGGATGCTACCCTTACTCTTCAAATCACCATGAAATACTTGCTCTTTTTGTAAGAAATAACCTCCAATTTGTTTCATTGAAAAATATTATTTTTAAACCGAGATATTTAAAAAAAACGCTTTTTCGGGGTTTAACTTTAGGGGAGGTTTGTACCCCTTAAAAGTGAAAATTAGCTGATAAAAAAAATACGTGTCTCTTATTTTTTTTATGTTCTACAACATATATGAAAATCATCAAAATCGGTGAGTTCGGGTTGGGTACCTTTCCTTGTTAGTCCCAAAACAAATCTTGAATACATAGTTATTTTTGGAATTATTTAGAGGTACTCTTTTATGAAGTTTGGGTTCGGATATTACATCAACTAATGAATATGACACAAAATACTCCATAACAATTTGATATTGCGTTATTGTTAAAGAAACTGCTATTAAATTGCGATTTGCATAGGATTGAGAATTGCATACGTGACGAAGGAACACCGCCAACAGCAGAGGGGATCAGAAAAGAAAGAATAAAAAAAAGCAGAAGATATAGCATGCGGCACTACTGCTCTAGTGCAGAGAGATAGGGAGAGTGTGAGTGCAAGTGAGAGAACACGAGGAAGAAGCGCGCGGGCCAATCGGCATCAAGTCAAACTTCGCGCCATTGGAATAACAAAAAGCGGGGGAGTTTGAGCTGTACGAGACCCGTACGCGTCGAGATTTCGGCTGGCGGGGCCGCGCGCGAAGACCGCGAGAGTGGGAGAGACCGGAGAGGGCAGTAAAACGTTTTTCGCCTGGTTAAGTCACTTTTTGTGTGGCGCCCGAATAAGACACACGTGCCAAAGATTTGAGAAGAGTTTTTACTGTAGAGAGTCGAGTAGAGAGAACCGTTGGGATTTCTGTGGGGACGCGCTGCTACAAGAAGACGTGCAACTAATTCAAGAGGACGACCTGGACTTTCCTGGACAATCCAGATAAAATATTATGAAACAAGCCCTTACCTTGTAATTCTAGCTACAATTGCATGTGTATTTAAGCGGCGCAAATCGTCCTCAATTAGTAACAAAAAATATTTTACTCAACTTAAAAATAAATAAATTAAACTTTTGTTGCACAGCTATAAGAAAGCACGAGCGACTGACAAACCACGATCATAAGGATTCCATGCTTTGAGCAGAAATCAGGCGCGTATTATCAAGAGCTCGCATGTATGCATCGCCTTCTAAAATAAAGTCGAAAAAATAGTGTCGCCTCGGTTATGTGGACTGTATACACAGTATCGGGATCCATTAGACAAATCCTGTCGCGAGAATGCACAAGACGTACACGTACCTCAACACCACCAAGTAATAGCCTATTCATATTTAGCACATATACGTGTTTTGAGCCCAATTAATCGTTTTATTATCCGTCATAACTGCTTGCCGTCTAACGAAACGTCCATTACCGGCATCAGTGTTATTCATTTTACCGGCCGTGTCATCATACCACAAGTACCGTAATTTAATAACGTCTCAATGTACGATCTGTATGCGTAGGTGTTATTTGGTGATGATACTGGTTTCTGATTGAAAAATACATCCACATGATTAAACAGTGAATGCATAAAATTATTCAAAGGGCCAACGATTGGTACTGACGCATCCTTCGCTAATGGCTTCGTTGGTGTTATATTAACACGTAGAATCCGCATTGTATGCGCTAAATCTAGATATCCGCAGTTCCTAGGGATCGTATATTCTATTAGTGCTTGATCGGCGGGTGACTAGATTAGCTTATACTGCACCCAATGAGAACTCTCAATTACCGTCTGTGTTGGCGGCGATTGAAAGAGTGATAACTCCGACTTCAACAAGTCACAAGAGTCAGTTTGAAGAAAAGCTATGCTTTAAAGCTGGTATAGGGAGTAGGTATGCTGTTCAAAAAGAGAGACTTTTAGTTGGCAAAGATATCTTTAGCTACTGCTAACAATGCTGCTTTAGTTACAGATTTCTTTCTCTTTTTTTCTGTGTAGTTATTACTCACCTACCAGCTCCACGACTAGAGTCTAACTGCGCGTTTTGCGTCATTTGTGCCTTCTTATAGTTAACTTTCTTTTTGCTACCACCACCACCGCCACCTTCTCCCCCTGATTATCCGGAGCCATCATTTTATTCAGTATTGTTCAGCTTTGCATTTGAAATTACCCTTACTTTTGCGCACGCGCTTACTTACCACTTCTCTATAAGGTCCGTTCTCTTTCGCCACATCATCCATAATCTTTGCACTAGCACGAGCAGCTTTCCTACCGACAGACTTTGCCCCACGCCTCACAAGAGGTAAAGAACCGCAAATAAGCCTTTTAAATAACTGCCAGTACCCGCGCCAGTCTGATAACAGCTACGGTCAATTGTAGTGTGATGGGTAAGAAAAATACTGTTGTCAGACATTTTGAAATTTGTGCGCTTAAAATAAGGTGTCACCAACAACGCACAGTAGTCAAATGGAACAGGATGTTCATGCTCACCTTTTATATCTATCTCGATTAACTGAAAAGACGAGAACAGCAAGGGCTGTCTCACATTGATGGGGTAAAGTTCTAAATTTAAAGCTTAATAATTCACATAACTTTTCAGGTAGAGAGAATGAGTAAGTACAACCGGCGCACTTATCCTCAGTGCAAGTGCATTTGACTTGAATAATTAAATATAACACTAAATTGCAAATATAAGATGATCTTTCACATTGTCGAGGTTATTTATCTCCCTCGAAAGAGTATTAAGGTCGTCATAAACGCCACTGTTTATTTGACTAAAAGTCTCCTGATAATCATGATCATCATCATGATTGCAGTCATCATTGCGTAACGAATTGTTAGTGTATGCAGCGCGTGTGGTTCTCGTGTTTCTCGTTACACAGACGACTCCCTCTCTTTTCTCCTTCATTGATATGTGTTGTAAAATAAAAGGTATTTGAATTTCTGTGAGGCTGACACACCAATTGCCGTGCAGAAAAACATTTAGAAAAACTATATAAATATTTTATATAGTAAACATCAAAGAAATAAATTCCCTACTGAAAAAAATCATGTGATAATCGCGTGATAATTGCGCGATTATCGCGTGATTTACAATAAATATTATTAAATATTTATACATAAACATAAAAACAATATTTATACTGCGACGTGTTGTTAGAATTACGACACGCGCTTACTACACAAATTTTCAAGTAATTGATTCTCAGATGCATTTGCGATGAATGCTTTGGAGAATCAACAGTACTGTACTGTATTTTCTGCTGGCCTGTGCGCCTGGGGCTCCTAACCTCACCTGTTAGCGGCCGGAGCCAGAGGAGGCTCACCGGTGCTGATAAAAAGAGAATTACCCGTAACAATAGCGCCAATGCAGCCAAGCAGAAACGCTGGGTCGCTGCTATATCGGCAGAACCGTCGTGCCTGTTGCTGGTGACGGCACCAGAAGGCTTCGCGACGTCCTCGAGAATACGAGAGGATCTGCGCACGAGAGCCACGAGGTTGCAACTGACCGTTGCGTATCTCTCTCGCGAGAGCAGTCGTGCCAGTAGGTGAGCGCCGAGCCGCAAGCATAACAGCCACGGTAGCGTATAGTCGAGGACCAAGATAGCGATAGCCGCGGAGAGAGGGAAAGCGTGCGCGAGTCTCAGCGAGAGAGAGCCACGCAGCTGACTTTGAAGGCGCGTCGACACTTGCGAGCGCTACTCGAAAATATGGCGCGTCGCCACTAGTGTTTCCCGGTCTACGCGTCATCTTCGTGAATGACCGCGTTATGTGTCGTCAGAATTATACAATAGCGCCAATTCATAATTGCCACCACGGGACGCCATTAATATTAATTTTGACTCGCGTTTATTCGTGTGCAGGAAATAGTAATAGATGGCGCCCCGAATGGTTTTCGGGACGCGCAAGATCTCGAGCAGCGAGGAAGTTTCTTCCTCACTCACGTTGTCGTCAACCTTGAAGCCGAACAGTTGGAAAAGTCGTAGGAGTAGTGAAGTTGTACGTTGTAGAGTTCGTTGAGTCGCGAGTTCGAAAGTAACGCGAGTGTTCATCGAAATCGCGCCCGAACGGAGTTGTCGCAAGTAAGATGGCCGTTTCTCAGAATTTTGGTGTTGTGAGAACCACGCGAGATAAGCTCAGCAGAATAGTCCGGTTCAGTAGATGACGCGATCTCGGAGTCTGTGCAGACAGAGGTAAGACGAACGAAGCAAGTCGCGTGTCAGATTGTTGGAGCCAGTAAGTCGAGACTAAAAGACTCGAATTTTCAGACGCGGAAGTAGGCAGCGACTCGTAGAAGAGAAAACTCCTGAGTAACGCCGGCGTCAGGCAATTACGACCGAGGATTCCCTCCTCCTATTATTGTGCCACAACGGGCCTCTGAGTCCTGGTTATTCTCGCGATTTCATGAAACCAAGGTCCCCGGCTATAAAAGTAGAAGTCGCATTTTTCAGGATTTCCTCCAAAGAAGAATTGTCGGTCGCCATTTTGGTCGAGTCACGTCGGTTTGAGTGACGTTACCACCATCTTGGACCACTAGTGTACGAATATCGCGGAGAAGTGCTGAATACAGCAGTCAGTTGTTTCTTGGAAAATCGAGAACTCGCGTATTATTGAAGGTCGTTCTTTGAACTGAGAAGTCGCGTTTTGAAGCACGGACAGAGTCGCGTATTATTAGATGTAAATCGCGTCTTCGCAACGAATTGTGCCGTAAATTAAGAAGTAACCTTGACCGCCGTTTTGCGAGAACACGGAAAACCAAAGTAATTCTCAACCGTGAATAATCTTACCCCATAGGAAACATTGTAATCATATTGGAATAGTCTATATTTTCTTTCTCTCTCACACACACACGCACACATACACACATAGAGCACAGCAAAGTTCAAATCACCTTCTGAATGACGGCACATCGACTACCAAAAAATATGAAACTCTATAAAAACTATATAAAAATTTTGATATAGTTTTATTTCTTTGATATAAGGGGGTCTATTGGGGGATGGAGTTGGCGCATGGAACTGGCGAGAAATCGGCAGATCGCCGAGCCAAGACCCGCTCAATCCTTCTTGCTCAAAGTAGGGAAAGGAGTGACGTGTGTGTCGGTGTGCCCGGGGTTGGCATGCGTCGCTGTACGCCCACCACCAAAGAGCGGTGTCGTCGAGAAGAGACCGAGAGAGAGAGAGAGAGAGAGAGAGAGAGAGAGAGAGAGAGAGAGAGAGAGAGTGAGAGAGAGAGAGAGAGAGTCCACGTGCTATCTTGTTTGGCGTGTGCTTGCTCCCTGTGGATGAGATGGGCCTACTCCCAAGTAGGCAGAACAGACGGGTGAAGCAGGCAGAGAGGCCTGCTGAGGCTTCTTGTTGTAGCTTCTTCGTTGCCAAGAGAGCGGACACTGCTCGGGCCTCTCTAGGTGGACTCTTGGATCGAGTTTGGACGAGGGAGGGCCACCCAACCCGGTGAAGGCTACCTCACCCAGTTATAACGAGAGGGGGAGAAGCTCCGAAGGGTCTTTGGAGAGAGCGCTCCGTGTGCAAAGCAGAAGGTGCTCCGTGTAAAACGGAGAACGCTCTGCGTAGAGCGGAGAGCGCTCTGTGTAGAGCGGAGAAAGCGTTTGGCCCCTCTCCTCGAGGGCGACGGTAGTGGATCCGGAGAGTCTGCTGGAGCTGATGATGGCGTGGCTGCTACTCTGGAGAGTGACGTTGGGCTGATCGGTGGGTCGTCCTGACGGTTGCTTCCTGGAGAAAGGTCGTCTGGCTGGCTGATAATCTCTAGCAGCTCGTCCCTGTTGATTACCCGGTGAGAGGGGCAAGAGCGCTCGAAAGCCCATATTTAAATGAGCACTGAAAAGTGCTAGTTATGAATATTATGTATATAAATCTAATTAAAACTTGTGCATGCAAATAAAAATTTCGAAGCATGCTGATTGACCCGGCGAAGTACCAAAAGAGTTGCTAAACTCTAGGAATAACGGATTATAACGGCGCTGAGAAGTTTATTTCACAGATCCTAATGTATTTTATATACATTTTTTATATATACTCTATTTGTAAATTTTTTCGAGAAAATACAGTACAAATTTTAATAATATTGATGTATTATAAGCCGCAATCAACATTGCTAAAAACATAGTTTGCAAATTTTTTTTGGGTCGCCTTTCGATCTTTGTTTAAAATCTTGAATTGATGTCTTTTTCCGCTTCTTGTACATCTATATTTTCCTACAATTAAATAATTAGTTTTATTATCCTGAACAAATTCTTAAAGATGTAAAATATTTTAATCATTATGTAATATATATTACTTTTATGTTTATGCAAATTATTTATTGCATTAAATGAATCCATTGTTGAATTTTAATGTTGACGATAATCTGAAACATACAGGAATAAATCATTTCAAATATAAATATTTAGGTGATAAATAATCTTGGTAGAAAATTGGCAATTAAAGTTACTGATGGAAAACCTATTTTTCAAGTATTGGCAATTATTAAGCAAAGAATTAATCGTGCGAAAATCTCGATTATTAAATTTCAACATAACGCTAAACTCTCAAAGCGATATTAACATTTTAATTTCCTAAATATATTTTTTATTATTAAAGAAATACAAATAATCTTAGAGATCTAAACAATTTTAAATTTAAAAAAAAATTTGTATAAGTTTGTTAGTGAGAATGTTTACTTTTAACAGTAACAAGTGATTTTGTAACAAGTCTGATATTTGTTTTTAAATTTTTCTTTTGCTCTTATTTGAAAACTAACATGTCCCAGAGTGCTCATGATTTATATTTACATTTAATTTGTATTGTGCATAGATGTTCAGAATTAAATAGAGTTTTAGTTCCATATTGAAAGTATTTAAGTTAATAACAATTCAAATTTGATTATATTTTTACAGTTATAGAAGAAATGTATGTGCAAAACATTAGATCTGTAGACCTATTAGTTTTCGTATAACAGCAAAAGTAAAATTTAAAAAACAGACATCGGACGGAATCTCTTGTTACTCTTAAAAGTAAAAAATCTCATCAATCTACTGATATGAAAAATAAACTAACAATTATTTCCTGTATATAAAAAACAACAACAAACCAAAAAATTATGGGATAGAGTTAGTAGTTATACATGTATACTGCAACAACACATCATACATGAGAAATCATACACGACAAATATGGAAATTCACATAGGTCTGGATGTATAGAGACAAAGAGAAGCTTGTAAATATATTGGATTTATTGTTTCATTACTACTAAGGCAAAGGCATGTATTGTATAATATTAAGGTATACTTAGTGTTTTTGTCCAAATTTTGATTATGTTTAGTATGTTGTTTAATTTTTGTATTCTTTGATTGTGTATCTTTGTGTGAAGATGATCTTTTTATGCATTATAATTTAAAATTTGTTTCAGGACTTAAATATAATAAACGTGCCATTAATAACAAAGATGCATCTTATATATATATATATATATAAGAATGATATATATATATATATATATATATATATATATATATATATATATATATATATATATATATATATATATATATATATATATATATATATATATAATTATATGAATATATATATATATAATTCATAAGCACATATACATACATGAACACGCATGCACACGCTCAAACACAATCACAATGAAATGTACAATGTAATTTATATTTGAAACATATTTATCTAAAAAGATGAAAATATAATAATTGTTCTGTCAAGAAATAATATTTTTTTTATAAATATATATACAAGATTTGTTTTTCATTTTTGACATATATGTGCATACGATATTGTTTGTCACTCTAGTAAACTTGTTTTATTTTGCAGTTGAAGGCTAAATAATATTTGAATCATGATTATATATTAACTATCTAAATAAATTATGACATAAATTTAATTACCTTCAGTGAATGACGTTGATGCTCTAGTTTTTGTAGCTAAATCAATAAAACGTAATTTTTTAATCATCTCTGAAGGAGCAGTTGTAGTAGTGTACTCATTTGCTAAAATAATTTTTTTTAATGCATTAAAATATCTATAAGTAAGCATGATTAAGAGTAGTAATAATTTAAAAATGTATTTTTATAACACATACACTGCGCGTGAATTGATCCACGGTATTATTACTGTCGCCACGACTGTCGCTATGACAGCTACATGAAAACTCCTCCTTTGTTGACTATGGCCATGTGATTTTTTTGTGACGGTCGGATTTGGTAGCAATACCGTGGATCAATTCACGCGCAGTGTACATAGTAAATTATTTCTTGAGACGTTTCTTAAAATAATGACTTATTTTTTTGAGACGTCTAATAGCTTTTCAGAATTTTCTATTATATCTGTAAATTTTTTAAAATATAAGGTAAGGTATTGAATTTAAAATAAGTTTATAATAATATTTATTATGACGTGATAAAAAATAATGAATGTATTAAAAATAGGGCTCAAAGAAATGTGACATTTACTCAAACTTGAAATATTGTAGGCCGAATAGCAAACATACAATTTGATGAAAATCTGATTACAAAAAATTTTTTAGGTCCCTTGTATGAGATTTGTAAATATTATAATGCAAAACATTTTGCTTTTGAGTATATTCGAAATAAATTGTCTAACTGTTGTCATAAGGGTAAAATAAATTTACCAGAAAATCCTTGTTACCCAGAAGAATTAAAATTATTGGCTAAAAAATATACGATCATATAATTATTCTTTGGCGTTTGCAAGTTTTGGAGCTAATTTCGACAAATTATCTGGTATATTAGAATTTGTGCTTAAGTATATCACAATGTTTATGCTTTTCTGGATAATGAAATGACAACGAATCAACGTAAAAATGATAAAAATAATCGTGATGCAAAATTAGATTTACTAAGTTAATTAGACAGTTTATTGAGAAAAATGAATCCACATTCTAAAGCTTATAAAATGATGTATAAGGTAGAAAAAGAAGCATTAAAACGGTCTAATGAAAGGAATTGCAAATCAAAAAATATTATAATGTCAATTACAAGAAATGATAAATTAGATAAAAATAGATATAATGAAACTACATGTAATGAAGTTGCAATGATATTTGTTGGTGAAGATTGCCATCCACCAATCGAACGTGATATTGTTATATATTCAACGCATGATAAACCGATAAGCATACCTCTTATAAGTAAACGCGCTGATCCAATGACATATCCACTTATTTATCCAAATAGTGGTTATAAATGGATGCCTAATATGAAGTGTAAATTTGGTAAAAATAATATTACTAATTTGCAGTTTTTAAATTATAGAGTTAGTGTAAGAAATGAATTTAATCCGCATCTAAATTTAGGCAAAGGTATCTCAACAGGCAATAATAGATGCGTTTGTTAGATTAGAAAGCTCCAAATTATATTTTATAAGAAAAAATCAAAATATTTTACGAAGCGATTGCAATAAAGGTATGATGGATTATATGCACAAAAAAGGAGATGCTGAAAACATACAAATCGGGTTGCCATCAAATTTCACTAGATGTCCTAGGCATTTAAATAGTATATTGTGTACCAAGGGCGTAGAGTGGGCTTTCTTAGACCGAGTCAAGGCGAGTTAGCCAGAGCCGAAGGTGAGGGCGTTTACGAGCCGCAGACGAGTACTGCAACCACACAAAGCCTAAAAGCCCACTCAGCCCTTGGTGTACACCATATTTTTGTAACGCATGTACTGATTTCCACGTTTACGCACCCGCACACATACGCATATGTACATAATCATATACACACCCACAGACTCATATACCTTTATTTGATGTGAACTACTGATAATTTTCTTTAAAAAATTTTAGCGGGCGTTTTTCATTTTTTTTGCCGTTAAAGTTACTTTACGCCCGCTTAATAGGTACGAAAAACGCGAAAATCGTGCTTGTGTTACAAAAAGTTTTTTACTTAATATTTTAATAGATTACTTAAAATGACATAATATACCTTTTTTATATGTTGCTTGGACCATTATTGCAGCAATCTTACTTAGTAATGGAAGCACAGTACATACGACATTTAAATTGCCACTGAATATTAATGACTGAAAACTTAAAGATGTACAAATTATAATATGGGTTGAAATATCAATGACACCGAAATTTGCTTTTAAAGCAGTTAATCATTTTCTTCAAGATTTATGTGACGTAACAGTAATATTTGGTGGAAAATCTATACTCTTTTTAAGAGATTTTAGACAAACATTACCAATAGTTCGACACGGTAGTCGAATTGAAGTTATCGAAAATTCAGTAAAGTATGGCTATTTATGGACGAATTTTAGACGCATGATATTGAATCCAAACTTCGTGTATCCAATAATGATGACAATTTTAAACAATGGCTATTAAATGTTTGTGATAGAAAACGTTTAAATTTATCTACGACGTATTGCATTTAAGCAATATCAGCGGAATCGTTACGAAGCCGAAAACTGACGACTGAGATTAATAAGTAGATCAGCGAGGTTAATGAGTATCCCCTGTATACGCCGAGCGACCAGTTGTAATTATACACTCGATCTGGACTCTTGTACGACGCTCCTAGCCGTCGACAAGAGTTATCCAGGCTTAAGTTGCAAGTTGCTCCCGATACCTATAAAACTTTATCTTGAATAAATCGTGAAAGTCAATCAACTACAAGTGTTTTTCCATTGAATGTATCCATCCTGTATAAGCCTGACTACAGCACAGCAGCAGAGTTTCCAGCCCAAGCAGTTAAACCCAAATAAGTAAAAATTCAATAATTAATTATAGGTCGGAATTTCGACTTAACATTGGTTCCGATACAAATCGAATTATAGAGTCTTAACAGAAAAGTTACATATAAAAAAAGAGGGACAATTTTAACAAATTAATCAAACTACAGTTGCATTTGTAAATATAAACAAATATAAATTACATATATAAATATTCATACCCCAAAAGTAAGTTAAAGTGTTGACGTTGCAGTGTCAGCAAGGCGATTGAAAGAAGCGCTTCAAATTGGTAGCGCTTGTGTCACTAGGTCAAACGAGAATATACAAAACATATGTGAAGAAATTAATTACGCGCATACCTAGAAAGTAGATCGAGTGTTAAAATATAAGTAGGACAGTAAAATTTCGTTTGAATTGTTTGTAAGCGATTTGAAATTCTAAAATTCGGACTAAATAATATTTTATAATAAAGAAAAAGGTAACAAAAATGAGATTATCAAATGAGTGATAATAAGAAAGAAGTAAATAAAAACGACACTCAGAGGCCAAGATTATCTAGAAACGCTGTTCGTGAAAATCCAGCATTAACAAAGGACATAGTAATCCCTAATATCCAAAACCCATTCACAAAAAGTAAGAAAATAATTCGATCGCCGCCGACAAACAGCAGATGGATAAAAGATAGTCAGCAAGTACTATTATCTGATATAAATAATAAAAAGCTAGAAGATAGCCAACAAATAGTAACACCCGATACAGATCAGCAAAGTAAACAGAATTTAGAAATTCAAGAAATTTTGAAAGAAAATAAGGACTTGAAGAAGAAGATACAACATCAGGGCGAACTACAGGAGCAATCAAAAAGCAAATCAAGCAGCTTAATAAAAACCATCCAAGCCTAAGTATACCGCTAACACCTGCAAAACAAAAAGAATTTGAGATAGTAGAAAAGCCAAATCATTCAACATTTTCACCTATAACACCAGCCACAGCGATTCCAATAGGCCTAGACAGAACGGTTAATAATACCAAATTTCTACAAGGAGTTGAGGAGATATCGTTAATAGATATAGAAGGTATTAGTGACCAGCCTAGCTTAATTGGAAACCCAAGTAATTCAAAGTTTAATTTTACTTTTGATTTTGATAATCTTCTTGACGGCAATCGTGCCAACGATATCAACATGGCGGAGAATCCGCTACGCTTATCGTTAAAATATGTAGCTAATTTGGTGCCAGAATTTGATGGAAAAAATATTTCGGTTAATGAATACATCGAAAAATTGAAACATGCCAAGAATATGTTATCAGCAGCAGATCAAGCTAATTTAATTCCAATTTTGAAAATTAAATTAAAAGGGGAAACTTACAAGGCAATGTTGAATGCAACAATCAATACTATTGAAGATTTCATAAAAGCAATACGACAGATATACCCATCTACTGAGAATATGCACTCTCTGTATGGGTAAATTGAAGAAATTTTGCAAAAACCGGACGAATCGGTTCTTAGTTTTGCCAATAGATTGCAAGAGTTAGAGCTGAAGATTAAGGAGAGCAAAGAAGTACAAGGTCTCACAGCAACAGAAAAGGCCGCGTTTGAAACTAAAATAAATAATGATGCTTTTCAAGGTTTTAAGGGAGGATTAAAGCAAGAAATCAGAATAGAATTGGGAGCAGTAACCAATTTAACAGAAGCCATTACAAAAGCTATAGAAATAGAATCGAAATTCAATAAAAGAGGAATTTTATGCCATAAAATAAATAATATATATAGTAATTCACATAATCACAATACAAGTAATGCTACTATATACGCGTGTCAAATCTGTGACAGTTATGGGCATGAAGCATTATTCTGTCATAATTCGGGATGTGTATATTGTAAAAACAAGGAGCATTTGTCGAACAACTGCAGAAAAGTCAAGGATAAAATTGAATTGATTTGTAAATTTTGCAATAATCAAGGGCATTCTATAGACGCGTGTAAACTGAATAAAATTAAAGGCAATCATTGCCAATATTACCAGGTTATGGGCCATACAGTGACTCAATGCCCATTTATAATAGAATATGAATTTTGTTGGAAATGTAAAGAAAGTGGTCATGATCCAACTGCCTGTACAAAAAAGGCAGATGTTATCAATTCATGTGAATTTTGCAATAGCACGGGCCATACGATAAAAGCATGCCCAGAGGTTATATGCAAACGATGCAATCAACTTGGACATCCAGTAAAGTACTGCCCGTTAGTAAGAAGTCCGATTGCAAATAACAGATTTATATAATGTGCTCAATTTGTAATGCAGAAGACCATGGAGCCATAGAATGTAAACAAGTCAAAATATTAATAGCGCAACACAAGACAAAATCTTTTCAAATGAATATTCAATGTCAAGTCTGTGATGAAAAAAGTCACTCAGCTAAAAACTGTCCTCAAATAGGTAATAAACAGCAAAGTTTTAATAGTTCAAATACTAAATATCAAAATGTTAGTTAAAACTCTAATAACTTTAGAAAATATAGCAACTATAACAATCAAAATACTAATTTTCAAAATACAAATAATAGTCAAATAAAGTGTAATTATTGCAAAATGCGTGGTCACCCTGTATATAAGTGTAGAAAATTGAAGAATTTAGGAAATATTGCTAGAAGAGAGGAAAACTGTACATATTGTAATATTGTAACAAAATCGGTCATAACATAAAAAATTGTACCGAAGTAAAATCATTGGAAATGCGTGCGAGCAAATTTTGCAGTCTCTGCAAAAATACAAACCATATAGTCCAAGAGCCAGCCAGTTAAAATCGTCGTCATAAGGTACAAGGTTGTTCTCCACCGAAATCAGTATCTTACATTTTGAAGTAGACATAGCCGCATAGGCAGAAGTGTACATGGGGGACGTATGTGTGGGTGTATTTTCGAACATGCCAATCCAAAGATTCAACTTACGTCATAAGGTACAAGCTTGAAAATTTGCAGGAATGTAGGTAATGACGTTCTTAATAAATAAAAAAGTTGGCAGAAGCGGATGTTGGAGACAAGATGGCGGAGGAAGTACCGGAAGTGCCAAACAATTTATTTCTACTTACGTCACAAAGTAAACTTCTGCCTTTTTGCATACGGCTTCTTCAAGCCGCCAATGTGCTAGAAAAAAATTGACAGAAGTGTAGGTGAGGGATAAGTGCAAAAAAAATCAACAACAAATGCGCAGAACTGGGAAAATTAGATTTTGCACTATGTATTTGATATAAAATTTTATATTATGATAAAAAATAAGATTACGAATACATACAGTTATATATATATATATGACTTCAATTAATTATTTTCTGATTCATCGCTTTCACACGATGTATTTTCTTCTATATCATCATCTTCTATAATAATATCTCGAACTGTTTCCGGAAATTGGGATCCCGTGAACCATAGAAAGTCGAATTTATTGTCAGCAACGACCCAACCATGTTCTAAAGGATTTAGATCTCTAGCAATTTTTTTTTGTTGCATTGGTCCACGCATTTGCTATAAACCTAGCCCTCAACAATTGTTGTTTTAATTCATCTTGACATGGGAGAAAATTCGAAGCATCAACGTTTTTCAGATTTTTTTTTAAATGCTTCATTAATGTTCTTCACCATATAATTGCGTGTAAATATTTGGTATCGAGCATCGTTAACCGTATTCGTTTTTATGCCATATATTTTACATACATAAGATTCTAAAATTGTAAAAACGTCATCTTTATTCCATTTATCATTACCCAAATCAGTGAATGCTTCTTGATACTCTTCTGATTTACATAAAATTTTCAAAGGATTGTTTTTTCCTTTTCTACAGAAGGATGGATTTGCATCACAACCTGTTAATGCATGAAAACCTGGTAGGGCTGTGCATAAAGTATTTCCAAGAGTTATGTATAACGTATTAAGATTAATTATTTGCTTCTTTCCATATGTACCACACTCTATCCAGACTTTTGAATTATGTTTTAAATTATGCATTTTAGGCGATAATATCGAGGAAGATTTCATCATCGCTGAAGAGCTTGGCAGAGACGTCATTCAAGACGAGAAAGACGTAAGGCTACTCACGTTTGTAGAAATCGCGTTGCCGAGTGTCTACAAAACAGTCGCGGCACGAATTGCGCAGGATAGCGGATTCGACGGTGCCGACAAAGAGTGCGTAGACTGCTGAATAAAGCAGCCGAGAGCCAAGACCAGCCGAGAACTGCGAGCCTCAACGACGAGCGAGACGTCACCAACGCTGGACAGCGAAATATCTCTCAACGAAGAGCTCAGTTCGGACACAGAGTCACAGAGGACTTCGGAGCTTTGTTCGTCATGCAACGAGTTGCGTGAGGGAGATTCTAAGACCCTCACGTACACGCGACTTCTAGAGGAAATGAGGAGAATGCTTCATCAGTTGCGAGAGTTAGAAGAGAAGGTGAAACGTCTCGAGAAGCCAGAGATGAATCAGACGAAAAGTCCACTCGCCGGCGCGGAGCAAAGACGCACGCCAAGCGAAACCACAGCGGAAGACAGCGTCAGCGTCCAGTACTTCGCAGAAGAGCAAAACCAAGCAGGTAAACGAAGTACGACGCAATAGCCCGAGCCCTAAAAGCCAGAGCAAAGAGGAAGCAAGGGAAAGCGTTCCTTCGTCCAGTGGATCACGCCTCGTCGAGCGAGTCGAGCGAAGGCACAAGGGTGAACGGAAACCCGCGGTCCAGAAAGGCCACTTGCCCCACGGCAAGCAGACGCAAAGAGCGCAAGATGGCCGATCGCATAAGAGGAAACACCAGCATAGCGCGAAGGTCGATCGGACGAACAAGACGATGATCGGCGCATCGAAGCATGCACGCGAAACTGAAAAAAGATGCTGGATATGTGGACGCATGAAAGGGAAAGTTGCTCTGAGCCAAATAATGCAGTCAAGCATCATGTCCAGAAGAGCGCGTAAAAGGCTCGAGTGCTAGACCTGTGGACGATTGACGCATTGGTGGCGCGACTGTCCCAACGCAGGGGACAGCGGTTGTGAAACGAGAACTTCACAGGCGCAGAACACTAGACGGTGCAGGAGGTCTGATTACGAGAGCGCTAAGGAGTTAGACTCGACAGCCTCCGCCCCAAAGTCCTTCCCGTGCCTGTCTCGACGCACTGAGACAGTGCAAACTCGTGTAGAGCTACCAGAAAGTTTACCCCGGGATGGATCATTGTTACCCCAGGGAAGGTCAGACGCGAGGGCGCGCTCGCGCTTTGAGCGAAGCAAGTCCAGGGAAGGGGACACGTCGCAGTGTGATAGTCCTACGAAATCTTACACCTACTAATGAACAGCGCAAGCAAATTGGACGCAAAGCGGATTAAGACCGTAGAAAGGTCAGAGGTGCAAGAGCTTGAATCCGCTAGCTTCGTCCGTAGGACGGGCGTCCAGCGCTGAAGATGGTGGTACCATGACGCTTGAGCACAATGAGGACGCAAGAATGCGCGGAGAGAAAAGCGTTAATTGCGGAAATAATGATTTCATTTTAGGTTAACTTTATCGATTTTTAACCTTATATGCGGGTTTATAATACAAAAAAGCGGTATCCTATTCCATTCCTAGGTACATCAAGATATGTTTTCAATTTTAAAAAATGGGTTTTATTGAATACTCGATCTAAGACTGAATTTGTCCCATTTTTTTGATTTTGAGACCACTGTGCGCCGCCTCCGCGGGCGTTGCAACAAGCGGTTGCAACGCAAAACTGAGAAGCCGGCTCCGCACAGGAGAGTGCGGAGAGGTAGCACACGTGCGAACACGCCGTTCGCGAAGCAGCTCTAAAGACGAGCTGCGTTGCAACGCGGGTAAATCGAGGACGTTGAGAGAGTTCTCCGTCGCACCGACAGGTTGTGATCCAGTTGAATATCACCGAGTTTTCCCCCGAAAGTGAACCCCGTTACAATGTCAGTATGGATGTGTGTGTGTGTGTGTGTGTGTGTGTGTGTTCGTTCGTATCGCCTCTAGCTCAGCTTCTACTCAGTGGATTTCAATCCACCAAGTCTTATTTTCTTTGTTTTTACTAGTACTAGTACTGTTTTTTCAGTTTTGAGATTTCAGTTTTTTCTAATAAAGTTATTGGAAAAGTTGATGAAAGTAAATTGCTTAGTATGTACCTTAAAGAGAATAAAATTACCTATTTTTTTACCGCCGAAAATTTATATTATCGTTCGTCGTTTTTTATTACTCACCATAAAGCGCAAATTTTTAAAATTGTTTTAACTCGAAAACTAAATTTTGAATCATTCTAAAAAATCATGATTATTGAAAGTTTTTAGGACTATACTTCACTTTAATTTTAAGTCATTTCATAGGGCAGATCCTGAGAAAAAAATCAACAACTGAAAAAAGTCGTTTTTCTACGTGACGCGGTAACTTGAGTAAAAAGGCATTAATCAAGTTCACATTTTGGATTTAGTCAGCCTTATATAGCACTTCGATCCCTATGTTTGGATTGTTTACGAAACCAGTTAGTTTTAAAGATATTAAGATTCAAATTTTTTTTTTCTCACCCTGTATACTATGAATCGTTTTTTATACGTGACGCGATAACTGGAGTAAAAAGGAGTAAAAAAACAGTTAGCTTCATAATTTTGTTTCTCACCCTGTATACTTTGCATAATTGAAAACTGCATAGCTTATATCTCTATCGTCCTCACAGTGGCAAGTAGGTTAAGTAATTTTAATTCCAACGTGAGGGTACATGGCAATTGGCGTTGGCGGCTACCTCAGACATACTGCCATCTTGCGTCAGTATTGGCATGCGCCACACAGTGTAAAAATTTTATTTTTTGTATTAAATCCTAATATCTCACAATTGAGTGAACGGAATTGGATGAAATTTGGTTAGAGTATAGTTTGAGTTATGTGGAATAAGAGAAAAATATTTGGAAGGCTCACAATAGTCGGGGGCCCCAAAATTCAAGGTAAAAAGGCCCATTTTGTTATTTTATCGATAAAATCTTTTTTTTTATCGATAAATGCTTTTTTCAATATTTATAACATTTTTTTTTAAACTATGCGACTTACAAATTGTTGTCTACTGAACTTAAATCTATCGAGAAAAGTTGTCTTAGCTTTTCCAGTTTTCAAGAGAATCCACTTAAATTTTGCTAATTCACAATTCCGATCTATAATTAATTATTGAATTTTACTTACTTGGGTTTAACTGCTTGGGCTGTAGTCAGGCCTATATAGGATAGATATATTCAATAGAAAAACACTTGTAGTTGATTGACTTTCACGATTTATTCAAGATAAAGTCCTATAGGTATCGGGATCGCGACTTAAGCCCGGATAACTCTTACCTTACTCTTAACTAATAGTAAAATTCCCGCAGAGGTAAACGCAGTTACCTGTTCGGGAGGCCGGTATACTTACTAACTATAGTTCCTTATAACTAAAATAAAATCTATTTCAAGATATGTAGTACCTAACTTACACTTTAACAGTTTTACAATATGAAAGATTGATTAATAACGTTTTAATAAAATTTGTATACAGAATACATAGCAATTTATAAATACATTATCAATATTTCTTATTAATTTTATAAAAAAGATTTTTTTTTTTACATGTGAAACTTAACCCATTCTCTTAGTTTATAAGTATAATTCTTAGAGCTTAAAGTTTTTAGGTTATTTGGCAGATCATTATAAACTCCTATGGCTTTGTCATTTTTTCCTCTACTCCTGTCCAAGAACTATCCGTCGAAATAATTGCTGTATCATCCGCATATGATATTATTGAATTTGCAGGCATATTTTGCAAGAGATCATTATCATATATAATAAAAAACAGTGGACCTAAGATAGTACCTTGTGGTACACCCGTAGTAATTGTTTTGGATTCGCTTATACAGTCATTAATTTTTACTCTTTGATTTCTACCTTCCAGATAACTTGTTATAAGTTTGTGTGCCGTGCCTCTGATTCCATAGTTGTAAAGTTTATCAAGTAGTATCTTATGATCTACCGTATCAAAAGCTTTCGCAAGATCGAGAAAAATGATTGCAATCGGGGTACTATTGTCTAATTTCTCATAAATAATATTGGTTATTTCTGCCAGAGCATCTTTCGCACCTCTATTTTTAACAAAATAAAACTCAATATTCTATTATAAATGATTTTTTCGAAGATCTTTGCTACATTGGATATTAAAGATATTGCTCTATAATTAGTTATATTCCTCTTGTTTCCAGTTTTATGTATCGATATTATATCAGCATTTTTTAACGCAGTCGGCCATATAGAATTTTCTATGCATATATTTATAATATGTACCAGTGGGTCTACTATGTACTGTGTTAGAGTTTTTAGGGATTTAGAGTTTATGTTGTCTACTCCTCCATTTTTTAATTTCATATTTTGAATTATTCCAGTAATTTCAAAGTAATTAGTAGGCGTAATAAAAATAGAATTATTATTTATCTTTGGTAATTTGACGTTTACATTCACTGGTTGCACTATTTGATCACTCAATGTTTTGCCGATGCTACTAAAGTAAGAGTTGAAATGGTTAGCAATATCTGTATGATTATTTATTAAATTTTTCCTATCATCATAAATCTGGTTTATATTTCTATCTTTTTTCGCATTTTTACCTAGTTTTTGTTTGATTACTCTCCACAGGTTTCTGGGATTATCACTATTTTTTACAACCTGATCTCTATCATATATTATTTTTGCTTCTTTAATTACCCTATTTAAAATTTTAATATAATTCCGATATTCTATCTTCAGATTCACATTAACTGGTTCAGTTTTCCATAATTTGTATAGTATTTCTTTTCTTTCGCAAGAATTTAGTATTGCCTTAATGATCCATTTACTTCTGGGTACTTTGTTATTGTGTTTATTGTTTAATTTCTTTATGAAAATAGCCCGTTGTACACAATTATTTATTTTTTCTAACAATGTATTCACAGCTACATATATTTGGGTTATTGATTCTTCTATATTTTTTTTTCTTAAATTTACTTAATGCTGTAAATAATGGGTAATGATCTGTTACTGTACTTAATAATTTAAAATGTAAAGTGTGTATTGTCTTAGCTTTAGTAAATATATTATCAATGCATGTTCCAGTGTTATTATTCCTATTGGACGGTCTAGTAATACCTTGAAATCCCGGTAGATAACCATTATCCAAAAAATTGTTCTGACTAATATTATCTAGATTTAATAGGTCAATGTTAAAATCACCTATAATTAAGTGATTATTAGCATATTTCTTCTTATATAGTAATTGTTTTATATTGGTAATAAATTCAATTTTTGGAATGTCATGTGATCTGTATAGTGCTGATATCTCTATATTGCCATTATCAGTTTCAATGATTGAATTAATTATTTTAAGTTTACCTATTTCAATCATTTGAGTACTTTCAATAATGGAATTCTCAATATACATCACTATACCATCCGATTTGTTTATTTTGCTATTATTATAATATAATTTGTATTCGTTCAGATTAAAATAGTTGTAATAATCTATGATCCAAGTTTCGACGCAAACTATAATACTAGGCTTAGTATTTAAGCTCTCAATAAGTGCTTGCAGTTGTAAAAAATTACCATTAAGGCTACGAATATTTAAGTATAAAATATATTCTTTTTTATATTTCACGTAATTATTGAGAGTGATAAGACTATGAAAAGTATTTTCTGTTTGAATTATATCTTTTTGTACACTGTCAATTAACTCAATGTTCTGCTCCATGATCGTATTACCGTTTTTTACCTATACACATCCGTGCCGCGCGCCTTTATAAGGCGGATCGTGCGGCGCAACGGGCAGTTCTACTCGAGCTCTACTCCTGATAGTATCGCGCGCACAGTAATTTATAAGTTGAAAATATTTCTACTGCAGTTCTAATTTTAATTGTATTCGATATTCGAAAATCTTTTATGTTGAAACTCGCAGTGGTTACCTATAACTTAATGCATAGCAACCGTATCAACAACATATAGCAAATTCTTGGCAGCTTTGTATTTACGTCGCGTCAAAAATTCGGTTACGTTTTAGTTAAATTCAAAGTTTTACTCACGATTTTTTAATGCTGTATGCATGGACACTTTGGCTTTTAATATAAAACTGAATTCGAAATTTAATCGCGATTTTTTATGTACAAATGATTGTGCTGAATACTCAATCCAGGCTGCAATCACTGGATAGAGAGAGAGAGAGAGAGAGAGAGAGAGAGAGAGAGAGAGAGAGAGAGAGAGAGAGAGAGAGAGAGAGAGCTGCTCAAATCCTCATACCCCACTCTCCTCGAGTTCCACGCATCTAACATCGAAGGAAGGCTCGAGAGGGAATCTAAAAACGTAAAACAAAAATGCACTAACGTCAAAGGAAGGCCCTAGAGGGAAGCAAAAAAATTCAAACATAAAATGCTGAAAGTAACATCAGAATAAGGCTCTAGAAGAAAGCTAAAAAGTTATAATAAAAATGCTTCAACCTTTTAACCCACTCACCCCGAGATCTGCGCATCAACATTTAAGGAAGGCTCTAGAGGGAAGGTTAAAAGTTAAAACTAAGTAAAGAATTTTATAGCACAGTGCGGCTAAAATCCGCTGTTAAGTCACATCTATCTGTGATGAAAGTAGTCCATAATTGTATCTTGAGGTTAGATAAACGAATAGGCATGACTTGCGTACTTAAACAGTCTGTGCTATAAAATTGTATACGATACTAGTGACTAAAATGGTTCAGTTTTACACGGAGCTTAAGGGGATGTAGTCGCTAAAGTTTTCCAACTCCACCACGTGGTATTTTATATTTCCAAACTTTCAGAAAAACAGAAAGTACGATTGAAATTTCCTTTGGTAGAACGATTCATTAAACTTAACACTATGGCGCTACAGACTCGGTTTTTCATTGCAAGCTTTAATTAAAAAGTTGTATGCAACAATAAATTTTAAGGATGGCGCTATAATCGCGTGAGCACGCGTAAACATCTGTTCGTATTTCCAAGATTTTAGAAAAACTAAATGTCCGATCGAAATTTCCCTTAGTAGAATGATTTATTAAACCTTACACTGCAGCGCTACAAGCTCGGTTTTTCATTACAAGCTTCATTTAAAAAGTTATATGTAATAGAAAAACAGTGTTTTAACGACGACATCCCCTTAACGCACTTACTCGCTCGGGTGCTAATTACGCGCCGTGTAAAAAGAACCATTTAAGTCACACGTATCGTAACCCACTATTGGAAAATTATAAAAACTTGCCTAAATATTCATATACCTTAATATTTGAAAAATATCTTTATGTTTCAAAATTTAGACAATAAAGTAACAATTAAAACAATCAGTCAAGAGAATATTAACGAAATAGAAGAGTTTGTGCGACAACATCGTACAAAAATGAAATAGAACAAGGAAATTTTTCCAACTATTATGGCACTTACTATAAGAATCTTGATGAATTTAGAGATAACGCCATAATCTATAAAATAAAATAATTCATAGAAACTAATTTAAAAAAAATGTTTAAACGGAAATTACAAGTAACATTAGTTAAAAAAGCGAAAACGAAAAATATTAACGCTGATAAAGAAATAGAATCACAAAAATTATTTTAAAACTGTAGCTTCCTCCAACTATATTTATAGTTCCAATAAATAAAATTCTTGTATCAGATTGCTTATGCTCACGCCTGTACTGGATGAGGCATTTTGCATTTCTACTTAATGAAATGAATTGCAATTTATATCACAAATAGACCTCATAACCTCATAAAACCATGAATTTTGTCAAAACATTCAGAGCTTTAGTTAGCGAGTTATAAGGTTTAACAAAAATAATAATTTTCAGTTATAGAGGATATGCAGGGTGTATTTTAATATCTTTTAAACTAATCGTTTTCATAAGCTACGAGAAGAACTTACCTGAAATAACCAAAAGATCTTTTCCCAAAATTTCAACTTAATTAAAGCCTTTTTTTACTCGCTTAACTGTACAACATAAAAAAAACATTTTTTTTAGTTTTCGATCTTTAGGTCAAAAAATAATCAATAAAATGACTTATATCATTACAAATAAGACAAAAATATTTTTTCAAAAATCGAAAAATGGACATAAAATGGTTATAACTATAAATTCTTTATATCCCGAATTCAGAATCAGAAAACACATATGCATGCCAAATTATATTACGATCGGCCGCGTGGTTTCAGAATTATAATAATATACGTACATACACACACAGTCATCAGCACGGAAATTTTCTAAAAACGCATGATTCGAACTCTAAACACCTCCAAATGCATTTCTACGAAGTTTTAGCGAAACTTCAAATTTTACTATTACGAAGCTTTCTCTAAGAGAAAGCAATAAAAATATAAAAATATAACTTAAATTACAACATATGAAGTAAAAAAAAATTGTTTTGGCTTGTATTTATTTTCTACTTTTAACATATACGTTTTACGTTTACGTTAAATCTCGGGGTAAGTGGGATAAGAGGATTTAGGCATTTATGTTTTAACTTTTTAGTTTCAACGTTAGATGGGTAGGAGAGAGTGGGGTAAGAGGGCTTAAGCATTTTTGATTTACGTTTTTAGATTCCCTCTCGAGCCTCCCTCCGATGTTAGGTGCGTAGAACTCGGGATGAGTAGGATAAGAGGGTTTAAGCTTGACGAGTATAACTCGAAAAAAATATATCATTATGCTTCTGAATGGATCAAAAGTCCTAGATATTTATTTATTTATTATTAAATGAGCGAAACGCCCTTTACAAAAAAAAAGAAGAAAAACGAATGACATTAATACAATAAAGCGATGAGGTGAAACAGATGTAAATAAGGAATGTTAAGAATATTGGGTAAGCTAGTACAGCTCCGTAGCATACAAGAAATTAAATCACATAGCTAGTAAGCTAAGGATAAAAATCGGACAGAAGATTTAAATTGTGAAACAGTTTCTTTACATTGAACACTTTGGGGAAGTGAATTCCACTGACACTTAATACGGTTAATGGAGCTGTGAAAGCCTAGATTCGAGGTAAAGGTGCTTTCATTTAAATCTCTAAAATTTGTAATCGGATACGCGGCTGTCCTAGTGACAAAAAGACTGCTCAGGTACTTACTGTCGGTGAGACCACGAATGATCTTGTACGTCATCACACAGTCAAATTGATAAAGGGTCGAGTCAACCGTTGGGTCGTTCTCCTTTGAGATTGCTAAGTAATTGTGACAAAATTTATGTAAAGGTTTACCAAGTTTATAAGCTATGTATCTGAGGAAAGAATGACATATGGATTTTAGTTTGTTGATTAGATAATAGCAATGAGGATACCAGATTTGAGGACAGTATAACAAATGAGGTAGTACTAGAGATCTAAATAAGTAGATAATTACAGAGGAGTCCGAGAAGTCAACGGTGGATTGCTTGATAGAACCCAACATACAGAGGGATCTAGAGATTACAGCATCGACTTACTGAGAAAATATCAGTGTCGAATCGAAGACCACACCTAAGCCCTTGATCGACTCCACTCTAAGCAGTCCAACACTGTTAATGCGGTAGTCGAATGACAACGGGGACCTGCTTTTGCATAATGAAGTAACTGAGCACTTACTGACATTGAGAAAAAAGCTGTTGTCAATCAACCACGCAGAGAAAGTATCCAGGTCCTTCTGAAGTCTAAGAGCGTCCTCAGTTGAGGTTACACGCATACAAATTTTTATATCGTCGTCATACATTAAGATTTGCGCAGATTTGATGTTCAGTACGAGGTCGTCAATATATATGCAGAGAAGGAGAAGTCCCAAGGGGGAGCCCTGAGGAACATCAGACTTCATACATTCAGGGGATGATACTACCCCATTGACCCTGGCCACTTGCGATCAGTCAGTTAGATAAGAACGTATAAGATCCAAGAGTTTGCCACGCAATTCCAAAATCCACAGCTTCGATATAAGTCGCTTGTGGTTGACTGAATTAAACGCGCCAGCCTGTGCGCAGCTTCCCTTCTTCTGCGCTACAGTCTAACCGACCCTGCGACGCACGTGTGACGTTTGTGAAGTCAAGAACTCGAGCGGAAGGAACGACTCCTGGCGCTGTTCATAAGTGGCTGTGGGCCATTGAGGTCCAAGGATCCTCCAAGGTATTTTAATGTATTTTGACCCCCTGAAACCGAATCCGCAAGGTGTTTTTCGCTAAAGTGGTGCATTAATAAGTTATGAACAATTTTCCGGAAAAATGTTCACTATACTTTTCGACTTCGCAAACATCGCACGAAAAAACACGTGCGTCACAAGATCGGTCAGGCTGTATCGCAGAAGAGGGGAAGCTGCGCACAGCCTGCCACGCGATGCACGGAAGTAGGGAGGGCCTGCACAATACAGCGCTCTCGACGCTGTCAATAGGAGAAGCTGCGCACAGCCTGCCACGCGATGCACGGAAGTGGGGAGGGCCTGCACAATACAGCGTTCTCGACGCTGTCAATAGCGCCACGAAGCCTGCGAACTATTTTCCGTGTAGGAAAACTTATGATACGATTTACCGAAACGGCTCTAGATCAGTTTGTTTATTAAAATTTGAGTGATTTTCTTAAAATAGTATTTGAAAATTCCAAATTCTAAAACTACTCTTTTGACCGAGTAAACCATCTTAAAGAATCAGTTCTGAAAACAGAACTTGAGTATCTAGAGAAAAGATTGGCGACTTCATCAGCATCATTGGAGGCCCTGGAGGGACTGTCAAACATATTGGACGGAATGATTAAGATATAAGAGACGAGAATGAACATGTCCCATTTGACTGCGGCATGTTGACGGTGACACATCAGTTGAAGCATACAAATTAAAAAATGTCTAAGTACAGTAAATTTTTATCCACTAAGTCAGTTTCGGCAATGGCGGTAGTGGGGACAATTACGTCACAATTGGCCGTAGACTTTATCAGACTGGTATTGCCAGTTACTTTAGTTTATTTCGTAGTGCTTTACCTCTTGTAAGGCGTAGCGCTAAGTCTGTTGGTAAAGAACCTGCTCGTGTTAGTGCAAAAATCATCGATGATATGGTAAACGAGAACAGGGGGAGGTGGGGGGAAAGAGAAAACCAAATATAAGAAGGCACACTTCCAAAGAATCTTCTTATCCTCTTCTTGTTTCTTATTTGAGAGTACTTTTTGCCAATGTGCGTACTCGCACACTTGTCTTTAGAACTCTACATGCACACATTTCTTAACAATACTTCAAGCACTACACCAAAAAAGGTTTTCAGCGATTTTTCGCTTCCATGTCAAGCGTGGAACTTGTTTTTCGGATGCACGCCACGACGTTTTCGGACGCATGCCCCACTCTCCAAAGTCACTACACGTGGACCAATCAGCGCGCGTGTTTACTGTTTATGTCTTTGTCTCTCTTCTCCCCACTATTCCTAGTCTACCGCCTGGCTGGCGGGATAGCTCGTCAAAACTCGCTGCTTGGAATCCGAAAAACGGATTCCAGCACAGCAAAACGCGCTGCCACAGAATCAAGAACTCGCTACTTCTCCAGGCGTACGGAAAACCACTAAAAACATTTTTCCGTGTAGACTGTTTATAAAACTTACACAATATAACATAACAAAATCACTCTGCTGCTCTGCTTTTACAAATAGCATTACACTTTTTTTTTAAGTTATTGATATAACCCAAAGACACTACACTTATTTTCACATATTCGAATAAAATTTATTAAAATATTAGCTGTTCTTATGTATTTAGACATCAGCTGTGTTTACATAGTGTAAAACACATACCAGGACTATATCAGCTGTGTTTTAAAATATTTGCTGTCTGCTAGCAGAACAGCAGAACGGTCGCTCTGTCCTTCTCCGACATATTGATTCTAACTTTCCTACAGGTGGCACGCGAGCGCGCGATATTTGAATTCAAAAACTAGTATTTTTCACATTTGCAATGACAATTTCTTGAAGATTAAATTTATAAAACTTGAAAAATGCAAATGCAAAAAATGAATAATATGCAATTTTACGAAAAAATGGTAATTTTGTTTTAGTATTTTGCTTATAACTTTGCGGGAAATTTTCATTTGATAAACGGGTTTCAGGAGCGTGTTCTACAGAAAATTTCCTGTCAAAATAAGCAATAAAAAAATGGATTTTTTTTAAGTTTTAAGGTGTTGTATCCCCTTAATTAATTATAGCTAGGCGAACGAGAGAGAAAGAATAATACAAATTTTAAGTAATTTTAATAGTACATTACGATACGTGTGACTTAAATGGTTCTTCTTTACACGGCGTAGCGAGGGCGCTAAACGCCGTGTAAAACTGAACCATTTAAGTCAAGAGTATCGTATAAAATTTTATAGCACAGACTGCTAAAATCCGCAAGTCTCGCCTATTCATGACTAAATTAGTCCTTATTTGCACCGTGAGGTTAGCGCACGAGCGTAGCGAGTGTTATAAACACGGTGCAATAAAGGACTACTTTAGTCACAGATAGGCGTGACTTAACAGCGGATTTTAGCCACACTGTGCTATAAATGATTTTATTGATTCGATTCAGAGAAATAGATCAAATACTGAAAATACACGCTTTTCTGCGTTACACAATAACTGACAACCTTCGCTACAAGTTGGAGCCTACAATGAAAGGAAATGGCTCTTACGCTCGAAATGAGAAGCTTGTCATTCACTTTAGATGCATAAAAACGATTTTTTTCTCGTTTTTTCTCGGAGAGAGAGAGAGAGAGAGAGAGAGAGAGAGAGAGAGAGAGAGAGAGAGAGAGAGAGAGAATTATGAGACTTGATTTCATTGATTTATTCCCGATAATTTCCGATTTAGATGTATTGACTGATATTATTCGGTTATACTAACAAGTTAAATCTACACTATATTAAAATTTTATATTTGGTCAATTTTGTAAAAACCCTCCAAAACTCGTAAAAAGAAAAATTCGATCTATTTTACGGTAGAAATGTTTTTTGAACTGAAATCATTCAAGTTACCGAAAAAAAATCAAATGTATTAAATTTCAATTAGTTTTTAGCAGTGAAAGAACTTAAAAAATGTGCGTCCGACCGTCCTTTTTTTGCATTTATCCCACAAAACGTAATGTATTTTATAAACAAAAAACTATTTAATAGTATAGACAGGTACATATGATAAAAATATACATTCCTACTAAAAAACATTTTCAAGATTTGGTCCATGTAGATTGGAAGCTGTTAAAAAAATAAAAAAAATAATAGACGCAATTAATTAATTTTTTTTTATATTTTTGACACATATTATGACACACACACACACACACACATATACATATGGCATTCCGCGTCAATTGAGACAGAGTTGTACCCAAAAATCCTTCTGACCTAAACATTTTTAAAAAATCATTAGAGTTGGTGTTTTTTATCTACTTTCGATTACCGAGTGGCACTTCTTTAAATTTCGACCCTAGGAAGAGCTGTACGCCCCCTAACCTCAAAGAAAATACTTTAGTACGATTGAAATGCTTATAACCTTCCACAGGAGCGGTCATTTTTAATCAGCCAGGGCTTAAATAAAAGCTCTTTTATTTTTCTTTTGATTAAAAATTTATATTTAGTCCTTGTTTGTTAGTTAGCTATATATATATATATATATATATATATATATATATATATATATATATATATATTTATTTATCAATTCCGACTGTTGCTTCCCCTTCTTGATTCTCGTATATATAGCTGACCAACAAACAGGAACTTAGTATAAACTTTTCAAACGAAAGTAGAATGAAAGAGCTTTGATTTAAGCCCTGTATAGTTGAAAATGACTGCCTGGGTCAAAAGTTATAAGCATTTTCACTTATAAACATATCTACGAATAATCTCAAATAACTGGGTCAAAGAAAAGCCTGCGCCATTTTGCTTTTTTAAAATCCTCACAACTATCGACCCAGACAGACATTTTTAACCATTCAGGGCTTAAATTGAAGCTCTTTTGTTCTACTTTTGTTTAAAAAGTTTATACTAAGTCCCAGTTTGTTGGTTAGCTATATATATATATATATATATATATATATATATATGGAAAACAAGAAGGGAAATACAGTCGTAATTGATAAGAATATATATCGCTAACTAACAAACAGGCACTCAATATAAATTTTTTAATTAGAAGTAAAATAAAAGAGCTTTAACTTAAGCCCTGGCTGGTTAAAATGACCGCTCCTGTGAAAAGTTATAAGCATTTTAATCCTAATAAAGTATTTTCTTTGAGGTTAGGGGGCGTACAGCTCTTCTTAAGGTCGAAATTTAAAAAAGTGCCATTCGATAATCGAAAGTAGATGAAAAAACGCTAACTCTAACGATTTTTTAAAAATGTTTAGGTCAGAAGGATTTATGTATTCGTGCATATCATAAGATGTAATCAGTAAATTTGGTCCAGATAAAAGGGATGTTGCGATTAAATATTTGTGCAGTTATAATTTTTTTTTAAGTTTTGTGTTCGTGGCATATAATGACTAATGCTGTAAGTATGCATTCATATCACAAGATAAAATCTGCCGTTTTGGTAGACATCAAAGGGATGCTGCAAATAGTTATTTGTGCAGGTATAATCTTTATTTAATTTTATGTGCTTGTGAATATGAAATGACGCACATGCATATCACGAGATGAAAGCTGCAATTTTGGACGAGATAAATGGGATGCTGCAAATAATTATTTGTGCAGATATGCTCCTTTTTTTAAAGCTATGTGTTTGTGAATATGTCATGACGCACATGCATCTCAGAAGATAAAATCTGCGGTTTTGGTCGAGAAAAAAAGGAGGCTGCAAACTATTATTCGTGCAGATATGCTCTTTTGTTCAAAGCTATGTGTTTGTGAATACGAAATGACGAATGCTGCATGCATTTATGCTTAACGCAAAATGTTATTAGCAAATTTGGTCCAGATTGAAAGGCATGCTGCAAATAATTTTATTGTGCTGATATGATCTTTCTTTAAAAACTATGTGTTTGTGAATATGAAATGACGAATGCCGTATGGTTTCATGCATATCACAAAATGTAATCTGCAGTTTTAGTCAAGATCAAAAGAATGCTGCGAATAATCATTTCTGCAAATATGATCCTTTTTTCAAAGCTATATGTTTGTGAATATGAAATGACAAAAATCATTATGTCATTATTCTCTTTATATAAAGAGCACGCACATGAGTTTATCAGTAGAGAAAGAAAAATTAATATTAAACAATATAAATTTATTCAAATCAACCGTAACTTAGAATCAAATAGATGTTTTGAACAAACATTATCATAAATTATATAAATTCATTAATGTATTATATATGTTTACTATAATATTAAAATATATTTTATACAAATTTGCTACACACCCCAAGCTGATATGAATTTTCAATATTTTAACGTTTTTATCAATTATTAGCCTAATAGTCGTTGTAAATAAAGTTAACTTTCTTGATACGCAATATCCTCGTGAGAAGTTATTTCAATCCGGCTCTACCTTCCTCTACGCGCATCAAGGACAAATATAGGAACATCCAAGTTCCAAAGTGGTGACCCCGAATTCAAACTCACACTCGGAACAGAAGGACGACGTCTGCGTCTCATCCGACGCTACCGATGCTACGCCGCACTATGGGCGATTTCAGGAAAAGTATTGTCAAAATCAAATTGCGCCTGTCAGGAAAGTGCTAGGGACCTAATTTTTTTTTTAAATGAAGGTTGTACTTTTAAGATATAGAGAAAAATATCAGAATATTGTTTTCTGATGATGTCGAGCCCTATGAAAAGTACGAAATTTTAAGAAAACGGTATTTTAGCTACTTGTTAATGCATTAATATGCCATAAAAATGCATTTTAAAATAATTGGGAATTTTTGAGACAATCATATACTATTTTTTTAATTAATGAATGATTTTTTTTACCTACATAACCTAAAAATTCATCTATTTCGACCTATTATACTAAGAAACGTGAATCCGGGACTTAAAATTATCATAAAGCATGGACCTCTAATTCGATTAGCTTCGAATATTATATTCTAATAATACGGCACTATATAAACAAGAAAACATGTTATTTTAGTATTCTAACCTACAGGAATTTTAAATCTGAGAAGTTTCATTCTGTAGCATGAAAGATTTCAAAGTTAACACACATAAAATTGTTGATAAAATAAAATATTATTATTCTCACCACATATAACGTACATAAATTGTTATATATATATATATATATATATAATTATGTAACCTAGACTATTACATTATATGTTAACGCTATAGTATTTACACGTTATATAGTAACAATTAGCTACGAAATAATAACTATGTGATATAAGTACCACTTACCATTACTTTATATAGATAATATCAGATAATAGGAAATATTAGGATATAACAAAAAATACTAATAGTCAAAATTATATAAATTTTTCTGTCATTATTTGCAATTAATTGTTTTTTTATATTTTCTAAAAGAATTTTGTTTTTGTTTAATTTCTTAATTATTATCGATTATTATTAATTTATATTTAATTTTTATTTGGAAATGGATATAGTGATAAGTGATCTTATTTGTTATTATTTTTAATTATTTGTCATTATTTTTTCAAATGTTATCGTAGTGTACAGAGTATATGGAGTTCATGCTCAATTTTCTAAAATGATTTTTCTCTTTGTAATATTTAATATTGTCATGTTTTGATCATTTAAATATTATGAATGTACATAAAAATATATTATATAATATTTATATTATTTTTATATGCATTCATAATAATTTCATATTTATCGAAAATTGACATTATTTAAATATTACAAAAAGAAAAATCATTTTAAAAAATTGCGCATAAAATCTATGTACTCTATGCACTACTTTAACAGAAGACGTTGTTTCCCATAACTAATTAAAGAATATATATAGTTATGTAAATCCTAGTTTTGAAAAGCAAGCAAATGTTATTTTTCACAAGGTGTTGTTTTTTACAAAGTATTATTGTTTACAAAGTGTAATTTTTATAAAGTATTATTTTTAAAAAGCAAGTGTTATTTCATTTACGAAATTGTTCAAACGGTAAGTTTTAAAATATTGAAAAATTAGAATCTGTCGCCAAAGATAATAAAAGAAAATGATTCTGTGGCTCAAAAGCAAAATAACTTGAGTACATATTACAAAAAAAAAAAAATTAAATTTGCTAATATCTAAAAACTACAAAAAATTGATTAAAGTCGTTTGGCCGTAAATCCACAGAATTAGGCTAAGTTTTTGATAAAACTCATTATTGTGGCATTTTTTCGATAAATTTCTGTAGCATACGATAAATACTTACTTAAAATAATTAAATAAAATAAGATCACAATTTCATCACAGCATAAATTCCGACAAATTAATGCACATCTTTCCAAAAATATATTGTTGTTTTTTTTTTATTAAAATTAGGTGCAAAAATTATGAGAATAAATCGTGAGTGATATCATATAATTACTTTTACACAAAAAAGACAAAAAGGAAGAAATGCCAAAATTTCTATTTTAATAAAGATACGCAAATTTAAAAATTCATCTTAAAAATTTTTCCTTGCAGAAGGCTAGAATCAATTTTTTTTCGCCATACCCCCTGTATATGTTAAATTTATTGAAGATCATACACGCTATTCACAAAATCATATATCGATATAATTCATAAGATGGGCGGATGAAAAAGACAAAATAAGCATAATAGAGGACGACCAAGAAAAGTCAGAAGAGGTTCCAATGGTGGAAGATATACCATAATATCAGATTACTCTATATCTACTAAATATAGACGAGCAAGAAAGGTATGTGGCTTCGCCCAAAATGATGTTGAAATTTTAGAAATAGCGTTAAGTCTTGCAAAGAAATTCACCGTAGATGATACTGATTTATCCAATGGAACGCAAAATGAGAATAATCAACAGTGTGAGTCAAATATATTGAAACATACAGCAGATTCAGCTGCAGCATTTTATTTAGAGCAAAACTTGAATAAAAATTCTTACATAAGTTTATCTAAAGATTGTAAAATGAGAAATGCTCCCATTTATCCCTGCTATTCAGGAATTTCCAAAGCTTTGTCCGAATGCCTACCAAATGGTTACGATATTTCCGAGGTACAGATTGTGGTATCCATGTAGGAGATGTTAAATAAAACTAGTGAGCGACTTTGCAACGCAGTTGCTTTGGATTTGAGTGTCAACAACTTGATTGATTTAACGCTTTCTGTAACTGTAGGGTTCGATAGTTCTTCAGGCCATAAAAATGTACATAAAAAATGTAAGGATGCTGTAAATGAAAGCGAATCTTCCGAGTAGTCCCTCTTCGTTACAAGCTTCATTATCATTAAAATAAGCTCTAATAAGTCTGATGGAAAATCATGGATCAATTCAATTCCTCAAAGTGTAAGGCTTTGTCGACCATTAAGGATTGCATTCGAAAAAGAAACAGATGATTCGACCATACGTGAATACAATCGATTAGAAAATGAAATAAAGAATCTCAGTTCTTATAAATTTAGTCTGTCCAATGGAAAAAACATTTGCGTTTCTTATGAAGTTACACAAACTCTTTTTGATGGCAAATGTTTAAATGTAATAGTGGGAAATAGAGCAACCAGTAGATGTCCAATTTTTAAGATAACTTCTCATCAGTTTGGAGAATTGGGCATAAATTTCACTCCTGTTGCTGAATCACTGAAGTATGGTTTGGGATTATTGCACGCGGAAATTAATACATTTGAGCATCTCCTAAACATTTCTTATAGAATGACATTCAAAACGTGGGATATTCGAGAACCGCTAAAAGGTGCGTCTATAATAATTATGCGCATGATGTTTTCCCCGTCAAAATGATCAACGTTGATTCAATGCTGATTGCAATATTGATTTCAGTCTGAAATCAGTGTTGATTCAGTATTGAATCCACGTTGAATCAATATTGAATTTGTCCGAAAACGCAACGTGGATTCAGCGTTGATTTCAGACTGAATTCAGTGCTGGATTTCTGGGTTCAATCAGAGTTGAAATAAATAATTGTAAAAAAAATATCGCTAATACCTGGGCTCAAACCCGAGACCTTTTGAATAGTAGATGAATGACTTGACCACTTAGCCATTTCGACACTTACATTTCTCATAATGTAACATAAACGGAATCCTATAGAGAATAACCGAAAATTAACCTACTCTATCATGATTTTTATAATAATACTGGACTGGACCCTCAACTGGACCTCTCTGTGCTCTCGGGAAAATTTTATTTCAACTCTGATTGAACTTTGAAATCTAGCACTGAATTCAGTCTGAAATCAACGCTGAATCCACGTTGCGTTTTCGGACAAATTCTATGTTGATTCAACGTGGATTCAATATTGAATCAACGGTGATTTCAGACTGAAATCAATATTGAAATCAGCATTGAATCAACGTTGATCGTTTTGACGGGGTTATTTAGAGCCTTAAGCAACTACCTAATTAATCAATAAATGCTATTAATGTTTTTTATTAATTTTATTACATTCTACGATTTTCAGAGCGACATCAATATCGAAAAAGAGATGTGCAGAAAAAAGTATTCATTGATTTCGGAGTTAGATTGGACCAAGTATTACAAGGCCATGGAACAACAAATACTGGAAATATAGCTCGTAGATGTTTTGAAGATCTGAAAAAATTTGCAAGGTCATTGGAAATTCATGAAGATTTGATTCAAAATATTGTAACTATATTAACTTTATTTAAATGCAAAAGGGAGCTTAAATTAGACGAGTTAGAAAGGTTCTGTATAAATACATATAAACTGTACTACAATACGTATCCATGGTGTCGAATGAATCCAACGCTTCATAAAATTTTAATGCATGAGTGTCAAATTTCCAGGCAATTTCCTATGCCTTTAGCATACTATGCTGAAGATGCTAATGAGTTTTGGCATAAGTTTTATCGCAGAAATATGACAGAACACTCCAGACAGACAAGTAGATTAGCACGAATTACGGATGTATTTAACAGAGCAGTGCATATGAGTAACCCAAAACTATCTTTGATGTTCATAGGCAATCGAATAAAATTAGCTAAGAAGCACATATTCTTTCAAAATGCACAGGCATTTAACTATCTAAAACAAACGTAAGTTTATTTACGAATTTAATTTTGTCATGAGCTCAGAATTATGATTTCATCCTCAATCTATTTTATAGGCATATTATGAACGAAGAAGAGTGGAAAAAAGAAAACCAGAACACAAGTGATGATGAAAGTAATATGACTTATGATAATTCTGATGAAGAATCTATAATGTAATTATTATGAAATAATAGAAGGTTATCATATTAATTGGAAATGGAATACTTATATCACATAGTTATTATTTCGTTGCTAATTGTTACTATATAACGTGTAAATACTATAGCGTTAACATGTAATGTAATAGTCTAGGTTACATAATTATATATATATATATATATATATATATATACAACAATTTATGTACGTTATATGTGGTGAGAATAATAATATTTTATTTTATCAACAATTTTATGTGTGTTAACTTTGAAATCGTTCATGCTACAGAATGAAACTTCTCAGATTTAAAATTCCTGTAGGTTAGAATACTAAAATAACATGTTTTCTTGTTTATATAGTGCCGTATTATTAGAATATAATATTCGAAGCTAATCGAATTAGAGGTCCGTGATTTATGATAATTTTAAGTCCCGGATTCACGTTTCTTAGTATAATAGGTCGAAATAGATGAATTTTTAGGTTATATAGGTAAAAAAAATCATTCATTAATTAAAAAAATAGTATATGCTGTCTCAAAAATTCCCAATTATTTTAAAATGCATTTTTATGGCATATTAATGCATTAACAAGTAGCTAAAATACCGTTTTCTTAAAATTTCGTACTTTTCATAGGTGCCCCGGCTCGACATCATCAGAAAACAATATTCTGATATTTTTCTCTATATCTGAGAAGTACAACCTTCATTCTAAAAAAAAAAATATTAGGTCCCTAGCACTTTTCTGACAGGCGCAATTTGATTTTGACAATACTTTTCCTGAAATCGCCTATAGTGCGCCGCAGAGCCAACGGCTTTTCTCGCGTTCGAATCGAACGCGACGCGAGTAATATTAAATGCTCGTGTTCGGCGGCCAACCAATTTCTCTCTCGGCATTCTGCGCAGAGCCACGAGAGACATATTTATTTAGTCATTCGACTACATCGCCCCGTCGCAGCCTCTCTACAGCCCGACGGCGGCGTTTCTTGTTCTTATCTTCCTCCGACGGAGCGACTAGGCCTATTTACAGCCACTGCACCGTGGCGAGGGACATCGGAGTAGCAGTCTTCTTTTATTTTGCGGAGAGCGCGGTGTCGCCGTCAACACCATCAGCAGCACCAGGCGCGCCTTTCGGCGTTCACCACAGCAGCAGCGGCATCAACAGGGAGCCTACCTTCAGCCCCTGTACAGCCGTAGTGTCCGCGGCGCGGCTCCGTCAGCCGTCTCCCTGTCAGCGAGAGCAGCAGGCGTAAAGCAGCAGCAACATCATCGCCGTAGACGCGCGCCTACTCCGACTCCGATCCAGCGGCCCTGTCAACTCGCCGCTGTATTCGCTCCCGGCGCCTGGCGGCCAGCTTCACCTACATCACCAGATTTTTAACATCAACGCAACAGGTATTGCTTTTTCGCGGCCTTGAGTCGCTCTTTTTTTCAAGCGCCGCGTAATACCTGTTGCGCGCCGCCGGTGCGGTGCTCCGAGTCGGCAAGCCCGCCAACGCGCGCGTCTCTCGCATTCGCTCGCCCTCGGGTGAGCCAGCGCGCCGATCATCGTCACCGATCCACCGCGCGCGTTCTCGCTGGCTCCGCTACTCGCTCGAACGCCACGCTAGAGCGCTACCTGCCGTTCGACGCGCTCTCAATTTTTCCGGCGAAGCGGTGCCCGATATGATTCGTGCATCGCTCCAGCATTCTCCGCTCCGGAATTTTAACTCCGACAATCAACTCTTAGCCGATCGAGAAGGCAACGGCATGAACGGGCACAACGGTGTACCACCGGCGCCGCCTATGCCCGCTGGTGGCATTTTTCCACCACCACAGCCACCGGTCGAGGCTGCCGTGCGATGCAATCTTCCAACATACTGGAATTTTCACCCCAGATTGTCGTTCGCACAGGTAGAGGCCGCATTCGACGCCAGCGGGATACGATCGGACCGCAACTGCTACAACCTGGTCGTCTCGCAGCTGCCCCAAAATGTCGCGCAGGAGGTCTCCGACATCATCCTATAGCCGCCGCTTGCCAACCGCTACCAGGCGTTGCGTGAGGCTGTCCTGCAGCGCCTCGCGGTCTCCGCGGAAACCCAGCTTCACCAGGTGCTCAACGAGGTCCGCCTGGAGGGCCGCAGGCCCTCGCAGCTCCTGCGTTACATGAGGTCCCTCGCCAACAACATCTCCGACGGGGCCCTCAAGGTCAAGTGGCTCGACCTGCTGCCACCATACGCCAGCCGCATGTATCGCGTACTCCATGCGACCTCGCTGGACGAGCTCGCCAACCTCGCCGACCAGCTAATGGCTCCGGAGATGAGCGTCAACGCCGTCAACCCGCAGCATGGCGCAGCTCCTTGTCACCATTCAGAGGCAAACGTCGCTCCTTGAGTCGCTTACGGGAGCCATCGCCAAGAGCAACAACAGCAACAACAGCAACAACAGCAACAATAACAACAGAGGCCGCGCCCGCTCGCGCTCACACCCTCGCCAGGCGAATACGGTAGCTCCAGGCACTCCCGCGGCGAACAACGGTTGGTGCTGGTACCACCGTACGTTCAACCACGAGGCGACGCAGTGCAAGCAACCCTGCACATATCCAACTGCGGGAAACTAGATGAGCCCCCGCACCCGCAAGCAGAAGCGGTTGACGCAGCGTCAGAGCAGCGCTTGCATGTGTACGACCGGGAATCAAGACTCCGTTTCCTCATCAACACCGGCTCGGCAGTCTCCCTCGTATGCCGCTCGTACTTCAAGGAGCAGAGAGTTCGCGGCCCGCTCCGCTCAGCGCAGCCAACGCGTCGACCATCAACACCTACGGCACGCATGCGATGTCCTTAGATCTGGCGCTTTCAAAACCCCTGGCGTGGAAATTCATCGTCGCAGATGTCAGCAACCCTATCATCGGAGCGAACTTTTTAGCGTATTTTGGCTTAGCGGTTGACCTTCAGCGGAAGAAGCTCATCGACGCAGACAACATCCATCACGCAGCCGGCGCCGTCCTCCCAACGCACGTCTACTCAGTCGCAGTCAACATCTACCTCAGTAACCTACCTCGGATACGTCATCTCCGCAGACGGCTGCAAACCACCAGCAGGCAAAATCGAGGCCATACAAGCGTTTCCGCAACCAGCAGATACATCGCAACTTCGACGCTTTCTCGGGCTTGTAAATTACTACAGGCGCTGTATTCCTGGAGCTGCAGGCTTGCTTGCGCCTCTCAACGACATGCTGAAACTGTTACCACAGCAGAAGAAACCCTCGCCTCTCATCTGGACCAAAGAAGCCCTAGATGCCTTCATCGCCACGAAGAATGCACTCGCTGACGCAACGATGACAACTTTTCTGCGCAGCGATGCCCCTCTTCGGCTTTTCACAGACGCTTCCGACGTCGCCATCGGTGCAGCCCTGGAGCAACACGATCACGACGACCTGTGGAAACCCCTAGGCTTCTTTTCCAGAAAGCTCTCGGACACTGAGAGGCGTTACAGCACCTATGATAGGGAGCTTCTCGCCGCCTTCGCTTCGGTCAAACATTTCAGCAGCATCCTCGAGGGGCACCCGTTTACGCTGCTGACAGACCACAAGCCACTGTCACTCGCAGCCCAGCAGCCACCAGAGAAAGTGTCGCCTCGCCAATCCAGACAGCTCGACTATCTGTTGCAGCACCAGATCACCTTAGCGTACGTCAAAGGCCTCGACAACATCGTTGCGGGTGCGCTCTCCAGAGTCGAGGCAATCAAGATGCCATCATGCATGGACCTCGTGACTCTCGCTCAAGACCAGCGCAACGACGTAGACCTGCCGCACCTACTCGACGCCCAGGACTCTAAGTTGCAGCCGCTCAACATCGAAGGCTCCTCGCTCTACTGCGCAGTCGACGGCAACATCATACGGCCCCACGTCCCACGAGAGCGCAGAAAGATCATCTTCGACGCACTGCATGGCCTCTCGCATCCTGGCATCCGCACGACGACTAAGACCATCACCCAGAAGTACTTCTGGCCGAGCATGCGCAAGGACATCGCCCGCTGGACGCGCGCCTACGTCCCCTGTCAACATTCGAAGGTCCACAGGCACAACCGAACAGCCCTAGGCGACTTTGCAGCCCCGGATGCGCGTTTTGACTATCTCCACCTGGACCTTATCAAGCTCCCGTCGTGCTCGGTTTTCCAGTACTATCTCACCATCGTCGATAGGTTTTCCAGGTGGCCCCACGCCATCCCATTGCCAGATCAACAGGCAGAGACAGTCGCACGAGCCTTTGTAGATCATTGGATCAGCTCGTTCGGCACGCCACTCACCATCACGACGGACCAGGGGGCGCAGTTCGAAGCTCGTCTCTTCGTCGCCCTCACTAACATCATCGGCGCAGACCGCGTGCACACGACACCATATCATCCACAAGCCAATGGACTCGTCGAGAGGATGCATCGCAAGCTGAAAGCCGCACTCATGTGTTGCGCCCCAACACCCTGGCCGCAAGCTCTTCCAACTGTCTTGCTCGGCCTGAGGATGACTTTCAAGGAAGATGTGCAAGCATCGCCCGCCGAGATGCTCTTCGGCACCACGCTCCGCGTACCGGGCGACTTTTTTGTTACAGCGAACCATCCAGACGTCAACGCACCCGCCTTTGTCTCCGAATTACGAGCCTTGATGAACAGGCTCCGCGCTGTCCCAGGCGCCAGGCATCTTCCACCTCGAACAACATTCTTCCATCGTGATTTGCGCACCTGCGCTTACGTGTTCAGGAGGGTGGACACGGTTCGGGCGACGCTGCAACCGCCCTATACGGGGCCACACAGGGTGCTTCGCCGGCTGAGCGAGCAGGCGTATGTCATCGACATCAACGGCGTGGCCAAAACGATCTCCACGTCGTCGCTCAAGCCGGCCTACCTGGAGGCAGCCGACATTCCAGCAGCGCCGGCACTTCCAGCAGCCCTGCAGGTACCTCCAGCAGCCGCGCCAGCAGCGTAGGTACCTCCAGCAGCCGCGCCAGCAGCGTAGGCACGACCAGCAGCCGCGCCAGCAGCGCAACCACAACCAGTAGCCGCGCACGCCGCGCAATCATCGCCCGAGTCAGAGCCCTCCGCTCAGCGGAACTCAGCGCCAGCACCATCCGCACCGACTCATCGAGCGCCGGTGCCATCTGCCCTGGCGCCTTCAACATCTTCTTCGCAGCCCGTCGCCACATCCCTCCAAAGGCAAACGAAAACCGTTTGGTTCCGGACGCAGGCCACGTCTGGCACTGGCAGGGGAGTAGCTGTGACGGTTAGCGCTGGGCAGCATCGGCGCCGGCGCAAATAGACGCTCCAGTCCAGGCCCGACTTCTCGTAACGAGTCTGGCCATCATCTAGCTGAGAGCGCCACCAAGCCGACGCCACGCCGTGGCGAGCAGGTAGCGCGCACCTGTTCGTCATTCTGAGCTCGGCCGCCGAACATTCTAGTCGCATAGTAATTATTAGCCTAATATTCGTTGTAAATAAAGTTAACTTTCTCGTTACGCAATATCCTCGTGAGAAGTTATTTCAATCCGGCTCTACCTTCCTCTACGCGCATCAAGGACAAATATATTTGTAAGTGGTTATTGGGGTCGCTGATTATAAAACTGGCATTAGTTTTGCAAAATTGATTTGTTTAAACAATTTATTTAAACAATTTATTGCAAAATTATCTTTTTATTCAAAACTACTTCAGTTTAGTCTAGTTTTGCACTGAGTACTTAATTCCCCGTATATGTGCAGCAGCGTTCATCACCGCATCAGTAGTACTGCGCTTGGCCGCTAGGCGGTAACGACACCAGTTTTCGTATCCGTCAACGAAGTGGCGCCATTAAAGGCATAATGATGCACTAATCCATGAATTTTTGGCGTACTTTTTGGTGTTAAAAATTTGCCGTGTTAGAGATCACGTTCGAGTGGCAGGCTAACGGTTAAATATTATTATAAATAAGCATTGAAATTAGACTTCAAAACTGGAATAAATATTAGGAGTTTTCAGCGATTATCGTTACAAACAATTTTTCTTCAGCCGTTTTCTCGTCTACTATTTGTATAGATAATTTTCACGATCATTATCAGTCGTTCTCACGACTACTTCACCAGTGATTATCCTTGCAAATAGTTTTTCATCAGCCGTTTTCACGGCTACTGTTTGCATAGATAATTTTTACGGTCTTTTTCAAACATACATTTTCACGACTATTCCGGCGATTATTGTTGCAAACAGTTTCTTATCAGCCGTTTTCACGGTTACTGTTTTCATATATAGTTTTCACGTTAATTTTCGAGTAGTCATCATCACGACTGCATCAAAGTTACCTTTCATTCATCTCCTCTAAGTGAAACCTAACAATGAATACTTTTTCCATTCAAAACGGTATATTGTGTGATATACTGTTGAAATTAGACAATAAAAGTAGAAGTGTAAATTGCTTGATTGATTATATTAAAGCGCAATATGAGCTCAGCGATGAGAAATCAAGCATCGTTAAAAAAAAACTTGAGAGTTCTTTTATGGTCACTTTAAAGTCAAAACTGTCTGCTGTACTTAATAAAGAACACATATTTAGGAAAAAATATGTATCTTGGATAGTAGATAACTTTGTTGTGAATTTTGATAACAACCTGAAGCGTAGAAGACCTGTCATTGATAGTTTTGAAGGCAGTTCGAGATCTACGAAATACAGGATAATACAGTCCATTACTAGGAGCTTTTCTCAGAAAGAAATAAAAAAAGCTTTTTATACAAATTTACGAGATTTTGGGAAAAAGCATTTAATGAAACAAATTGAAGATCTTTTAAGGGATCCCAATTGTTCTATGAATAATTCCGTTTCAGAGGAAATAATTCCTGTCACCGAAGATGAAGCAATAGTTCTGAATGAAGATGCAAAATTGTCAAAGTGGCAGTATGATACTATTCGCAAACAGGTAAAAGGAAAAAATGTTGATATTTTTATACCTTATAAACAACTTTTTTCAGCAAAAGAAAATTGTTATCCAATATCTTCTAGTCTCTCCATATTTGAAAAAGGTGGTAGCGTTGATTTACAACAACTGTTAAATCATACATCTAAACGTCTCCTACAGATACCGGATATTTTATCTAATTTCAAAACTAGTGAGGCTGAATACTCTCTAGTTTTGACTAGTAAATGGGGATGTGACGGATCATCAGATCATAGCCAGTTTAAGCAAATATTCTCCGATAGAACCAGCTCAGATGAAAGTATTTTCATGATGTGTACGGTACCACTTATCTTAGAAGTCAATACTTCAGAAGGTGCAACAGTAATTTGGCGTAACCCTCAACTTGGTTCGACTAGGCATTGCCGGCCAATCAGTTTTGTGTATGCCGAGGAAATCAGTGAGAAAACAGTGGCTGATGTTAATGCTATGAAAACTAAGATCGAGTTACTATTGCCTTCAATTGTAAATACAGATGTAAATCAATTCAAAATACGTCACTCATTAAAACTAACAATGATAGATGGAAAAGTATGCCAAGCAATAACAGGTTCTCCTTCTTGTGCAACGTGTTGCATTTGCGGAGCAAAACCTTCACAAATGAATGATTTGTATCTGAAAGAACCGAAAATGAAGAAAAATTTGAGTATGGCCTTTCATTTTTACATGCAAAAATACGATTCATGGAAACATACTCTACATAGCATACCGTTTGGATTTTTGTAAGTGGCAGGTAATATCAGATCAACAAAAAAAAAAAAACAATGCCAAGAAAGAAAGCTTAGAATTCAACACCGATTTAGACAAGAAACTGGCCTCATTGTAGATTATTAAATATATGTATAAAGTATAGCTCGAATGCCATCGTTCAAATCCACATAATAAAATGTCACGCATTAAAAAGATGAGAATAATAATATATTGACGTACTTAGCAGTAGATACAAAGTCATTTAACTCTCCATCGTCTTTTTCAAGCTGTTCCAAGGTTCTAGCTTCACCAGTTGATTGTAAACCAATGACTACGCATTTACCACACTTAACCGCTTCTCTTGCTACATTAATTGCATGCTTAACTTTAGCAGCAATGCACATGTACTTAAAAAAACGTTGATGTGATGACCAAAACTGTCCCCACATTGTCTTTTTCATGCGATTTTCAGCATCTATAAGATCGGCTGCTCGTTGAAATCGTTCCATAGCTTCTACCCACTGAAATAAAAAATATTCTCACTAGTTACAAAGTAATTTGTACACATATATTGTTTTGTAAATAATCATACAAATAACAATATAAATAACCTAAGTTGATATATAGGAATGCTGTAATAGAATTTAAAATAAATGGTAAATTATATTCAAGTGCCATGTCATGATATACCATTCCTCAAAAAACGCATACTAACTAGTATTTCGGAAGATATTTTATATTTCCGTAAAGACAACTGTATGTTCATTAACCTTTAGACGGCCAAGATTTGAGAGTTGAAATCGTCCTTGAAAAGTGGCTAAATTGGTGTCTGGTATCATGTATCAACTATACACAACGTTCATGTGACAGGATGAACCGATATATCGGTTTTCCGGTACTCTAAAGGTTAAATATCATTATAACAGTTCTTATTTATCCAAAATATAGTGAGTATTGCTCGTAGAAAATAGGCCATAAGATATGGCTGGTGAATAACCAGTGCCCACATTTTCTTAGCATAATATGTCATGATACTTTGACATAATATGCCCACATTATGTTGAGTACTTGACTTCAAAAATGGGTTTATACCCTAAAAACCATAAACTTACTGATCAAATTTATTCTTAGCAGTAAATTTTAAAATCATTTACGTCTAAAAAAAGGTTTTCACAATAAATTTTGAAAATACAAGGCAATATGTTAAGAGCTTTAAACTAACCTTGCATATTGATACATAGAAATTTACATACAATCACACTCAACACTCACTGACATATATACTATTCTGGCATGCATGTTTTTATAAAAGTGTGGATCTGTATGTTCAAGATTACCAATGGTGAAGTCTAAATGTGATGATCTTGATAGATAACATTCTCCCAACTCAGTGTTTGAGTCAGCTGCAGGTAGTATCCATTATTATAGTGTCTTAGATTCAGTGTATTCATGCGAGATGTTAATCATTTTGTTGATAAAAAATGTATGAAAATAAAAAACGATTAAATCTATTTGCTGCGAAAATTGCATACCATTTCGACAACTAGTTTAAGAGCTAAAAATCGAAAACTAAAAAAGTAAGTTTTTTATGTCGCACGATTACAGGAGTAAAAACGCTCTGATTAAGTTAAAATTTTGTAAAAAGTAGCTTATGAAATCTATCAGTTTAAAAGATATTAAGATTTAAATCCTTTGTATCTCACCTTGTGTACACTCTAAACGCTTAAGTCTAAAAATTGACGTCGCAAAGTCAAAATTTACTAATGTCTACTTTTGAAAAGACGAAAGTGCGAATTCTTAATTTTACAAAAGGCGAAAAATTGACAACAATATTTAGAAAGTTAGAATGTTTATCCTACAGATATATATATATATATATATATATATATATATATATATATATATATATATGCCATTTTTGTAGTAATTAATTACTAATAATATGTATGCATGCAAATACCATATAATATAGTAAGATTGGTCCAGATATGTCGGATGCTGCAAATAATAATTTGTGCAGATATGATCTTTTTGTTAGAGCTATGTGTTTGTGAATATGAAATGACGAATGCTGTATGTATTTATGCATATCACAATATGTAATCTGCAGATTCGGTTCAAATAAAAGGTATGCTGCAAATAATTATTTGTGCAGATATGCTTTTTGTTTAAAGCTATGTATTTGTGAATATGAAATCACGAATGCTGTATGTATTATGTTATTAAAGACGTGTTTTTAAAAAGTTAAGAAAAATCATTAGTAATCTGAAGATAACTGTTTCGATTAGGAAAAAACTAGTGAATTTATAAGTCAACAATAATAAAATAAAGAAAACTGTTTAAAACTATGGTAAAAGTGTTATCTTCACTTATTAATAGTTATTGTTTCTTTTTTTTCATTCATTAACAATTTCATTTTTTTTTATTCATTAACAAAATCGTAAAATTTTATACTTAAAAAACTGAAGCCAACTGAAAACTTTAGCAAACTAAATAAAACTGAAGACAACAGAAGATTACTGTTGTCTGTGTCTTAATTCCGACATTTTTCTGCTGTCATCTGCAGTTCATAATTGTTTTCTTCAGTTGTTTCCATTTTTCTTTTTCGCTAGGGATTTAAGATATTATTTAATATAAACGTTAATATTGCATTATGTATTAAAGTTTAGTACAGATTACAAATGTTATGATCATTATAATCCTACAATTTACATTATACTATAAATGTAAATAAAAAAACCGCTGCCAATTGGCGTGTAGCTTCCTCTAACTAAAGTTATAGGTATAACTAAATTTATACATAAAATATTGTTTTAATAAACAGCATGTTCATGCTTTTAAATGTTTACAAATACATTTTTTTTAAATGCCAGCGAAACCGTGTTTGAAGGTATGGTTTAATTTACATAAGCATTATCCCAAAGAGTCGGTGAGAAAAATCGGTTTTTACATTTTAGCTATTTACTTAAGAACCGATCAACGAAATCGTCTTAAACTTCAATAGCTGATAACTTTATTTATAGTTAATCACCAAATAAAATTTTGAAGGATTTGACTACATTGTTTTAGAGATATAAGGAATCAAAAAACTTTCACAAAAAATTCAAACCTCAATATCTTAAGAACTATAGGAGTTTAAAAGCTGCGCAATAAACTTAGCCAAAAAACATAAAATATCTATCTTTTTCCAAAATCTTGAGTGTAATAAGGCCTTTTTGCGTCCTTAATCAAGGAACATAAAAAACTCATTTTTTTCAGTTTTTGATTTATTACTGAAAAAATAAGTTGTCAAATCACTTAAAATTTTAATAGGATATAGTTTGACACGTGACCCATTAAAATTATTCATTTGTGGGATTATGATGTTGAGTTTTAGAGATATACAATTTAAAAAAAATCACCTTTTTCATCTCATCTGCTGAACAGAGCGATGATACCAACTCATACAGTGGTACAGCCCCGGTAAAGAGTAGCATCAGAGAGAGAGAGAGATTAGATTAGATTATTTATTTGCTGTACAATGTGTTGTACAATACTCTTGTATATACAGATACATAATTTAAAGTTTAATTGGATTGTGCATATGTGTGTAGGTGTGCTTGAAGGTGTGTGTGTGTGTGTGTGTGTATTTGTAGTTTTGTTTAATGATGGTGATGTATGAGACTGTATGAGAGGTAAGTGCTTGGTTTGCTATGAGGATGATTACGAATTACGAATTTTCAAGGCTAAAAAAGTATTTTTTAGCCTCGCTTTTGAAATGCACAGGACGGAGTGCGGCGTGGAAGTCAAAGTAGGCAATTAAATAAGATGGTTTAGCATTGTTAAAGAGCTTTCTCAAGAAGCAGGCCGCAAAGTACTTCCTACGTCCGGCAGTGGTGAGCCATTGCAGCTCGCGCCTGTAAGGCGTGATGTGCTCGTCCCTCTTAAGACCACAGATGTAACGTATACCTGTGTTAACCAGTCTTAGTAGTTTAATGTCGAGTTCTTGTATCAAGTTACAGTAAACCAGTGAGCAGTAGTCTATGATCGGGAACAGTAGGGCCTGGACGAGGTGTTTGCGCAGACCGAGGTTCGTGCTTTTCCTGAAAAAGTATAGCCTATACATAAGAGAGTGAGCACGCTTACACATTTGTGTTACGTGCTCTTTCCAAGTTAGTTTGGAGTCAAGCACGAACCCCAGGCTGCGCACAGAAGATTCAAAATCGACCCGGGCTCCCCCTATATTGATGTAAGTGTTAGCCATTGTAGGTAGAGCAGTGATATAGTAGGGCGAGCCCAGGACGATCGCCTTAGTTTTGAGGACATTGAGTTTTAGATTGTTTTGCTCAGCCCAGCACCTTATCCTCTCGGAATTAGCTCTCATTCTGTCGGAACAGGAGTCAAGCTCCTCGAGGTGGCACTGGGTGTATATCTGCAGGTCATCCGCATAGATCAGATGTGCAATATCCACGTCCAGACTGATGCTTATGTCATTGACGTACAGTGCAAAAAGTAGATGGCCCAGTACGGATCCTTGAGGAACTCCCGTATTGAGCGGAAGGTATGAGGATAGTTGATTGTCGTCACCAATGACGGCCTGCTGTCTGCCCGTGAGATAAGATGCAATCCATCGGATGACCTGCTTAGAAAAACCGAAAGAGGTTAGCTTTCTAAGGGGCTTGGAGTGACACACAGTGTCAAACGCCTTCCTAAAATCAAAAAGAAGAAGAAGTGTGACCTTCTTTTTGTCTATTCCAAGCCTGACATCATCAGTCAGCTTTATTAAGCCGGACTGTGTGCTGTGACCGATACGAAAACCTGTCTGTAGGTCATCAAGGAAGAGCCTAGTTTCCAGGTAATGAGAAAGCTGCCTATGTACCAGCCACTCCAGCGCCTTGGATAGAAAACATAAGAGTGAGATCGGACGATAGTCAGTGGTGGATTTTGGAAAACTGACTTTGTTGAGTGCACGCACCAGTGGCCTTTTCCAGTCCGAGGGGAAGCATGACTCGCTCAAGGACAGGTTAAAGATACGACATAATATGGGCGCGAGTACTGGCATGGCCTTGGAGACAACAACCTGTGGGATGCCATCAGTTCCCCTGGCCTGAGAGGTGAAATGCTGAACTGCGGCCAACACGTCCGATTCCGTAATCTCACTAAAGCTGAAGTGGACAGGATATTCCAGACTATCAAGTGATTGCAGTTGTTCGTCGACAGAAGGGGCGAGAGTTAAGTGTACGTATTGCAGAGCGTACGTAGATTCGCAGGTAAGTAATTAAATAAATTGAATATGGATTTGTTCAGATTTATTAATCCGTCTTTACAGCTTGGAAACCCGACAGAGACTGACTCGTTACCAGTGCAAGAGCCTTTTTAAAAGGTTTGTAACTTTGTTTGTTTAATCTTTCCTCCATTGTTCTCCATGCGTGCTCGATGCGTGCTCCGCCGTATGTGCCAACATAAACACCTTATTGTTGTAGGTCTCGAGAAGCCAAAGCGATCGATACGGCATGCAGAAGGCGATCGATAACAAGCGATGAATAAGCGACGACTAATACGGCTCATATAACTCCTCCATGCCCAAGTTGAATGACGTCCTCGTTATTTGTTATCTCGGTATGTTGTGGGCTCCTGTTTGGACTCCTGCTTTTACATGAACCCCTGTTTTTACATTTATATTTATAGATAATGAAAATTATTCCAATTATTAGAATCAGCATGACAATTATAAATGACGCTATTGATGTATGGAATTCGATTCCGAATTTTGTGAATTTTGGTGTCTCCATCGTAGGTACTGCTTGCGTTTTTAGCGGTTCGAATCTCCGTTGATGATCCTCGATGATCAATGGTTGAACTTCCGACACCTTAAGTTCTCCGAGATTGTCGTCCACCCTGTGTCCCTGTATCAACAGATTGTTTCCTCCAAAGATCTTCGTTCCAAAAAATGTTTCGTTGTTCTTGTTATTTTCGATTTCTGTTTTATAATTACTGGATATCAGCGTCAAGTTGTTTAGGAGTGGATACGCCAATGCTAGAGGCGCATATATTGAAATTGTTATTGTTTTTGCGTCTTCTGCGAGGATTTGATAGCATACATAGTCGCTCTGATAGATCAATTGACATCTTCTTGAAAATAATTTTATTATCGAGCCATCCAGCTTCCACGGTATCGTTACGATCTCCGTCTGGTTATTTCGGTTAATTATAGCAAGTCTTTGAAAAAGGGAGAATTCAATGGAATTTAGCATAGGAATTTTTATGGTATAAATTATGGAATTATGGATAGTTACGACTGATCCCTGAGCAAATCGAAAGTCTAACAAATTATGATAATGTGATATTAACTCTTTTTGGGAATAAAGTTCTAATAGATTTGTCTTTATACTTAGTATCTGTTCATGGGTTAATATTTCCAAATTAAATTTTTCATCGATGAAAACGAATGATCTTTTTATTTTCCCTAATAGATTTAGAAAATGTTGCTCCTGCACAATAAGAGTTACAACTGTCTCAATTAATTCAAATCGCGTATTTTGATCGTTAAGAGTTTTCATAAGATTCCGTAAGTTTTTGTTAATTATTTCAGTATTGCTATTTATCGTTCTGCTAATTTGATTCATGCAACTTATAGATTTATTCAAAACCGAAATATCTTCATTTTGTTGTTTCTCAAAATTTTCCAAATAATTATTAATCTTTTCTAAGTCATCTGAATCTGGATTTCCAAATATATATTTGATCATCTTTCCTACTCCATTTATTAATCCTCTCTTTCTTCTTCCACCGAATGGTGCTATCTCCTGCAGATCTTGATAGATTTCTTGACATAATAATCTTGCTTCCATTAATAGACCTGAGTTCTTGAGTTCTTTTCTTGAGGATAATATGGTGTAGTCAGTCAAAATTCTGCCATAGGTGCGTTTGAGCGACGATGTGTTTATGAAGAAATGTACGTAATGATAATTTTCTATAATTCTTCCAACTCCTTGCTGATAATCAAAGTGTGTCGCATCAGGATTAATTTCATCACTTTTTACGGTTATCGTCGAAATGGCCATAATCATCGCCATCCCCAGGATCGTCATCATTTTCCTGCAAAGAAGAAGTTTTTCTTAATCTCTTTGCGCTCTTTAGATTGTAACGACGTGGTTGTCCGTGTATATAACATTCCAATGAGGGACCTTGTTGTTTCTTAACTAATAACTTTTGATAACGGGGTGCGATTTTATTTCGTTGCTGTTGGTGGGCTTTAACGTATACCTCTCTACTTTCCAACTCATTATTTGAATCATTAGGTAATTTTTGTTTCTCTTTCTGTCTTTTATACAATTCGTCATAGAACGGTAAAATTTCATTTTTCCGTATTTCATTATATTCTTCGGTTATGTCGACTCCAGGTTCGATGACATGCTTATGCAGTTCCTCATATGGTCCATACAGTAGAGTAAACGGTGCAAAATTTGTTGATGAATGAATGCTCTGATTATATATTAGGATTGCTGTAGTCATATGATTCTTTATTGTTTCTCGAGGATTTTTATCGACTAAAATACTTAATTTTTCTCTTAAAGTTGAATGTAATCTCTCTATTGGTCCATTTGACGTGTGTCTATTGATTGTAGTTTGATGATATTCGATTTTGTGTATCCGACAAAATTCTTTAAATACAGCGGAGTTAAATTCACTCCCATTATCCGTAGTAATTTTATCTGGGAAATTGTGATGTGATGCGAAATGCCTCAGTTTGTTTAATACTGTTATAGCATTCCCATCCAATAGATGATAAGCTTGAGCGTATTTCGAAAATATATCAATAATTGTCAGAAACTTTTCTTTTCCAACATGAAAAACGTCCATATGTATGTGCTGTAAGGGCCTATTAGCGATAATGGGTCCATACCTTCCTGTTTCGTAAGGCTTTCTCTCATATTTGTGTTCTAAGCATAGTTCGCATTGGTTAATATAGTTTTGTACGAGCCTATCCATATTTAGTGTATATAACTCTTTCTTAAAATGAGCTATTGTCTCTTGAATTCCATTATGGGTTCTATTATGATATTCTTCAAGTTTCTTCAAAAAATTATTTTTGTCTATTACGGGTGTATAAGTGTTAGTTTTAATCAACTTTAGTTTTTCATTGAAATGTTTTAGCAGTACTCTGTAAGCGATCATTTCCAAATCATCATTTGTAAAGTAAATCCCGTATTGTTTGTCTGGTTTTACGTTTTCATTTAGAAATTTTAATAATTGTGTTTCAGCTTCATCCTTGTTTATCTTTACCATATACTGAATCTTGAGCTTATCTTTATTTACTTTCACATTGTAGTCCCTTCCCGATTTTATTATAATGCTATAATTAAATGCATGAATATTTTTGTCTGTTATAGGCAATGAAAACACTGGATCTTCTACAGCAGTGTGAGCTGTTTCTAGATCATCGCCGGGGCTCTCGTCCACTTCCTCGATTCGGCGCGATGTTATATCCGAGACTTGAGGAATCATTGAAAGTGAGTCATCATTCTCTTCCTGATTATTTATTTCTATTCTGCTTAAGGCGTCAGCTACATAATTTTCACTTCCTTTCTTGTATTTAATCTCATAATCATATTCCTCTAATTTTATTTTCCATCTAATCAAACGTGAATTTGGTGTTTTTAAAGACCAGAGCCAAGTTAGTGGTTTATGATCTGTTTCGATTGTAAATTTCCTCCCGTATATGTATGGTCTAAAATGTCGACACGCCTCGACTATAGCTAGTAGTTCTTTTTCGATGGTCGAATAGTTTTGCTCAGCTGAATTCAGGGTTCGTGAAAAACATGATATGAGGTGTTTATCTTGCGATAGAACGCTATCAATAGCGACATTTGACGCATCATTTGTGACAGTAAACATTTTTGTGAAATCTGGATAAGCTAGTATTGGTGCATTGACGATTAATTCTTTAAGTCTATTGAATGCTTCTATATATTGTCTATCCTCTATGTTTATTTTTTCTTCCTTTTTAAGCGCTTTCGTTAGTGGTTTTGATATTCTAGCGTAGTTTTTTATGAATTTTCTATAAAACCCTGTTAATCCTAGAAACGCTTTAATTTCTTTTTGTGTCCTTGGGATGGGATATTTTACGATGGCCTTGATTTTATCTGGGTTTGGTTTAATTCCTCCTGGTGTAATTATATGTCCCAAAAAAGGTACTTCTTTCCTTAAAAAACTCACTCTTATCTAATTGCACTTTCAAACCGTATTCCCGAAGTTCTTCAAATACTAATTTTAGATGTTGTAGATGTTCTTGGAGAGATTTTGAAAATATGACTATATCATCCATGTATACAAAGCAAAATTTGTGTAAATATTTTCTGAGAATTTTGTCCATTAATCGCTGGAATGTAGCTGGTGCATTTTTTAAACCAAAGGGCATACGACGGTATTCGTAGTGTCCATTTTCTACTGTGAATGCTGTCTTCTCTACTGAATCTCGATCAACTGGTATCTGATGGAATCCTTGTGCTAGATCTAATGTTGTAAAATATGCGCATTTTCCTAAATTCTCTAAAATATCGTCCATTCTCGGCAATGGGTATTTATCCTCAATGGTTTTATCATTCAACTTACGATAATCAATAACCATTCTCCATTTCTTCTTTCCACTTGCATCTTGCTTTTTGGGTACTATCCAGACAGGTGATGAATAAGGTGAATTACTTGATTGAATAATTTCGTCATTTAATAATTTTCCCACTTGATCTTGAATAACCTCCTTCAGGTGATATGGATATTTATAACTTTTGACATAAATCGGATTTTCGTCCTTTGTCCTTATTTTATGTGTGACTGCATTTGTGGCTGTTAATTTTTCACACTCATTATAGAAACAGTCTCTAAATTTCTGACACAAAGCTATAATTTTCTCCTTTTCCTCTTCATTCATGTGTTCCGTTCGGATTTGCACTTTTGTCTCCTGATGATTGCTCAGTATAACCATTTTACATTTAAATAATTAATTTCAAATCTCGGTGTGCTAAATATTTGAGTTCTATAGTTAATATTTGCTTTTAAATTTTGTAGGAAAAACGTAATTTGAAAATAAATCGTAGGCTACTTTAGGGTTAATAATCGATGATGATGCTCCCGAATCTATTAGTATTTTAAGCGATGGATTTGTAGTTATTATGTGTGGTAGTTCGGGCGAACTGCCTATGTTATTTAAATTTACTATGTTTCTTCGGTTGGATCGGAATCCCGTTGAAAATTTTCATTTTCTGAATTCTCTTGATTTTCATAATTGTCGTCATTCACGTTAATATCTTCTTGCTCCTCATTGTAAGCATCTTCCTCCGGTTGCTGCTCCTCTTGATAATGCAACTCTTCGGAAATGAAATTCGGTGGTCCGGTACTCCTAAAGAATTTATTCTGAGGGACAAAATTATTTGACCGGTTGCTCTGATTATTATTTGGCTGATTAGTGTTTCTGGTATTAATCGACATTGGTGTCGGTCGATTTTGCTGAATAGGTCGTCCGAAATTATTTGCAAATGTCGGTACAAAATTATTTTGTGCAGTTGCGGGTCTAGGTGCAAATGAAAACGGACTTTTATTTGCTCCAGAGTTATTGAACGGACTATTATTTCTCTGATTCATAAACGGGCTTGTACCCTTTGAATTATTGTTTACATTATTGGTTTTTGGTTTACTTTCGCGTTGTCTCGCGAAATTTAAACATGCAGCTTGTTGCTCGTGATTGTCAAGCTTTCTGCATTTTATCAGACAAGCCTCTATATCCGCCAACTCGAAATGTGTAAGATGTGTGTGATACGGCTCTTTTATTCCGTTTATAAACGTATTTTTCGCAACATTTTCGTAAAACCCAATCTTCATACTTATCAAGTTACGGTCTTGATTGTTTAAGTTTATATGTTCTTTTAGCTTATTTAAACGTTGTTTAATTTCATCAGCATACTTTTCATAATTTTGATTCGATAGTTGAAAACAAGAGCTAAGTTTATTGTATAGCAGATCCTCCGAGCTGGGATCGCTATATCTATTTATTAAGAGATTTTTACAATCATTCCATGTTGCTGGATCATTCGCGACTATTAAATTTAAAGCTTCTCCGCGAATTCTTGATTTAATTAACGCAAATAGCGCTGTATTTAATGCTTCCTCTGCAGTGACTAAATTTTCAACAAATTTATCGCATGTTTGGAGAAAGTGAGAAAGGAGCTTTGTTCCTCCTTCATAAATTGGTATCGCGTCACGCCATATGGCTAACCTCAATTTAAATTGTTCCACTGTGATTTGCTGCGCCATTTTGCTCTCAAATCAGTCGTATTTAGGGATAAGGTAAAGATAGGTGAATAGGGAATTTCAAAGACTTACTCTCTTCTTTGATGATTCCAGGTGAATCTCTGTTTGAAGGTGGGCCTCAAACTTGACGTCCCAAAAGTACTGCGACGAAGGGGTTGAAACACCAGCCGCTTCCTCTCTGATGATTTCCGTCACGGTATTGGAGGAGAATCTCGATTCAGCAGCCTCGCAGTATCCTGTCCGCAGCGCCAGTTAAGTGTACGTATTGCAGAGCGTACGTAGATTCGCAGGTAAGTAATTAAATAAATTGAATATGGATTTGTTCAGATTTATTAATCCGTCTTTACAGCTTGGAAACCCGACAGAGACTGACTCGTTACCAGTGCAAGAGCCTTTTTAAAAGGTTTGTAACTTTGTTTGTTTAATCTTTCCTCCATTGTTCTCCATGCGTGCTCGATGCGTGCTCCGCCGTATGTGCCAACATAAACACCTTATTGTTGCAGGTCTCGAGAAGCCAAAGCGATCGATACGGCATGCAGAAGGCGATCGATAACAAGCGATGAATAAGCGACGACTAATACGGCTCATATAACTCGAGCGGATCATTGGATATCCCGCTGAAGTATCTGTTAAGATCATCTGTTGAGAAGCGAGATGGAGTGGTTTCCTTGGAGGTGGTGATTCCAAATGTCTCGAGTTCTCTCCAGATTTCCCTTACGTCTGTTATGTTTGATAGTCGTGAGTGATAGTAGTTCAGTTTGGCTTCCTTGACCTGTTTATGTGCGTTATTTACCGCTAGTGTATAAAGAAGTTGATCTCGAGGATGACGTGTCCTGCAAAATATCATGTATAGTCTGTCCCGCTCAATCACAAGGTCTCGAAGAGCCGAGGTGAACCACGGATGTCGTGTGGGTCCTGGCATTACAGTCCGTAATGGGGCGAGCTGATTGATGGCGTTCGTTAGGTTGGTGTTGAAAGTGTTGATGCATGCGTCAAGGGATGATGTGTCGATTGTAGACCAGTCACATGTGTTGAGGTAGTTGTTTAGTTTTTCAGCACTGATGCCTTTGTAATTTCTATAGGAGTATGTTCTATAGGCGTGGCGGAATTTGTGGATGTGCTTATCCCAATCTCTGTGATTCTCGGCGAATATCGCTATCATGGTTTTAAGGATGCGATTACTACTTCTAGGTGCTTGTCGTGGAATTTGCACGTCGAGTGTAGCCGTAATGAGGTCATGTCCGTTTATGAATGGTGAGTCAGTCTGCCAGTGTGAAATTAGGCAATCCTGTTCGTCGACCAGGCAGAGGTCGAGCCATGTGTCAGAGTTTTGCTTGTGGTGCGTAGCACCATAGGGCACCGATTTGAGGGAGTTCTCTTCTATGAGGGCCTTGATGAACTTGGCATCTTCTGAGCAGGAGAGTTGATCTGCATTAAAATCTCCCATTATAACTTTCGTGGAGTAGTTGTGCATGTGACTATTGAGCTGTACAATGAAATTGTTTCCTTGTAAGAAGGGCGCGTGTGGTGGCCAATACACAACCGCCACGAAAATAGGTGGGACTCCCTTCGCAGTGATCTCACAGAAAAGATACTCCGAGTAGCCTGGCTTTCCCGTTCAGATCCCGTCGGATGAAGATATTATTGTAGCAGTCAGCGTGTTGTGGATGTAGAGGGCCACTCCTCCACCGTTTCTGTTTCAGTCTCGTCTGTGTAGCGTATAGTTATTCAGTGTGGGAATCGAGGTTATTTTATCATTGAGCCAGGTTTCTGTTACAGCTATTAGAGAGAGAGAGAGAGAGAGAGAGAGAGAGAGAGAGAGAGAGAGAGAGAGAGAGAGAGAGATTTCTACTTCGTCGGCCACCCCGTCGCATTCCCCCTCCCAAAACTAAACATACTCTGAATGTTTCAGTTTTCTACAACAAATGTGTCAAAGGTTCTCTCTCTCTCTCTCTCTCTCTCTCTCTCTCTCTCTCTCTCTCTCTCTCTCTCTCTCTCTCTCTCTCTCTCTTTGTCTCACCACTCCCCCGAGACTGCATGGCTGCAAGAATGGTATGATTAGCTTAAAATTTAGAGTGTAGTTGGCAGATGATTGGGTTGAGAAACCCGGGAAGGATTAAGAATACTCACATTACTGACGATGATGTCGTTCTCCATTACGGCTATGACGTGGATTCTCCTGCCTTATTGCTCCCGTGTTCGGCTTCTCGACTGTCTGGGCTGTGATGTGCTGAAGGTCTGCCTCAGGATGGACTCCCGGATATCCTGGGGTAGGTCGTTTATCTCCTGGATGAGGCGTAGCGTTTCGGTTACAACTTCGGCTACCCCTCGAGCTTGGGAATCTTCTCTATTTGGCAACGTACTCCTCGGTGAGGAAGACGGCGATCTGGAGTGGTTCCCACGCTCATCTAGCAGTTGAGACATCAGAGCTACGCCATGGCGACGATCTACGGGGTTCCTCCGTCAGCGGCTTCACGGGCCCCCTCGACGTCGGGAATCTCCTGCGGTCTATCGTTCTGCATTGCGCAATTAAGGAAGATCCTCCCCTGACGAGGCTTCGGACACTGGAAGATGGTGTGGCCCCTTTTCTAGCAGTTAAAACAACAATAGGGTAGAGAATCGAGCTCCGGATCCGTTGGTATGGGGTTAAGTCCACTGTAGCGCAAACCGGAGAGCTTAACCTTAAGCTGCGGGCCAATGCGCCTCTCTGCCCTCGGTATCGGTGTTTGCTCGACTCGACGGCGATTATCTCGACGAGTATCTCGAGCACTAGCTCCTTCCGGCTGTAATTCAATATCCCACTCCATGGGTTCTTGGCTACGGGTTCCCTCGACTGTTTTCTTTCGAAAACTGCACTAAACCCTTACAACCTAACCGAACCTAACCTATTTATTATTAAGAACTATTATGAAACCTAGAATTTGTTGATATTGCACGCGTCCAAATTACCTGCAGATATTTATGCAGAGATGTCTGCAGAAAGTTTTGCAGAAATTTCTGAACATTTATTTCGTAAGCAAATGTCAAATATTTCGCAAATTTTTTGTAGAATTTCTTGCAGGTTGACTGTAAACCAACGTGCACACTGCATGTAGGTTTTTTTTGAGGACTTTTTAGTGGAAATAAAAAATGTAATAAAGTGTAATAAAATATAAGAAAATGTAAGAAATCGTACCATTTTGTACGTTTTTGTTAAATTTCGGACCTTTTTACGTATTATTACAGTTTGCTACATTTTATTACATTTTGTTACGTTTTATTACAATTTATTACAAATCCATTGATCCAGGATTTCATGGGGGTCTTTTCTTTGAAATGACAAATGTAACAATACGTAAAAAGTATAACAAAATGTATAAAATTGTCTGTAAGCGTAATATTATATAAGAAAATGGCGACTTTTTTATTTTCTTACTTCTGCTTACATCCTTTTACTTTTTCTTATAATTTCTTATGCATTGTTACATTTTATTATAAAATGAATAATTAAAAAAATATATTGACTATATTAGGCGGTAAAATAACATATGTAATAAAATGTAATAAAATGTAAAAAAAGTTAACAAATCTGAAAATGTAAGATAGTGTACAAAAACGTATGAGAAAAAAGGTCCGAAATCCAACAAAAAAGTACAGTTTCTTAAATTTTTTTACGTTTTATTACATTTTATTACAATTTATTACATTTTTTTTCCTCTAGGGTTACTTCCGATTTGCAGAATTCACTTTTTTCAATGTTTATTACTAGATTCGCTTCTTTTAATTTAACGAATACTTTTTTAAGCCTATGTGGGTGTTCATCAAAAGTTAATCTTTTAATAATTACATTGTCGATGTATCTGAATACATTTGGTTGCATTTTTGGACCTATTATTTTATCGATAATCCTGCAAAATACGTTTGGCGATGCGCTCAGCCCGTAAGGTAGTCGTTTAAATTGATATAATGATTTTCCAATCACCGCGAACGCTGTTTTTTCCCGACTATGTTTTCGAGTAGAACTTGTAAAAACGCTTGACTTAAATCGATTGTTAAGATATACTTTGCTGTACGTAATTTCTCTAATATTGCGCCCATATTTGGAATAGCATATGCATTTTTTTTCGCAACTGCATTTACTTTTCTTAGGTCAAGGCAGAATCAATACGTGCTGTTTGGTTTTTTCACCATAATGACGGGTGACGACGAGTCGTTGTTCGACGGCTCAATTATGTCTTGTTCTAGCATTTTATCGACTTCTTTAAATAATGCTTTCTCGACCGTGTTTAAATAAGGATAGGCGCGTTGTTTTATTGCGGCGTGTCCATTTACTTCTAGTTTATGTTTTAAGACGTTTATCGTGCCTAACTTTTCTGGTATTTTCAGAAGATCGCGATTAAGAAATTCTTTTAACAGTATTTCTTATTCGGAAGTTATATTCTGTAAACCGCATAAAATGTCGCTTTTGCCCGAGATTCTTTTGAATTCTTTTTCAAAAGTAAAGCGCTCAAAATAAAGATGGCGGGGAGAAAATAAAGATGGCGGAACTGGGGTTGCCGCCGGAGGAGATTCCTCCTGATATATATTTTAAATGCCACCCGAGGTAAGTTAATTCAACGTTGATATGTGTACTGTGCGAAAACGTATTTCACAAAAGTGACTTTAATAGAAAAAAGGGCGTCAAATACGTATCGAGTGTGTTAGTAGTGTGTGATGCACATACAGATCTAGACTTAACCTCAATTAGTTGCCAAGATCCACGTGAAGAGCGCGGTACGCGTAACGACATCGGGGACTGCAGATAGGACGTCACAGAAGTCCTGCAATGTCTGCGGACACCCCAATGTCGCAAGAAGCAACAAGTGCCCAAATGTACGGCTGCATAAGGCCAAATAAAAGCCTAGACCCGAGTACGACCATAAAAGCGTGGTTTTCTTTTATTACCCCAGCATCCCCAGATTCATTATCGCACTGCGTGATACGACAATGCATCGCGGACGTACGAAGATAGAATCGACATCGGGTCGATAGATCGATTCTAGGGAGGGGTTGTAACGAGTTGAGCACCACAGCCAATTCGTAGCGGTATGAGTACCGCTGCGCCGCGACGAAATCGCGTAGAGTCGCGTGCGCGATAATAAACACGTGCGAATTCAGCAATAGGCGAAAAAGAGATAGAGAGAGCGAGCGCGCGGGCTAATCCTTCAGGAGCGCGCTCAGATAGCTCTCGGCCCTCGCTAGATATACACGCGACTTAGCTAAGTTTTCAAAGGTCTCGCGGTATTGTTTGCGCTGTGCTGTGTCCAGCGACTTCGAGATGCATTTTGTGTGTGTGAGTGTGACGCGGAGCCAGGTGACCCCAGCCTTAGCATAGCGGTCCAGGGCTGGTTACGGAGTCTTGCGGCCTGTCCAGGACTACGAGCGTCTTCGACGAAAGAGAGAAGGTTTGTGTGGCGTGCAGTGCATGAGAGAGAGTGCCTGGTGAGTGGATATCACCCATGCGAGGGTGATCCGGCGCGCGCGACCTTCACGTCGATACACGCGTGCGAGCGCGAATATTCTAGCGTCGCGGCGAGTCGCAAAGTTGTTGGCGACTCGCGTATTATAATTTATGATTGTAACTTCACATTTATTTCGCGACTGACCAGTATAACCCTAGTCTTTTTATTTAACGTGAGTTGTCGTCATATCTGAACCTCGTTCGCTTATTTCCGATCCCTGTTCCTTCCTGCGAATACCGCCACCTCCGCGGGCGTTATTTAAGAGCATTTATTTAACGCAGTTGAGCAGCCGAGCACGCGCTGGGCGGCGCGTAGACCCAGCAAACAGAAGCAGCTGAAACAGCTGCATGCAAAGATGGTGTTTCGCGGGCGGAGAGGAATCCTCCGCCGCATCGAGGGAACGCGATCCAGTCGTTCTCCGAGTTATTTGGTGATCGAATTCACACCCCGTTACATTAAATATAAATGTAATTTAAAACAAAGGCTATAACACCGTTAACTAGTTTTATAAAAACAAATCCTGAATTGTTTAGTTTTAGTATTAGTATGTAAGTTTTAAGTTTAAGTTTTGTAAACCGGCCCTATGTACAGGTAAACTTGTTTTGCCTCTATAGGATATGCTACTGTTGTCTATAGCTATATAGACAAACATGTAGTATTATTGTACTGGTTAAATAAATAAATAAATAAATAAAAGGTCGCGATGCAAATCCCTAGTTCAGATTTTCTAAATCTATCGCAACACCCAAAATTTTTAGTGCGTCTAGGCCTAGGATAAAGTCTATATTCGTATTTTCTAATGCGCGTGCATCTATAATTTTATCTACTCCGTGAATTTTAATGGGCATTTGTATGGACTCATTTATTTTTTGCGTTTTGCCTAAAATTTATTTTATGATGCCCTTGATGTTTTTGTCTATTACAAGATAATTTTCTATTGCTAACTTACGTATATTTTTATTTGCGATTTAGTCGCGCCTGAATCTACTAATGCGTGTATCTCATGTGCCGTGATATTGATTTTTGTAAATAATAATTCGGGATTATTTCTCTTCAAAATAGCGAAAAAATATTCTTACGAAAAATGATTTTCTTTAAATAAATCCTGCTAATTGTTATTTGGGACGCGTAGTCGTAAAAAATGTCTCGTAATATCAAATTTATAGGATTTCGTCGCTACCTGTGTCCTCTTCACGATACGCTATGCTGTTTAAATTTTCGGTAAACCACTCATTTTGCGATATTTCTGATAAACCCGGCTTTGTTCTTCCAAATATATTTTCGAAAGATAAGCCTGCCTCTGCTCTGCATGCATTTTCCGATAAACTTGATTTATAATATTAACATGTTATAATATAATAAACTTGTATTGTTAGATACACTTATGCAGTCTGGAATTTGTAAGACGCTCTGATCGCTAAGGGTCGTCATAGTCTCGCTTAACGCCCCTATTTTCCGTTTTCGGAGATTCTCTGCAATTTATTTGCGTATAACTGACTATACAACATTTTGAGCAAAAAGGTTCTTTTTAAATTCTGCAATTCGGACATCACTTTGTAGTAATTCCTCTTTCACCGCATCTATCGCAAAAAATCCTCCTTACTTCCGTGCATTCTGGCGAAAAATGTCCCGAATGACTGCAGTCATGAAATATATTTGTCATGTATGGCTCTCTATCCGTGTTTTTTCCGTTGTTTACATTCCGATTATACGCGGGTTTGTTTTGACTCTTGCCCAAGTTTCGTGAATGATTTAGACGAGAGTTTCTGTTGTGCGATTCGTTATAGTTATAATTTGCTAGTACTTCGGGCTCGTTTAAGCCTAAATTCTTAAAATTACGTTTCAAGCCACTGTCGTCCTGATCGAATGATTCTAAGCTAGATTCTGACGTATAGCGCGCTGTACACGTGCTTCTTGGCATACTAAGCCAGGGACAAGAGTTTCATCTGCGTTTGGTGGGGGCTTATATTATCTGGCTATTCTTAGTCCCTTCTCTTTGTGTCTCGCCGCGTCTTCTAATTGTTGAAAATTGTTAAAAAATTCTTTATCTATTTGTAATTGCAATCTCGGCAGTTTCTCAGTGCCAGATCGACTATTCTGTTTTTATTGAAAGGGGGCCTTAATCTACGGAACATAGAATCTAAGCATGAGAGATAATCCGCAACCGATTTTTAGCTCGGATTCCACTTGCCGTCAACATCGTTCAACAATGAAGCTGCTACACACACACTTCATTCCACCACATCCACCATCAAGCTCATATGCCATGTCTTCATCCGGTTCAAAGGTATCTCTGTTCGAAGGTCTAAGAGTATGTCATTTCAAAGCGAACTCACTCACGGGTCACATTGAGATGATCAGGCTTTACTTATCCACTCGCTATCTATTCCACGTAATAGCTGTCACTGATACCTGGCTGAGCGACAAGGTGTCATCTATCCCTTCACTGGATGACTACCTGCTGTACAGACGTGACAGAAACAAAAACGGAGGAGGTGTGGCCCTCTATATACATAAATCTCTGACGGTTAGTGTTATTTCATCATCTGACGGTGAATGGTCTGGCAAGCCAGGCAAGCCTGAATATCTTTTTTGTGAGGTATCGATAAAGGGAGTTTCTCCCATCTTCGTGGGGGTTGTGTCTAATCGATGAGCAGGATCGCCTGCTATCATACTGGAAGACAGACGCACCTTTCATCAACGGACACGACCTTATCACGGCCACTCTCGAGGTACAGATTCCACGCCACGTACCTAACACATACTCTTACAGAAACTTTAAAGGAATCAGCGCCGAGAAGCTAAGGGATTTTCTTAGCACATGTGACTGGTCATCTCTCATCACGTCATCCCTCGTCGAAAGCATATATATACTTAACGCTAACCTAACGAACGCCATCAATCATCTCGCCCCATTGCGGACTGTGACACCAAGACGACAACGTCACCCGTGGTACACCACGGCTCTTCGTAACCTTGTATCCGAGAGGGATAGACTTTACAGGCGTTTCAGGGACTCTAGGCTCGATTCGGATCTCCGCATATATAGGCTAGCTAGAGCCAATGCTCGCAAACAAGTCGAGGAAGCCAGGCTGAATTATTACTGTGGTGGCCACACAGCACCCACTCGCACATACACACACATTCACCCACTCGCACACACACACACGCTCACACACTCGCAATCACACACGCGCGCATACATATACAATCCTCACGCGCACGCGCACATGAAGACTCCAGCGTTCGTGCCTCGAACGACGCGGCCCGGATTAGATCTCGGTTTTTCCGGCCCGGCCGGGCGCATTTGGACAATTAAGTCCTCCGCATCGAGGACGCAGTAAAATGCTCGGGCCCGCGCTCGAACCCTTTTATTGCGGTCATCCGCACCTCGACGCGGGCGGCTAAAGCTCGCCGGCGCGGGTAATCCCTGGCGTAATAAAACAGTAAACGGCCGGCTGTTTGGGCCAGCTGCCCTCGCCACTGACGCGCTATCCGGACCGCGCATGCTCCGTCCCTGCCAATCCGATCGGCGATCGGTACAGGAGGCGGAACGATCGAGACCTTCGAGGGTCGATGCTGGAGCCGACCAGAAATAGTTCGACTGGAGCCACGACACGAGTCGCATCACCTCCAGATATTGTCACATAAATCAACGACAAAATAAAACGACCACTCCGAAACACCAAGTTCCGCGTTATTCAATTTCTTCACCTCACATTCTCCTTCACTCTCCTGCGCCACCTCACTCCCAAATTACTATTCACGCCTGTCAACCTTGACTGATGTTGCCGAGATCTGGAGAGAGTTGGAGATTCCGCCACCAAGGCCCCTTCACTATCTCGTTTTAGCACAGATGAACTCAACAAGCATTTCAGCGCGATCTCCAACGATCCGTTGGGCCCTGCCGTTGAGGATTATCTTTTCACCCTAGAAAGTCTAGACCTCCTGGAACATTTCAAGTTCAGCACTATAACGGAATCGGATGTGTTGGCTGCGGTATCGCACTTCGACACTCAGGTTAGGGGGAGTGACGGTATCTTACACGTCGTTATTTCAAAAGCATTGCTGGTTCTCGCTTTCTTACTAAGTCAAATCTTGATCCTGTCCCTGAGCGAGCCCTGTTTCTCCTCTGCCTGGAAACTATCGCTTGTGCGCGCCCAACAAAGTCAGTTCACCAACAGCCGTGACTGACTACCGTCCGATTTTACTTCTCTGCTTTCTATCCAAGGCCCTGGAGTGGCTGGTGCACAGGCAAGTCTCAGAATACCTTGAATCAAGGCTCCTACTAGATAATCTTCAAACAGGCTTCCGCACTGGTCACAGCACTCAGTCTGGCCTAATTAAGCTAACTGATGATGCCAGGGCCGGGATAAACAAAAAGAAAGTAACACTTCTCCTTCTCTTTGACTTTAGAAAGGCGTTTGACACTGTGTGTCACGTCAGGCTCCTGAGAAAGCTATCCACCTTCGGCTTCTCAAAGCAGGTCATCCGCTGGTTTGCCTCCTACCTCTCTGGGAGAGAGCAGGCCGTCGTTGGTGACAATAGCGAACGTTCCTCCCCTCGGCGTCTTAACATCGGCGTCTCGCAGGGGTCCATTCTGGGTCCCTTGCTGTTCGCATTGTACATCAACTACATCGGTTTCTGCCTTGATTCCGATGTTTCCCATCTCATCTATGCGGGTGACTTGCAAATTTATAGTCAATGCCACCTTGAGGAGCTCGATTATTTATCAAACAGGATGAGTGCTAATGCCGATACGATAATGGGCTGGGCTGCATAGAACAGGCTAAAACTCAATGTTAACAAAACCAAAGCAATTGTCCCGGGCTCCCCCTACTACATAAATCCACTACCTTCAATAGCTAACACCTATATCAACATTGGGGGTGCCCAGGTCAGCTTTGAATCTTCTGTGCGTAATCTGGGATTGGTGCTTGACTCTAAACTCACTTGGAAGGAGCACGTTACATAAGTGTGTAAGCGTGCTCACTCGCTAATGTAGAGGCTTTACCTTTTCAGAAAAAGTACCAATCTCAGATTGCGCAAGCACTTAGTGCAAGCGCTCCTGTTTCCCCTTATAGACTACTGTTTTCTTGTATACTGTGACCTGGCGCAGGAACTCGACTTAAAACTACATAGGCTCGTGAACACGGGGATTCGGTACATCTATGATGTAAGGAGAGATCTCCTATACAGGCGGGAGCTGCAGTTGCTTACCACTGCCGAACGCAGGAAGTATTTCACTGCTTGTTTCTTACGAAAAATGTTTAACACTGCCGTACCATCATACGTACTGGCCTACTTCGACTTTCGCGTAGTACTCCGGTCTGTTAGGGGGGAGGTGACACCTCTGGATATCCCTACTTTCGCGACGGAGACGCTGAGGAACTCGTTTCATATCAGCGCCTCATACCTACGAAACAACCTGCCATCACACCTCCGTAACACTACATCCATCGCAGTATTCAAGAAACTAGATAAAGATTACTTTTTCAAACTCGAAAACGCATAAACACATAAACATCGTGTACACAGTCACGCACACGCACACACTTGCTCACTCTCGCTTAACCCATCTTCACCTCAGCATACTTTCACACTACACACCTACTAAAACAGATACCTCAAACTTATTATTTTTGTACTTTTACTACTCTGCTGTACATATTGAATCGTACAACATAATGTACGCAAATAAAATTAATTAATCTAATCTAATCTTTCTCTCTCTAACTCTCCTCCAAACAAAGGAACTTACCTCACGATACGTCATCTGGGATGTCCTATCGTCTTGGCGGCCCTGGAAAGCCTCGCTGGCCCACAGGCTGGCTGGCTTCCCGTCGGGATGTCGCTTCTCGTTCTCTCTCTTCCCGGTGTCTCGCGGAAGACGACGACGTTGATGGCTGGGCAGTGACAGCCATCCTACCGTTGCTTCCGCCTCCTTTTCGCTAAGCTGGTGCAGGGTAACTTTTTTTGGGAAAGCAGGATCTCCTCGATAAAGTGTATCTTCGCATTCGTACACCAAATCCTCACGCTTTATCACCTCTTCGAATCATCGACCAGTGACGACGAGAGCTCACAAGGTACTACTCGCCTGGCGCGCGACAGTCAAGTACGCTATCTTCCCTACTCTCCTGCGCCGAACTCAACCGCGCTCTGATTGGCCGCTCGCACCGCGAAAGTCAATAAGAGTGTCTGTTCTTGCTTCCAGCGACGTCATACGGAACATACTCGCCGGCTCGCTGGGCCCGGAAATTCCGAGAACGCACGCGCTCGCCCTTGACAACAATCGCGTGGCCTGTTGCGGGCCAGTGGGTGTGTCACGACTCGGCTCGGAATTCTGCAGCGTTTCCACGTCGCACCTTCTTTCCATCTTTTCCCTTTTATCGCTGATTGGGCAGTGTCGGTGACTAAGCTGACGGCGTATAGGGAAGAGCGCTTCTTCCTAAAGCCATATTGGTAATAAGCTAGTCCCCTTGATCCTTCTGTGGCCTGGTCCATCCTTACGCAGATTATGCGTTCAAGAATCTTGCCCAAAGTGTCTAGCATGCATAATGGTCTGTACAATGCGGCTTCTCCAGGTGACTTTTTTCTTTTTGGTAGCAGCACGCACTGAGAGAAATGTAGAGTTGGATTAACTGGAAACTCTGGCAGTTTTTACCAGAGCGCTCAAGCAAATGGTTTAAGGTTGAATCCGCCTTAGCACTACCACTGTTTTTACCTGGCAGTAAGCATAAGTATAAAAATTGAATATTCAATAAGTGATTCATTGTTTTGGCATGAAAATTGGTTTACAAGTCCTCAGAGCACAGTTTATCAAACAGTTTATCAAGCAAACTCCAGTAGAATCTGCTTGAGTGCACCGCTAAATCAGCTGTGGTCGTCCAAGGCGAATACCACAGAATAATGTACGGCTATTCTAACTCTACATTTCTTTCAGTGCGAGACGTTGTTTTTTTCCAGTCCGTAAGGAACGCTTTTTTTTAAGCCACTAATTATACAAATCTACGAAGACTTTAGGTTGGGCGTAGATGACATGATTTAATGCAATATTGGGTATGCTATCCGGGCCTGGAGCCATGTTGTTTGGTGATTAGGGAATGAAAGTTTCATTGTTGGTGCTTTCTTTGATTTCATATGTTTCGTCCATTTGAAGAGGAAACAGCGTAGTCAAGATACGGTGCATTAATTCCGTGCACTTAGTAGGGGGTTCATAATTTATTTTTATCTCCTTCATTGCTACTTTATATGTACGGCTCAAGGAATCCAATTTGACCTTGTCCTACAGTTCTTCAAGGCTCCTTCGTTTGTTATCACGAATTATCCTTTTGAGTTTCCGCTAAGCGTCCTTCATTTCCAGCTCTCGTGCTTTTACTATATCCTGGCTTCTACCGGTTTTATAATATTTCTACCTCGCCTGCTATTCCTGCCTCCTAGTTTGGTAAAACTCAAATCTCAACCTTGTTGTCCCAACAGTAAACTGGTGGTCGATTTTGTACTTCTCTTGGCATGACGGCATTGCAGGATCGTGTGATGTTACTCATCACATGCTCAGCTGCGCTGTTTGCTGAGCCAGATAGCTGCATGTCATTGCGTTTAGAGCGCGCGTACGTGTGCTAGAGAGAGATAGAGTGAAGAGCGCGTACCACATGACGCCATAGGCTACGACGTCGGGATAAGCATGTGTATTTATCTTATTAACACCAATGCTTTTTAGTTTCAGGTTGTTGATTATATTTATTACCTCACTGGTGCTTAAAGGTTTAAGAAATATTAAATTTGGATTTGTATCTGGTTGTTTAAATTTCGCAGTATTTGGTTTCACTACATTATCAGACAATTTGCGGCCAATATCACAAAAAATTTGTTCATTTTCTTTGCTATCTCTACTTTATCCGTAATTTTAATATCATTAACCTTTATATAACTTATGGTATTCCTCTTTTTCTGTTTTCTCATTTTGTTTACATTATTTTGAACTAGCTTTGCATTATATTCAATTTTAGCATCTTTGATATAACCTTATCTAACATTTTAGCATAGTTTTTGTAATCCAGTTTGAGTTGCTCATTAGTAATATCTATCTGCCATTAGTTATATAAAAGTTCTTTGGTTTTACATGATTTAATTATTCCATCAGTGATTTAATTTTTCCTTCCCTGCCGTTACAAAATGATTTATCTTTTTGGTCAAAAGTTAATATTGTATTATGTATTACATTTTAGTACAGAATATAAATGTTATGATTGTTATAATCCTTCAATTTACATTGTATTATAAATGTAAATAAAAAAAAGTTTATCTAATATTATTTTATTGTTAGTTTTTGTTAATATAATTAATACTGTCATCAAATAATACCAAAGAGTTTGAAATCATTTTTTAATATTTAAAATTTATTTCCATTTTGTTCTATAATTTTAAAACTGGTCCTGTGTACTAGTAGCTATAACTAGTTTTATAGAATGTTGGCAGTATTGAATATATTCATTTATACTCGACGGTAATTAATTCTCGTGGAACGTTTTTGGAATCATGCTTATGATTGGTTAGAATTTATCAATGTGGCAATCTGATTGGAGTATTTCAAAAACATTCCACAAGAATTAACTAATATCGATTGTACATCTAATATTTAACAGTATTTTTAATAATGACACGTCGAAGAATTAAATATCATTACAATTAATTTGTAAATCGCGAGCGCTTTTTGCTAGCATATAATTAATTTTTTTATAATTTTATTTATATAATCGTGATCAACAATAATTTCAATTTAAGGTGCAGCGTCTGTGGCTCAGTTGGTTGAGGCGCATGCCCTAGTTAGCGGATACACGCTCACTCAAGGGGCTGAGGGTTTATTTTCCGGTACGGGCACTTAAATTTTTTGAGCTGTTTTCAACTGGAAAAGTACACTGGATTTCCGGCTGCTTCGAGGCCAGTTTTCCCCGAAATCTTCCTCTAGGTTGATTTTGGGGTTTTCCTTGCTTTTCAGGCGCAAGCCTGAGCGAATGCGGAGCAGTGGTAGGAACTTGTAGAAAGGTTAATAAAGTAAGTAGCAGATCCAATGCACTAGTCAGGAAATCCCGGCCTTACCGGTGGGGAGCTGGCTTCTAAAATGTGGGCCTTCTTCAGATGCGGTCTACACAGGAAGATGGACCCGAGGTCTGAGTAAGAGAAGAGAATGTTGGCTTCAAAATATAACAAAAAGGAGGGAGAAAAGTGTGACGAAGTTGGCAGCAATAGGATTGCACCGAATGCCACAATGGGCCAGCAGGGATAATTAAGGTTTTAGCACGGCAAAGTTAAAAGTATTTGTACTAAATATCATTAAAAAAAAATTTCAAATGATTTACTTTATTTTTGTCATTTTCACTCATAATTCTTTTTTTCAGGATTCAAATGTGTTGTATCCCCTTACGAGTATTTATTAGTAAGTATGTAGAACTAAATATTTATGTCATCAAAGAACATACTTAAAATTACATAAAGAAGTACATAATTCTAATAAATCACAAAATCACGTCAATATTTTTATCAGGGAAGCTAATGAAAATGTGTCTACTAGCACAACCAGCGAAAACTTGAATCTCATACAGGGAACTTTCTAAATAACCCTCGGAAGCCGAAACTCTCCAAAGCCTAAAGAAGGAAGGCAGCCCGGAGGCTGAAAGCTGAAGAGAAGCGGAAGCTTCTAAGTGGTCAGAAGACCGGCACGTGCTGCTACTATCACCATAAGCATATAGATCGGCATATGGATCGGCAAAAGAGAGGACTCTAGGTGTACTATAGGACAACTGGAGCCCTTTGGCGGACAAAACGGCAGTCGTGCGCAAGGGGTATCCTGACGAAGAGCTGACATAACAATAGTTAACACTCGTCAGTGAGGCGGTCTAGTCGAAGGTTGACAAGATCTACACTAGATTCTGTCTCGAGTATCGGAAGCTGAGAGCCATTATTGTGGTCGGCAAAAACTACTTCTCGAGGAACTGGCTGGAGAAAGTTCTCCCCCGGTTTAGAGCTTGGGAAAGGACAAAACGAAGGTGCTACTGGGCCTCCTGGGACGTCGTCTGCTAGCGGTTAATTAATAAACAGTGCTTGGTCACTCTGCTTTTTTAGCGAAATCTCCCTCAGCCCTAGGGTATCTCCTAATGACCTTATTTAATGCCTGTTTTATAGGTCGAGAACGCTCCAACATGGAGAATTCTCGATATTTAATGTTTTTGAAGTTAGTTAGGAATTTAGGTAAATAAACTTACTATTTTAGCGCCACAATGATAATATTTATTAGGGCTCTAGAGAGAGAGGAAAGCCTTGCAGCATAAAACCTCTCTCGAAATTGAATTTATGAAATACGAGATAATTTTATGAACGAAAATAAGGTGTGGATCGATGTATATAAGTGTGAATGTACGTAAGGAGAGCGATCTTATGCGTCTCCTACGGGCCTTGCGACCGCGTCGAACGAGTGGGGAGCACGTGATGTGTCTCCCGCTGGTCTCGGTGACCGCGTGAAAGAGATGTTCTGGATAGAAAGGTGAGAGCTCTCGTCGCGTCGGAAATTATGAAACTTTGACTGTCACAGGAGTTGCAGCGTCAGATTTGCGAGAATCGACCTGGTCAAGCGTTCGCGAGTTGGCAAGATTCAACGAGTAAGAAAAATAAGACTTGTTTGAATTTGCAATCTTCTGTTATGGTGTCTGCTCCGAGCTTCAGATCTCTACCACGATTGAACTGAACCTCAGTGCTGACCGAAACTAGACTGATTTTAGATTTTTCCGTTGGTGGCAAATTACCTCGGTCCTCCTCCCCCGCTTCCCCCTCCCAAGCGTCACAGCGGTCGGGAGAGAGAAGCTGAAGCAGGGCTAAACCCGTCGTAAAGTACTCGGCGGAGTTTGAATTGGGGGTGCGGGCCCGGCCGCTGCTGAGCCTTTTTATGGTGTCGCTTACGTGAGGCCATTTGATTTTGCAGGAAGACGCGTAATGACCGGAGAGGACACAATTGAACGCTGGTATTATGGAGATAATGCCGATATCTCGAGATCGTGTTTAGAAAGATGCGTGCGAGACGCGCCGAATGCGACGAGAGCGCCATTATCCGCGAATTTCCGTGCTTACGACGAAACAATGCCTCACTCTTTTGTGGAGTCTTTCGCGGTACCTGGAGAAAAACTCATTTGGTGCCCTTTAAGAAAAAAGCAGTTCTATCTGCTGTTTCGTGCTTCCGTCTCTTAAGTTTTCTCTCCAAAGTCCTGAAAAAAAAGATCGTACTTAAAGAATATTCTTGATTCTTGCCAGACCGAGCACTGCTAAAACTTACGGTGGATGTCAGGACTGACGTTGACAGTGATAAACAGTTACTCACTGTTCTGCTACTTTTTGACTTTTGTAAGGCTTTTGATACAATTTCCAGTACACACAAGTCACAAGAGGTGATCTTCGTGAGGGTATGCATCACATGTCAGCGGCAGCAAAGCTATGTAAGATTGGTCTTCCCACAATGCTCTGCAACTCATCTACAAGGGTTGAACTTGCCCAGGATCGAGGTGCAGACTGTTTTTATTGTTCTTTTTGTCGATACCGTAACTAAGCTCGGGGTGGTCATATATTCGAAGATAACTTGGAAACCGCAGGTGGATGCAGTTAGCCGAAAGGTTAAAAGAGCTCTTAATAGGCTTAGACAATTTAGATCCTGTACCTAAGAAGCGTTACGTAAGCAGTTGGTAAGTGCTCTTGTAGTTTCTCACATAGATTACGGTTCAGTAGAGTATCTTGACGCGTTAGGGGAGTCCAGACTAGACTGCAGAGGTTACAGAATTCATGCGTGAGGTACATCTATGGTGTCAGGAGGTACGAGCATAACACTCCCTTCGAGAGGAAGCCAGGCTGGATGGACATTAATGAGATAAATGTCCTTTAAGACGGTCATAATGTACAGAGCCTATTGCAAGGGGCAACTGCTGCACCTTACGGCCTTCTGCCAAAAAAAAGTAGAACCTTTGACAGGTTGGCGAGATATATCTCTGTTCTGGGAGGTAGAATAAATACAGGCTTGAACTGGCTCTTCCGCGAGATTTATGGACATTGCCTTCACTATCAAAATTCAAGCTGGCCATGTAAAACTACCTCTCGCCGAATCAGTAGTGTAATAGTACTTGTTGTGGTAATTATATAGGTTAAAGCGTTAGCATGAATGTATACAGGGTGAGTCATTTTAATCTTTAATCTCAATTATCAATATCAACAATTAATCAATGGTTAACTCCAGTTAATATTCCATAAAAATACCAAAAAAATAACAAAAAGGGAAAAAACAAAAAAAAACAAATAAAAAAAAATAAAACAAAAAATGGGATGCTAAATCCTTTTGACAACCTCCTCGATGGTGCATCCTGGGTTCGGCTGATGTCAAAGGTAATTTCCGCACAAAAGATGATTTGTTTCCAAAATCACATGTTCGAACGTAAAATTTCCCGCTCTTTCCATTTCTGGTGCCAAAAGTAGGGGTTTCCATTTGAAGAAATCGACTTGACCTTCAAATGACCTTGAAGGTCATGCTCAATGACATTGTCAAGGTCATCATCAGATAGCCAGGGAAAAATCCTAAAACTTTTACTCGAAACTTTTTTCGCTGGCATGCTTTGCCAACGAGATAATTGAGATTAAAGATTAAAATGATTCACCCTGTATATAAATATATTTCATGCTAGTCTGCGTTATTATCTAATAGACGTAATAAAATTAACCAGCCTACATTAGAAGTATACATGTACCTGAATTATTTCGACGATGTGCGTCACAGCTGCTTAGGATTTTGCCGTGACAATCACAGCGGTAAAGAATAAATCTAGCTGTTCCGAGAGTTAGTGTTACGCAGCCAGCCGACAGTGGGAGCTGTTCGACTGGCGACTTCGTCGTATTATATGTACGAAACTGTAATAATTGATAACCGCTGTACCAGCAACTACAAGATTATGTACGACATATGTACATTTTTTAAGTTACTTATAAATAAAATATAATTCTATTTTATTGTATTCTATCGGCATCTCAATCTTGGGGTATACAGATGGGGGTACTGGGCGCAGAGTGAGGGAGAAAACGGACTGTTGTACTTTCGTAGTGCTCAGTATCCCCAAAGCATCAGTCTGGCTGGTAAGACAGCGCTATTTTCAACTAAACTGGGGATGGGAGTTTGCGCGCATAGGCTAACGATATCTCGTCCGGATCACCATGACTGAAGACAGGATATCATCAACCCAAGGAATGCACCCAGGCATCTACCTAATACAAGAACATTGGGTGGTCGTAGAGAGGGTCAAGAATCTTGGTGGGTCTAGCCGGATTTTCAGAAACCCCATGTGTAATAATCCAGTGCCGGCTTATGCTGCAACTAGTTGACGGTGGTCAGAATGAGGTTTCCCTTTGAAGAAGACTCTGAAAGGGATATGGTAGTAACCTTAGGCTACTTTCCTCATAACTCCCGAAAAAAGCCCCTAGCAGGGAATGTACGAGAACTTATTGAGCACTGTTGAACACAGGGAATTCCGCTTATCCTAGGCAGTGACGTCAATGTACATCACATCGTCTGGGGTAGCTCAAATATCAAGAGCAAGAGTGATGTACTGCTAGGGTATCTTGTCACTACAAATCATTTTATATTGAACAGGAATAGCAAATTTACCTTCTACAAATCTGTTAGGAGTAAGGCCATCGACTTGAACTTATGCGCTGCAGGGATGGAGGAATGGCTCGGCAACCGGAGAGTCTCTAACAAACCTTTGCTATCAGACCAGAAGTACATCTTTTTCAAATAGAGAAAAGAAGGTACTAGGAAAGTATGTCCTTTAAGAACCCGAGGAGAACTAGTGCTCTTATAGAGACAACCTTAAGAACAAACTTTAATCTTTTAAGCTAAACTTTGGAAAGACGGACAGATTAGACTTTTGGACCGAGGAATTAGGAAGAATAATCGATACCGCGTTCCAGAGAAACTGCTTCCAGAAAATCAAGAGATCTTTTTGGTGGAATCAGGAGCTGGAGGAACTTCACCTCGAAAAGAAAAGAAAATTGTCTAAGGTATACATAAAGACGCCCAACGGCGGTATAAAAACCATGTTAATGCTGATCGAGTCAAGGGGTGGAGAGACTACTTTGAGGGAATTAAAAGATGCAGCTAGGCCAATCTGGATACTCGCAAAGAATGGCTAGAATCAATGACATTACCAACAGGAGAATATTCGGCTACGGATGAGGAGTGTCTTTATCTTCCTCTAGAAGCCAACTTCTGATAGCAAAAGCGTCGCCTAAGCGTTCGTGCCCAAAAACTGGAAAACGGCCAAGGTAGTATTCATTCTAAAACGTAGTAAAACAAGTCACGCGACCGTTAAGGATTTTAAGCCCATCAGCTTGAATATCTTCGGGTTCAAAATACTAAAAAGCTAAGTGTACAGATAAATAGAAAGTTACATCTTTACCATAAACCCACTGCACCCTAACCAAACGGTGTATAGAATGGGGTATTCCATGGAGACCGCACTACATTTGGCGGTTATCACGGATCAGCTAGAAAAAGGTGACCTTATGGTGAAAGCATTTCTGGACATAGACGAAGCGTTTAATCGCACTACCATTGAAACGGTTACTAAAGAAGAATTAAGCAAGGTGTGTTAAGGCCGCTAATTTAATAGCTAGAGGTGTAATAAATTTCTACTGGCATTCTGGGCATGCCCCAGTGCTTTTAGCAGCACGTGAAGACTCAGTGTCAAAATCCTTCTATGGCTGTACAGGGCTGCCCTTCTGCCCAGACTTGCTACGACGCATTGGTTTGGTGGTCTAGGGTGGATCAGGCGGGTGCAAAGAGGGCCCTGAAGAGGCTAAGAGTATTTGTAACGAGGCTAAAGCTCTAGGAATACTAGTGAAAGTAGAACCTCTCTACCTCACAATCATCAGGGAGACAGCCAAGACCACCCATAGACTTAATCCCTACGGGCAGTGGAAGCAGGGGACGAGGAACACTATTCCCGCCAAAACTCTGCCTTACTCCAGAATTTTTTATAAAATCGGACATGATAATGGCGTATTACTTCTTCGGAAGGAAATACGAGATCATTTCGACACTGCAATGCTGAGAGACTACAAGAGACACCGTGAAAAGGGATAAAGATATCTGATACACGAGTAGATCTAGAACTGATAATAGCTCTGGTTCTGGTTACTATTGTCGCAGGGACAGGAAGAGAACTTTCTTCTCCTTGGGGCAGTTTACCACGGTCTTTTAGTCAGAGACATACCATATTGAGCTGTGCACAAAGGATCATGAAACTTGGTGCACTTGGCAGGCGAATAAGTGCATTCTCAAACAGCCAGCTAACGCTTAGGGCGCGTATGGCCCAGAAGACATCATCTAAGCTGGTCTGGAATTGCAAAGCGATGCCAAACAAACTGGCCAATAACAACAAAGTCAAACTACTTTGGGTTACAGGTCATACTGAAATTATGGGTAATGAGATCGCCGATAGACTCGCCGCTATGGGAGCCCGAACTCCCCCGATGGGACCGGAAACTTTTCCGAGTGCTGCAAGGTGCTTGCTAGAAGGGGCGATTCAGGAATGGGTAAACGACAAGTATACTAGGAAGTGGCGAAATACTGAAAAAAGTAGAAAGGCCAAAGCGGTTATGGGACGGAACACTAATGCGAACTGGACTAAGTCTGCTGGTGGAGGCAACAGAAACGACTCTAGAATCCTGTCTCAAATCATTACGGAACGTCATTACATAGGTCTTGAGTACTGTGGTTGGAAGACAGGAAAGGAGTTCATAGGAATATGTAAAGAGTGTAAAAAAAAAGAGGAGAAGCCAATTCACATTCTGACGGCATGCCCCAGATTTGTTGAGCTTAGACATCGGCACTTAGGGAATCATTTCTTAACCCGCAACAATATACCGACTGCCTACTCGGGAGCTATTTCAACCTTATGGATTAGGAGTACCTTACCCAAGTGGGAGAATGTCTGTACGAAGGGAGGTACAATGGGTTCTGCTTAGGTGTCTACACCACCTCCACCATATGAATAATAATAATAATAATAATAAAAGTAAAAAATTTAATGTATTACCAATTTGACTGCATCATCATATAATTTGATAAATTCATTTGATAGGGAAACTTCGTCAATTTTGAATGTGACTCCGTGGAAGCTAAGTTGTCTTGCAATGTACATTCCACGCAATTTTAAATCCATAGCAACAATTTCCATTACACCAACGCCACGCTTATCAACAGCTGTAATAAAATCACTGAAATCGGGAAAAGGGGTTCCTTTACCCCACATACCTAGACGTACCATGTACGCCATATTTCGTGGCTCAGAAGCTCCAGTGGCACTAGCATATACAACTCGAGCTTTTGGTAATTTATTTTGTAATTCTAGTACTGTTAATCCTTGAGTAAAAAATCATTAAGGTGTTTAATAGAGTATATATTTTAAATTTTCAGTTATATTGTTCATTATTATCAATATTACAATATTTACCTGTTTTAGTTGGTTTAGAACTGCCAGAGGGGCAAAGGTTTTTTGCTCGATGACATTCATCAAAAATAATAATGCCATCAAAATCTTGTCCACACCATTGTAACAACTGTTTTATTCGACTTTTGTATTTACCCCCAGTTTGGGATGACTCTCCAATAAGAGCTGCATAAGTACTAAATATAACGCCCTTTTTAACGTTGCCATTAGCTGTTGATGATATTTTTGTATACTTAAATTTGTTCAAGGCATGGACCTGTATAAAAAGAAAATCTTTTACTGATATAATAATTTGTACAAAAAACCATACGATACAAAATGTATGATAATAATTTTTTGACCGCACTTGACTAAAGTAGTCTATTTTTTACCCTCAAAAGTAGGGTATTATTTGAGTTAACCTCATTTTATTGGGTCGAAAATAACATGAGTAGTGCAAAATTAAAATTGTCAAGGAGGAAGTGTGTTTAGTACGCTCGATAAATGTGGGTTTTTCCAGCAAATGTAGGTGTATGATAATACTATATGTAGGCCAGGAGAATTACGACGAAATCATTCAAATATGGCTGTAACGTAACGTAACTTAGTTAACTATTGAAATCGGGAATAATATACCTGTTAGAGTGGTTGTTTAAATAAATAATATATTTGTGAGGTTTAGATAATACTATATATATATATATATATATATATATATATATATATATATATATATATATATATATATAAGTGGCAATAGCCACAAGACGACGTTGCGTCCAATCAGCTCGGAGTCTTACAGTAAAGAGACGCGAGAGCATCGCATAGCTTCAACAGCTCTCGCAGTCACGTGATGCTCACATATATATCATAAGTAGGGAGGCGTACATGTTCGTGTGTGTGGCGCGCGCTTACCAGTCGTTGCGCGTCGTATTACAATACGTTATATTTGTTGCTAGGCTTGTACTTTTACAGTAAATAAGCAAATACTCTCTTCTGATTCCAACAGTGCATATACAAATCTTCATGATTTCATACTACTCTGATTAAATACTTTTACCATATTGTAACGGTTTATCTTTCCCCAAGAGACTGGATAGTCAGTCGGTTCCAGGATGTGGATAGGGGAAAGGGGAAAAAAAGAGTCTGTTTTTATATTCTTAACAATAATAAAATATATTTCGTAGTTAAACAACAGCTTTTGGAATCAGTTGTTAAATCCCGACTGAAAAAGAAATCAATTATGCGTCTCGTTAAAAATATTTAATTTGAACGCTTAGAAATTATTTGGCGGTGAATCTTTTTCTGCTTATTCTGGCACCTTTTTGTGTATAAAATATTTTCTAAACATTTAAATCAAAATCCCTGCATTCATACCAAAACTACAGGTGTAAAAAGTATCCTTCTTGAGTTTAAGCCCAAGAGAACCATTTGTTTACTTGGAATCCTACGAACAGTGAGCTCAAATCAGTAAAAACAACATTTGAAGTACATCAACTTTAAAGTTTATGATTATTGTTGATAGTATAACTTAAATTAGTGCTTACCAAATCCTTTGGGACCAAGTTTTCTATGTTCCACAAACATAGACCTCGACTCTCAGCAATTATAAGATATATTCACTTATACCTTTAGGCTCTTTACGGCTTTTCTTACCTGTAAACAGAAAAAGTCATTCCATGAATTTTCATAAAAATGGAATAAAAAATTTATTTTATCCTTGATAATAATAACACTTTATACTTATCTTTTTTTTGGTCACTGTGTTGAATCTTCAAGATAAAACTGGAGAAAATTACCAGTCTAACCTCCGAATGTCAAAATGTTTAGTCCGGGAGCTCCAATCTCTGTATCAGCTTTCTTTCCATCACTGCAGCTTCACGGAGTCCTTGGCCACTTTTTTACACACTTCACTGAATTGTTCGCTAATTGCATCACATGCACACTGAGCCATGGGTATAAGCAGTCCATCAACCCACAAAATAGATCATGACCAGCGTGTCCAAGTCCAAGAGCACCAAATTTAACTACTGCTCTTCTGTTGTTCAACCAAGCATGGTTCTTGACGTCAACTTTTTTGAATGAGTTAAAAGCTGTCAGCTGACCACACTCAATACACATTACTTTAATCTTATATCGTAATCCTAAGCTTCGGATTTGCCAAGTTGAACTTTGCCATGGCATTGGTTACGAATTCAAATTTCATTGAGCGCAGGAAATAGAATGTTCTCTGAGATCAGGAATAGATTAATATCAATCAATCTATTCCTGATCTCAGAGTACGACGTTGCAAACGTCGTAGCCGCGTCGATACGAGGAATCTCGTTCGATGCGGCAAAGCCCTGAGTGCGCGGAAGAAACAAGCGAGTCGGCTTGTTGTTGTCGGTGTATCCTCGGGTTCGATGAACATGCTAGCTAACCGTCAACGTCGGCGCGAGGCTGATTGGTCCACCGCATGTCGCGAGCCAATCAGCGGGCGCCGATGCGTGGACCGTTATCCGCGCGGACGAAGAGCCAATCGGGCGCTAGCAAGACGCGCGATCCTGACGGGCGCAAGGAGAGAGTGAGCGCGAGAATGAGAGAGATAGAGAGAGAGAGAGAGAGAGAGAGAGAGAGAGAGAGAGAGAGAGAGAGAGAGATAGGTCTTTATTTGCTAAAAGCAAAAAATAATACAATGTAGATCACAAAGACTGTGCCTACAGTCTAACAAAAAGAGAAAATAAAATATATAAAAATACCGTCACATAAAATCACATTAATTCACATTTCGTCATATTTAATTATCACATTAAACTTTTCTAATATTACGTTGTACATTTAAGGTTTGGTCGTAGACCTATCTATATCGCACGTTTGAAATCTAAAAATACGTAATACTGGAAGAATTTTTACGGCCTAAGGGCCGAGTCTGACTAGATTAAAACTAGATTAAGATTAAGAATGCAGCGCCAGAGGGCTCAGAGTCGTCACGATTCAGTGGCCAGCAGGTGCCGCCGTAGTGCCCCCTTGAAGGAGGCGAAGATGGCAGGTTTCGCAGAGTAGAAGGGAGAGAGTTCCAGAACCGAGCACCCTGGACCTGGAAGGTTCTAGCCCCGGTTTCAGTACTCACGGTAGGGATGCTCAGTTCCGGGGGAACTCCCCTACTGGAGTTACTCTGTATAGCAAAATGACCTCAAAGTAGAGCCTTCTCGAATCGGTCCGAAGCCATTCAAGACGCCTCCTATAGGGACTGATGTGTTCATCCCTTCTAACCCCGAAGATAAATCTCACACATGAATTGCTCAGTCTCTGTAGCCGTATTCGCTGTTTGTTCAACGCGTCCAGGATGGTCACAGCACAGTAGTCGATGTGAGGTTGTATCAGTGACCTTACCAGCCTTCTGCGGAGAGTCTCACAAGTGTGTTGTCAGTGGTGCAGCCCTTGATAAACCGCAGGCTATACAGGGCTTTGTTGACTTTTTTCGTGATCGCATCCACCTGCGGTTTCCAAGTGAGTTTGCTATCCAATACAACACCGTGACTTACGACCGTATCACTGAATGGGACGATCACTCCGTCCGGCAACGGAACTCAAGGCAAGTTCCATCATTTAATATCATTAACGTTTTTCATGGAACCGAAAAATATGGACTTAGTTTTGCCGGAGTTGAGTCGCCGACCGGAGCTCTCCGCCCAGCCAGAAACCAGCTGTGCCGCTTCTGCTAGTCGAGCCACGCCGTCCAGAAAATTATCTTTGTTGGTGTGTAGATAAATCTGGAGATCGTCCGCGTAAAAAAGGTTTGAAGGTCATTGACGTAGAGACTGAACAGCAGGGGTCCCATGACAGAACCCTGTGGAACTCCCAGATTGGTTTCAAGATACTCTGAGGTTCGCCCCTGTAAATATGATTTAATCCACAGGAGAGCTGCCCTAGAGAACCCCAGCTGTCTCAGTTTAGATAGTAATTTGGAAGGTGAGATTGTGTCAAAGGCCTTGCTGAAGTCAAACAGCAGCATAAGCGTCACCTTCTTTTTATCAATTGCCATGCGTACGTCGTCGGTCACTTTTAATAACGCAGTCTGTGTACTGTGGTGTTTTCGGAAACCGGCCTGGAAGGGGTCGAGTATGTGATTTTTATTAAGATACTCCGTGATCTGGGTGTGTGCTATCTTCTCAAGTACCTTTGAGAGGAAGCAGAGCAATGGAATCGGACGAAAGTCCTTAACATTAGAAGGAGCGCTGGTCTTTCTTAGCGCGATTAACTTTGCCTGCTTTCAGAGACTCGGAAAGATTCCCTGAGCGAAGGAGCAGTTAAATAAATTAAGAATAAATTCGCCAATAATTGGGAGGGCCTTGACGACCACCCCACACGGAATACCATCGACACCCCTCGCTTGCGAGGAAAAATGAGAATATCAAGGACGACGTCGCTCATACTAACAGGGCTAAAAGTAAAGCCCTCCTCGCTTGAAAGTAAAACTTACTACTTACTACGAGCTAGCTGGGTCTTGAGAGCAGAGATACGGGTATTCAATTCCTCCGTGCCGGTTTGACACTCTGCTGGGCCGACTTGGTTGCCGGCGTCGCCACAGCAGGAGTAGAGGTCTCTGGCGTCTCAGTCTTCCGACAATTCTTACACACCGCGTTCATCTTCTTGTTCGAACAGCGATTGTGGCACGGAAGACGGCAGGTCGGGCAGGTACTTGTTGGTGGCTTGGAGACGTCATTGCAGACTGAGCAAATTGCTGGTGCCATTGCGGTATCCAATTAAGTGATGCTCAAATTTCGCGCCAGTCTTGACGTTACCACCAAGGAGTAGGGATGCCAACGGCCAAGATGGAAAGTCTGCCAGAATCCCGCCTAATTTCTCAACTGCGCTCCTAACCTCTCCAGGACACTTCACGTTTTACACGATCTCACTGGCTCCTTTTTAAGGAGCCATGCAGTAATGCTCCGACACGTGGAGCCTGCGGGAGGCCAGATTTACTAAAAATATACAGACTCACACGGAGTCAGTCAGAAAACAGGCGAAAACTAGTTTTGATGACGGAGCGATCTGACACGCGTGTGAGACTCACCTGAAGCAGAAGACAAGGGAGAGAGATTGATTGATTGATAAACAGATTTATTAACGCCGTAACCAAAAGGCCGTAGGGCGAGGAGCAAATAATACAGCATAGCAGAAATAGAAATACAAATAAAGATGGCAACTTATAACAAATTTTTCGATGGCACAGCAGTGACCAATATTTGGCATACAATGATAGACTTAAGCTAATGTATTACAAAATAAAGAGTTGCAAATCGTAAACAAAATAATGGCAAAACAAAATAATAATATCTCTCTTAACCAGTAGTAAACGGCTCACCAATTAAAGGTAGCAAAGAAAACTGAGTAGTAAGCTCGCAGTAACATCTTATAACCTAATCAAATATTAATAATGCACATAACATTGCTGTAGACTTAATAAATAGACATATAGGTGCTGTTTGAATGCGCCCAAGGATTTGCTTAGCCTAATAGTTGTAGGGATAGAATCCCAGAAATGCATACCTTTCACGGTAAATGAATTGCAAAAAATCTCGGTCCTAGCAGTCGATATCACAAATGCAGACGGATTATTTCTGACCGAGCGTCGTAAGTCCTCATTAGGTAGCGCAAATAAATCGGCAAGATAACCAGGCCGCTTATGAACGAAAATCTTATACAACGTAATACCTAAATAATAATTGCGCCGATGGTTAAGTGATAGCCAGCCCAATTTGGCATAATAGGGGCCAAGCTCAGCGTCTTTCCTAAGGAAAAAGATAAAGCGTACCGCAGAATTACACAGCCTTTGCAATTTGATCGCAAGGTAATCCGGAAGGTCCATATAAACAACACAAGCGTAGTCAATATACGGTAGAACTAGAGCGTTGACTAGTTGGGTTTTTGAGCTAGTAGGAAGACAATAACCCTTAAACCTAAGGCGATAAAGAGCAAAATGCGCATTAGAGTAGGTGCGAGATACATGAGCATTCCAAGAGAGAGTTTTAGAAAGGATTACGCCCAGGTTTTTCACGGAATCGTCAAAAGGACTCCGTCCACGACAATGGGTTCAATTCGCTGCAGATTAAGACGCATCTGGTGCTGGGTTGATCCAACAATTATAGCCTTCGTTTTGGCAACATTCAAGAGGAGACCATTATCCTGAGACCATTTAAGTATACAGCTGGCATCCTCAGTAAGGGATGCAACAGCTCGGCCAATATCGCCAGGCGCGCACTGTATATATATTTGGAGATCGCCAGCAAACAGCATACACGACTTACTACAGTGTCGAAGTACTGAGACAATCTCATTAATATAGATGAGAAAGATCACAGGTCCTGGAGAGGATCCTTGAGGTACACCTGACGTATTAGGAAGAAAATCAGAAAGGGTGCCATCGAGGCCAACAACTGCCTTTGAACGCCCAGTCAGATACCAGTGGAACCATAGTATTGCGTCATTAGAAAAACCGATCGATTTCAACTTAGAAAGCAAAGTAGCATGGTCAATCGAGTCGAAAGCACGCCTGAAATTAAACAAAAGAAGCAGGACAACAGATCCATATCCGCACCTCGCCTGATGTCTTCCGTGACATTCAGAAGCGCTGTTTGCGTGCTGTAGTTGCTACGAAACCCAGATTGGTACGGCGAAATAAGATTATTATCTTCAAGGTATGCGATAACTTGGTCAGTAATTATTTTATCGAAAACCTTGGCAAAGTGCGGAATGTTCGCAACTCCGACCTTTGGCCTTGGAAAGGCAAGCTCGCATAAACTGCGCAACCTCAACGCAATCCAAATTTCTAAACCTAAATTGAAACGCGAAACCTAAACTATTATACTGTCCATCAAGGATAGCACGTAAAGTATCGGACGAGCATACTAGATGGGCGCAAGTGACAGAAGAATAATACTTCGCAAGGGTATCTTTATCGAAAAGATGAAGAGATGATTTACTTTTGGCTGAAACTAAGCCATTACGACGCAGAAAGCCCCAGCACTTCGTTCGCACGGAGCAGCCATGTAGTAAATACTCCTCGCGTGCACTTCGTATGGCACGTTTTACCTCAATGCGAACTGTTTTATAGCGAATAATAGCAGCCCGCTTTCTAGAAAGCTTTGCTGCACTATACAGCCGATCGCGGGCTTTACATCGGCGTTTAAGGTCCGGTGTAAACCACGAGGTAGCGTTACGATTAGGCTTTCTAGCGGTAAACGGTGCATGGATGTCTAGAGCCCTGCACGCAACTTGCTGAAAACCAACCAGCTTATCGTTAACAGAAGCCAACGGATCAGAGAAAGCCGACAAGGAAAGATCGGGCAGAAGGTCAGCCAGAAAAGCAGCTGACGAGAACCTTCGAAAATCACGCGATATTATCAGCAACTCTTGCTTTTCTGGGAGATCAAACGTGAAATCAATCAAGAGGTAATCATGACCATTGATGTATGGAGCAGCGGATATACGTAACATCGTCCTCAGTGGCAGGGTTAAGAATTCTCGAAGAGACAAGACCTCGATCATTCCGGATAAAATTGTAACCAGGAATAGAAAAAAGTGAGGACTGCGTGGATGGAGTAGCCAGGTTTCAGTAATAATCAATACGTCAATACTATTGTCAGATAAATAATTTCTATTTCATTGAAGTGGGCCTTAACAGAACTAGCGTTGAGGTGAGCAATGCGAATTTTGCTGGATTTACGAGCGGGTGCTGAGACCGTCTTAGGGATACTCGCCTCTGATTGTCAAACCATGCGCTCCAGGTCGTTAGCAGTGGTGATCGGAATGATTTCTGAACCATCCGCTTTTCTAACTAAAATCTTATCGTCACGAACCCAAACATATTTATAGCCTAAGGCATTTGCACGTGTTTTCACAGCTAAGCGTAAATTATGGAGAAACGGGGATAACATGTCGTGCATATAGATAGATGTATCGCTACCGCCCGGATAGATATCACTAAACTTAATTGGGCCAAATAATCGCTTCGCTCGCAAGACATCATCGTGCACGCAAATACTTTTAAAACGAATACAGAACACAAGTGGGCGAGGCGCGCGCTGAGACGAAAGCTGAGAAGCCTCAGAAGCATTAGACTGCGGGCGACTAACAATTGCATGAACTTTATGCACGTCAGTAATATTATTAGCGACGTTTAGCTTAGTAAAAATAGCCCTAGTGATGTCATGAAGAGAAGCTTGATAAGTGGGCGGGATACCCGAAACCTTAATCTCCGCATATTTACAGCTCTTATCAAAACGCTCTTTTAGGCCCGCAACCTCTTTCGTTAGTTTCGTGTTCTCGTTCTCGAGCAAGGTAACTCTGCTTTCCTGATTGTCAATCTCAGAAGCAAGCGCATCAATTTTGCTACTAAGAGCGGTATTACCGGAAGTGATGACGATAAATAATTCGCCAAGCTTCTCGTCAACAGACATCGCATTCCAATTAGAAGGCGTCGACATTGTGGAAGAACAAGGGAGAGAATGCGAACTAGAGTCGTCCAACCGATTTTCAGTCAACGATGCAGGGTCAGCACTACGAGAAAACTCGGAACTGAGGCTAGCAATACTAAGATCGCTAATATCGAGAAGAGATGTCGAGACAAGGTCGCGCCCGGCGTCAAAAATAGAATCGCGCTCACAGCGACTAGGAATTGAAGTGATGTCGGGTGGCGTGGAAAGTGCTTTATGAGTTTTAAGGCAGCATCCACTACAGGACTTACTCTTAACAAACCGTGCTAGACAACCAGCATGAAAATCAAGCCCGCATTGATAGCACGAGACAGCTCGAGTAACAATGTTACGACCGCACTTCCTACACACTGGCATTAATACGCATATGAATATTAATATGAATAAAACGAAAACTTATAAATAAACGCAATAATTACAATTATTAAAATAAAAACTATAACAAAGCGCAAAAATATAAACAAAAAAAAGAAAAGCGAAAAACGCAACAAATGCAAATAAAAAAGATCAATTTAACTTATTAATAGAAATCAATCAATTAAGAACGCAGTGAAATTTCGCGCCAAACAAAAATGATCAACTTTAAGAACACTCGCCAAGTTCAACGAAATTGAATAGGTTTACAAACGCATTCCAAATTCGCGCCAAACAAAAGATGATGCTTTCACGAACACAGGCCTCGGTGAAGTAAACAAGTTACGTAATCGGGCATTGAACTTGCGCCACATACGAACGAGAAAGAAAGAAAAGAAAAAGAAAAAAAAGAGCAAGTGACCAACAAGAAAGGCCAATTCGCTAGGACAAAATCAAACGCATAGGGGACAAAGGAGATTCAGTGGCTAGGATGCCTGCACTAGAGCTCTCTCTCACCGCACAAATCACGCCTGAACGCACGTACGAACCTCACTCGCACACAGCCAAAGAAGAGTCAGGAGACGGTCATAATTCACCGGGCTGGTCGGTGCTCGCTGGTGTAACGGACGGTAACGATGACAGTCATAAACGAGCGAAGGTCGGCAGCGAGCAAGCAGGCTGAGTGAGTAATGGCGAAGTGGTATAACCTCAAAACTTTTCGTCAGGCAAAGTGCAGAACCATGGTTCAACAGCAAAATGACAGTGCTTGAATTTTATTTCCAAAAGGAGCCATAACGGTCCCACACCGCCTGTAATACACAGAAACTCGCACCGAAGTGCACAGATTTGTACAAATCAAGAATTTACAGCGCGACTTCGAAGGTGCGTCCACACTACTCACCAGAGAGAATATTAATAACTAGTATTATTGCACAGAGCGAAATAGAGTGCGTGCTTAGCTTACCACCAGCGCCAGAGAGAGAGAGAGAGAGAGAGAGAGAGAGAGAGAGAGAGAGAGAGAGAGAGAGAGAGAGAGAGAGAGAGAAGAGAGAGAGAGAGAGAGAGAGAGAGAGAGAGAGAGAGAGAGAGAGAGAGAGAGAGAGAGAGAGAGAGAGAGAGAGAGAGAGAGAGAGAGAGAGAAGAGAGAGAGAGAGAGAGAGAGAGAGAGAGAGAGAGAGAGAGAGAGAGAGAGAGAGAGAGAGAGAGAGAAGAGAGAGAGAGAGAGAGAGAGAGAGAGAGAGAGAGAGAGAGAGAGAGAGAGAGAGAGAGAGAGAGAGAGAGAGAGAGAGAGAGAGAGAGAGAGAGAGAGAGAGAGAGAGAGAGAAGAGAGAGAGAGAGAGAGAGAGAGAGAGAGAGAGAGAGAGAGAGAGAGAGAGAGAGAGAGAGAGAGAGAGAGAGAGAGAGAGAGAAGAGAGAGAGAGAGAGAGAGAGAGAGAGAGAGAGAGAGAGAGAGAGAGAGAGAGAGAGAGAGAGAGAGAGAGAGAGAGAGAGAGAGAGAGAGAGAGAGAGAGAGAGAGAGAGAGAGAGAGAGAGAGAGAGAGAGAGAGAGAGAGAAGAGAGAGAGAGAGAGAGGAGAGAGAGAGAGAGAGAGAGAGAGGAGAGAGAGAGAGAGAGAGAGAGAGAGAGAGAGAAGAGAGAAGAGGAGAGAGAGAGAGAGAGAGAGAGAGAGAGAGAAGAGAGAGAGAGAGAGAGAGAGAGAAGAGAGAGAGAGGAGAGAGAGAGAGAGAGAGAGAGAGAGAGAGAGAGAGAGAGAGAGAGAGAGAGAGAGAGAGAGAGAGAGAGAGATTAGATTAGATTAATTGCTCTTTATTTTTGTACATTTTGTTGTACATATAACAAATATAGTGTATTATGATAAAGGAATAAATAAAATTTGTGTAAGGGTATATAGTATAAGGTGTGTGTGATGTTGAGAGATGACATGAGATGAAAGAGAATGTATGTATGTTTGTGCGATGTTTATGTGTTTTCCAAATTAAAGAAATAATTTTTAGCTGCTTGTTTGAAGTGTGATATGGATAGTGTGTCGCGAAGTTGAGATGAAAGGCTGTTCCAGAGGTAGGAGGCACTGATGAAAAATGAATTCCTCAGCGTCTCCGTCTTGAAGGACGGGATGTCCAGTGGAGTCACCTCGCCCCTGACAGACCTGAGTGCGACGTGGAAGTCAAAATAGGCTAGTAGATAAGCTGGTATTGAGGTGTTGAAAATTTTTCTAAGAAAACAGGCCATGAAGTACTTCCTACGTCCGGCGGTGGTGAGCCATTGCAGCTCACGCCTGTAAGGGGAGATGTGCTCGTCCCTCTTTACACCATAGATGTATCGGATTCCCGTATTGACAAGCCTCTGCAGTTTTAAGTCAAGCTCTTGAGTCAGGTCGCAGTAAACAAGTGAGCAGTAGTCGATGAGGGGAAATAGGAGTGCTTGCACCAAATGTTGGCGCAACCTGAGGCTAGTGCTCTTCCGAAAGAAATATAGCCGATACATTAAAGAGTGAGCACGTTTACAAGTTTCCACGTAAGTTTTGAGTCAAGCACCAGCCCCAGGTTGCGCACAGATGATTCAAAGTTGACCTTGAGAGAGAGCAGTGTGAGGAGACGCATGTGTGAGAGAAAGATAGAGACAAAGTGCGAGCAAAAACCCTAGCTGCACGGTTGCAGCAGGTATGGCTTGCCACAAGCTAGAGGCATGGCCCGCACGCATCAGAGAATGCACACTGTATTTCGCAGCAGACGGCAGGCCCAGGTCCAGTCCGCTGATCTCTCTCTCTCTCTCTCTCTCTCTCTCTCTCTCTCTCTCTCTCTCTCTCAGGGAATACACGTAGTGATACCGATCCGTATTTCACCTGCCGTTTTACACTGTGTTGATTTACTTACGTGCATCTTTTTTACGCAAGGCGCGAGTGATCATCGTTCTAGACTATCTGACATATTAATTGTCATCTAAATCGCTGTATCTGTGCATTATTCAAGTGTTTTACCGCAAACAATTTCTAACCTCAAAATTGGCAAGTCACTCAGCTCTTCGCAAATTTTTCGCAATTAGCTACCCGGGAAATCTGTCGTTTGCTGGTTTAACTAATCTCGATACCTGATGATAAGTAGATATGGGCCGACGCAAGAGGCGCCGCAACGAGGCCAACTCAAGTTTAGATAAAACAGCTGATGACTCGGATTCGGACTGTAACTCTGAGAAGCACATCTCCGCCGTGCATTCTGCCTTCCTTGCTGCTGTCGACCGAGGACATCGATATTTTAAATAAGGACCTCCGCGTGAATTGCGAAGACTTTATCACCCTGCTGGGAACTGAAAAAGATAATCCAAGGCGCAACAAGATGAGCGCCGCTTTATCTGCGGTATGCGACGCGTAATTCTACAAGCTTGGTATGGAAAGCATCACGAAAGTGTGTTCGATTCGATCGATAAGTACCGCAGCTCTCCTATGCCAGTGTCACTCGCCACTCCACTCGGCAGCACGTAAAATCCTACTCGACCAAGGCAAGCCCATCAATTTAGTCAGAGCCAAACGCATCACCGTAAACCCGTGCGAGGAGTCGAAAGTCAAGTTCCCTAATTCGCAGGCAACGCGCACCGCACTTTACAACGCTGTAAATCCCGCTGCCCTACAATTAAGAGTCAAACGCGTCATTCCTCTAAGGGACTCTTCATCGGTTGTGGTGGAAGGCGACTCACTCGAGCCTCTTCTCAGCTGCAAAGCGCTCTTAGATGCCGGCCTCGTAGCACCCTCCGACTCAAAACTTAGCCCACGAGTTGTGATCCATGGCATTCCTGTTGAATACGCGAAAGAGGACATCGAAACGTTCGTCAGCCAAAATTTTCCAACCATCACTGCCAGCCGTTTCAGGGTTGTCTATCTGTATCCTGCAGGTAGCAAGAAGTTTAGATCCTGCGTAGTCCAGATGGACCTGAGTGCCGAGAAATCTTTTTCCGACAGGACAGAGTGAACATCGGGTGGCAACTCTGCCGTTTCGCAGATCATATCTCCATCCTTCAATGCTATAAATGTCTACAGTTCGGTCACAAGGCAGCAGAATGTGAGAACGACCCTGTTTGTGGTAATTGCGCGCAAGCTCATTTAACAAGCACGTGTAATAATAAAAAACATCTCTTCTGCGCGAACTGCAAGAAGAGCAATCTCAGCGACTCCCACTCGGCCTTCGACAAGGGTAAATGTACGACACTGCGCACAAAACTCGAGCGAAAATCCTTGCGCATCGACTATGGCGACTAAAATCCCATCCTCCGACCAACGCAGCTTGGCATTGGCCACATCAACGCACACTCTCTGCTTGCTCACCGCCAGGATATACACGACCTCATCCTGCGCTCTAAACCTCTTGCTTTTGGCATAAGCGAATCGTTTCTGCAACCAAGCGATTCTTCTGCTCGAGAACAAATTCCCGGATATACGTTCTTCAGGCACGACAGACTCGGGAAGCGTTGCGGTGGAGTGGCCCTCTACGTCCAAAGCTCTGCTCGCTGCAAAATTGTGCATAAATCCGCACGTCCTTCGACTTATTGCAAGGCACCGGAGTTCATGCTAGCCGAGATTACAGCCTTGCGCTTCAAGTTCCTTTGCGTTGTGGTCTACAGCCCTTCCAAGGCAGGGTATTGGCGCTACGTCGAGGAGGCCGTCCTCAACTGCAATTCACCGTGTGACCAGCTTCTTCTCATGGGGGACCTGAATATAGAATGGCACGGTAACTCAGCAAGTCGCAATATTCTCGAGCAATCTCTTCGCACCTTGGGCCTCGTACCTGCACCCTTCGGCAAAACCCACCACCTCGACCAGTCTGAGTCGACAATCGACTCCATCTGCTCTGGATATCTGCGCACGACGCCCTGTTTGTCTCTTTTCCAATCAGCACCAATGACACTCCGAGAAACACAACATCAACGCGGCGCTGCTACAAAAACTTTGATATCCACGCTTTGTGGGAGGATCTGCGCGAGGTAAATTGGTCTGTTATTACCACAATCGACGACCCAGACGAGCGTATGCGTCTTTTTACCTCAAATATCCTAGACCTCTACAATTCTCACGCACCCTTACGCACTTTCGCCTCTAAACGTCAGCCCTCGCCATGGCTAACATCTGAATTACGCGAACTTCGCAACGCACGTAACAAGGCTGGGCATAAACTCAAATATAACAAGAGCAGGAAAACAAAGACGAGTACAAGGCGCTCCGTAAGAAAGTGAAAATTGAATTTAACAGAGCATCCATGGCCTACTACAGTAAGAAGATCAGCAACTGTCGAAATTGTAAGGAAATGTGGGAGATCATAAGCAAATTGGGACTGCGCGGTAAGGACAAGTCGGACATTCAACTTCCGGTTTCAGTCGACGCACTGAATCGCTTCTTCGTAGGCTCCAACACATCCGAAATTCTACACGACCTCCGCCCAACGGCCAGAATATCACCGGACGATTACTTTTGTTTTAGACACGTCACAGCCCAAGAAATTCTCCAAGCGCTTAGTGCCTCCCGGTCAAACGCAGTAGGACCGGACGGTCTGCAGGCGAATATGTTGAAGGACTGCTCTTTCGCAATCCTCCCGGTGCTCATGAATATCTTTGATGCCTCGCTACAGTCTGAATCAGATTAATGACTATCTAACCAGCAGAAATCTGTTAAATCCTCTTCAATAGGGTTTTCGAAAGGGTTTTAGCACCCACACCGCTCTCATTTCCATCAGTGATAATGTACGCTACGCAATCGATGAGCGCAAGGTCACTTTGTTGGTCTCGATCGATCAAACCAAGACTTTCGATCTAGTCAACATCCCCCTGATCGCCGAAAAGCTTCGCTTCTTCGGATTCTCAGACTCGGCATGTGTCTGGGTGCGCTCATATCTCTCTGGACGCACGCAGATTGTCACCTCTAGCTCCGGTAAATCTTCTTCGCGGCTGTCGAGAACCTCCGGCGCCCCGCAAGGCTCGCTCCCAGGGCCTCTATTTTTCTGTATGTACATCGACGACATGCCTGATATTTGCGGCGATTGCAGTTATCACCTTTACGCGGATGATTTTTGCATTTATGCGCACGGTCCTGCTCGCGATGCGCCTTATATCATCAAACGGATCAACGCGGCTCTCGCCAACATCGTCTCCTAGGCAAAAGCAAACGGACTTCGTATTAATGGCAAAAAAACCAAAGCCACCTGGTTAGGCTCGCGCGGCTTCGAGGCAAGGCTAAATCAACAGAACTTGCCTCCTATCGTGGTGGACGGGCAGAGCATCCAACCCTGCGAATCGGTCAAGTTACTGGGTATTACTCTTGATAGCTGCCTAACCTTGAGAGAGCAATGCACCCTCACGACCAGGAAATGTTTCGCGGCTCTCTCTCTCTCTCGCCTCAGGAAAAACGCATTCTTTCTTCCTCGCGAAACGAAACTTTTACTTGTGAAAACTCTTGTTTTTCCGTATTTCGAGTATTGTCCGGCCCTGTTTCTCGGGTTGACTGACGAGCTTACGACCAAACTTGATCGCTGTAAAAACGCCGCAATGCGATTCGTTGAGGGGATTAAACAACATCATCACATCTCGCCCACGTACAAGAAATACGGGATTGCATCGTACAAGTGCAGGCTCAGATTATTAACCTTGAACCTGTTGGCTACCACCTTGAGGTCAAATACTCCTTTTTACCTACGTAATCACTTTAAATTCCGGGACACAGAGGGCCCTGGTTCCAAAAGAGCCAGTCCACTTGACCTCTGTATTCTGAAATTCTGCACGGAGACGTTCGCCAACTCTTTTCGTGTTGGAGCGGCACAGCTATGGAACGAACTACCCAAGGAAATCCGCGAGTTGCATAAAGCTAAATTACTCCATACACTCACGCCTTAATTAAGCATGGGGCTCCGTTCGAGTTTATTGGTTGGACTAGCCGACAGCTTTTCGGAACTATGGACGCAGGGGACAGAGATCAGCTGAACCAGGATGTGGACAGACTATATGAGAAACGGCCAACATGTCAACTTTACTAGCCAGTCAGACTCACATAGTAAGGTCTAACCTAGAGTCGCTGCACCAAAAACCCGATGATGCTCAGAGAACATTACATGAGCAACACTTACAATTTCTAAGGTTAGCAAATAGGACGAACCAACTTGATAAATTTGCTAACCAAACAGTAACAGTCCAAACTTTATTAAAGTGGATTTACCAATTCGATCAATCGTTAAAACACAGTATCAACTCGTATAAAACTTTTGTGAATACCATAGAAACAGCCACGCGAGGTCACTTACACCCACTGTTGTTTACACACGAGCAACTTCACTCCATACTTAAAACAATAAATAGACATACTCTACCGCGGAAGAATAGCATAGTAACAGTAGAGATGTTACATACAATGACTAAAATCATTGTCAGTACGGTCGGAGGAAAATTAGTCCTGATTCTAGAATGACAAATTTTTTTATAGCGACGACCAATTGTAATTTTAAACTGCTAAATAACAGTACGTTTGATCAGCGTAAGGTACAAACTACGACTCACACGAGGAAGGAAAAATGTAAATTTCAGAACAAACTTTAGTAGTAGTAAAAAATCGTGAAACTCAGCATTGTAATAGGAAAGCACCAGGAGTGTATGAATTAAATCGACTATCAAGGTATAACAATTTTGTTTTAAATTTAATAAATTATAGACAAATTTTATGACATTTCAATCATTATTAACAAAGTTACTGTAGTTTAAATAAATTGGAAGCTTTGAAGCTATATATAGGCAGTTGCTTAATTAACAAATTAGAGACAAAAATAATAATTTTCACAGTGTAAGTTTGTTCATAATAATCTTATAAACAATGGTTTGCAACTTTCGTTTTTAAGGGTAGATCGATACCCTAAAGAGCAGTAAAGTACCAGAATTTAAATATTTTTAATAATTAATGAGTTTTCGTGAATTGTTGTTAAATTGTTAGTTGAGCATAATCATTATGTATAAATGAGGTGGGAACATAATTTATATCGTTTAGCCTGTTGGTTTAAAGGAACTGAATAGCATAATACGAGTTGGCTGCTATGTGTCGTTTGCCATATCATTGGGCAAACGGAAAATGCGTGCAGAGGATCCCCTACGAGTGCAGAGTTTGCAAACTAAAATGGTCAACGTAAGAATCTATGGAATCCCTGGACGTACCTAAGTAAAACATAAGACGCTCAACACTAGCCAGCGAAGACTCAAGACTAACAATACGAACATCACAAGATTAGACTTAAAGTTTAGGCATAAATCGTACCATACTTGAAATTATCATAGTTATAATAATTGTAATTGTAAAAATTATCGTATATAGTAAGCATATATTGTTAATGAATATAGGACATTTTTTTTCTCTTTGCACCGGCTCCATTGCCAAGGACGGCAATGTTTTAGGGGAGGAGGTGTAATGTTCCATGTTCATATATTCTTGGCTCGTAAGTATGTGTCTAGAGTGTGTGCAAACTACTCAAACTCTGCGTGCGAGATATAGTAAACTCCTTGTTTTCTGGTTAAGAGTCTGCATCGTGCAATAGGCGAAGGGTCCGTCAACAAATCTGGCGTTAGTGGTAACACAGCTTAGATAAGATCATATAACTTGCCACGAGAAATCGTGTAGATTAGAACAGTCAACATCTGCCACTCTAAGAAGGAGACTACGTCATCTAAAGTGCGAGATAACGACTATAATTGTAACTCGCCCTAGTAACAAAGTTGAAATATCTAAATAACAACCTAGTAAATAAATAATACAATAAGCTAAGTAAACAACATAAAAAGTCCAACTAAACGCTGTAACATCCAATCCGTCTTTGAAGTGAAGTGCAATGGTCCGAACCCATGAAAACATAACAATTCAAATGATCCCCAAGTGTATATTTATTTCATAGTAATTATAAATATCAAAATAACCTACAAATTTCTAATACACAATCAACAACGTGGCATTAGTAAGGTAAGGACTACAAGACATCAGAGCATCCACCCAGATATACAACGGAGTCCACTCGAATAATTCTGTCTGCACCAGATAGACCAGGGACAGACTAGAGTCTCAAGGGAGAGTGTGACATTCAACAGGGACACTCGTCCGCCGAACGTACTTACATCAGGTCGCGTCCATCTCTTTCTAGACTACTCGGTAACATAAGGCTATGGAGCCAAAAGGATAGTTCTCAAAATAATTGATAGTACTCGCGCAGCCCTCTGAAATACGGTCTTTACAGAGGTTGTCATACAGGATTCAATATAAGATGAAAATGATTCATGAATGTAACTCGTATTTTATTGATTATTTTTTAAATTAATTAACATTATTTTATATCTTCCAAGGTTTTAATGGTAATTTAACTTAGTGAGTAAGTAAATGGAAGTCATGTAATCTTATTAGCCAATGCTCAAATCTATTATTCGTATACCATCTGCATTGTATTAAAGCTAAATATCTGATTTTTTGTCTAGATATTTGTAAAATTATCTAAGCGCGTATGTTCGTCGGGGCCTGCACAGGCACGATTTTTCGAAGGAGATCGCATAACCTGCACATAGCAGACGATGCAATAGCAATTCATAAGCTTTGTCACAGGCTTTAAATATGAATTTTAATCATTTTAGCATATATATATATATGCTGCGGACTCGTATTGCGCGCGCTTGTTCGGTCGCGCGTTGATGGCTCGGCAGCCGAGCGCGGTGTTACCAAGTCATGCGGGAAGGCGCGCAGGAAGTCAGATACATTTCGGCTAGCAAATGATACAGATACGTGCGCGCAACCGATAAAATATACCCGCATTGAAGCTTCGTCGGGACGAGATTCGAATACTCCGGAGACCGAGACCATCCTGCGGCCCTGTTGATCGCGCGGACGCGGGGGATGCGACTTCCACAATATACCTGTCAATTCAACAAGCGGCATCAGCGAGCTGATACAAGTAGCAGGGTTCCGAGAAGTTACGGTAATGCAATGTAAAATAGAAATTTACAAAACGTATCAAGCGGAATTTTCGGACAACTTATACCTACAGAAAACGGAAAACAAGAATATATTTATGAAATAAGCCACGAACAATGTAAACTCATTTACTATGAAGGAAATATATATTTCAATAAATAAATTAGTAGTGGACGTGCATACAGATACAAACACTACACAAGACAATAATAAATAAGGATATAAACAACTACACACATTGGACGCTATGCAGTAAAATAAATAAATAAAACAGACACGGACGTTTCCATGGCGCAAGAAATCACTCGATTTATCACGTGATTTATCAAGTGATTTTTCGAGTGATTTATAACTTAATAAATTAATTAAACAAAAAAATACAAATACTTATAGAAATAAAACATACAAAATTTCAGTTTAACTTTGATTTGTATACTATTATACGTGGGCTAACTTTTTTTATTTCTAAAGTTATTTTGATTCGAGTATATAAATCATGATTTAGTGACAATTACACGCAATCTTTGCGGTAATACTATACTACTACTACTAACACTCACATACTGATATAAAGCCGAGTGACTTCCCTAAGTATGTGAGGCCTGTAAAGTAGATTCCCCTGCACAGCTCCCGATACACACAAGCAGCTCTCCTCTAGTGGTTCTCCCACTCTAGAGAATGGGGAAGGCTTGCGATCAGTCAACTGACAGTGCAGGGTGATGGCAGGTCCTATATAGATCTTCAAATTTGTAATGTACTAATCCTCGGGTTTCGAAATTTATATGCGGTTCCTAACTAACACTACCCGGACCGTTTCAGTCTGGAAAAGGGAGGGCCACCAAACCCGGTGAAAACTGCACGAATTTCAGTTTGCGTTGTCGCACGAATCTCTAAGTAATCAGGCGTAACGCAAATAAAACGCAAAACTTGCAGGCTTCGTGAGGAGGTGCGCAGTGAGAGAGAAGCTGGCGTGCGATGCAAGGAGGGGCAGGGGGTAGGCGCCCCGTTCCTCACCCCGACGGCTGAAGGCATAGAACATCCTTTAGAGGGTTTTGCGTACGTGTGTATTCTGGAGCTAATCTCAGAGAGATCGGTCCACTGAAAAAATGACTAAGAGGCGCGGAGTGCTTTAGTCGCCGACCGTCAGATCAAGTGCCGTCAAAGCCATAGGCTATACCGGGGTCGTCTCCTCGGCCAAAGACACTGGAAGGGGAGAAACGCGAGTCAATTTCTTTCTTAGTGAGAACAACAGCGGGGACTCGAGGATCTTGTTGGAGATGGCCCTCAGCTCACGAAGTTTTGGCACTTTTGGAGCAGTCGGCTTTCCCTTTGTCGGGGTCTGCTTCCTCTTGTTTGGAGAGACCAGCACGACGTTGCAAGACTCTGGCCGCTATCTTCCGGCTGATGATTTTCAACTCGATGGGAGCCGCTAGAGAGGAGAGCGCTGGAGGAGAACCTCAGCTGAGACGGACTAGAGGTACGGCGTAGCAGATCCGCCTGCGTGCTGCAATCCTGGTCCCTGAGCTCCGGCTCGATCTGCGACGTTGACTCCCGGTGTTGCGCGTGACGGATTGTGGAGTCGTAAGTGAAGGACGGGGATTTAGATAATTACGAGAGTAATCATTTTGTTTTAAATATTAGACCTTTCAAATATCTCTTTTGGTAATCTACTCAGTAGTATGCACACGCTGTCAAGGCACCGAGCTCTACTCTAAGATCCGGGATCTGATCGAGGAGGGGAATGAAATATCGCTGGCATCGGTGCCTCTATATGCCTTCATAAATGATTTTTTATTTTAAGAAGTGCACGCTAGTGGCCTAGCGACCGGGCGCATTACTACTGGCGCGGTGGGCTATAGTAGCACCGTAGAGCGGGTTGTGCGATAAAGCCTACGGGTGAGATATAACAAAATGTCTTAAAACATTTCTAAGATATTTTAAATATTTTTTTTTATTAAAAAATGAATAAGAGCTAATGACATGCCTCAATTTTAGATG